>NW_020954597.1:1141421-1231948 GCF_900497805.2 Vombatus ursinus | reverse complement strand
GGGGAAGGCGACTGGTCCTGCACACAGCCCGTGAGGTGGAAACCAACATGGCGGCCCTTCCGGTGCAACCGGGCAGTGGGTGTCCTTTGACCCCGGAAGTAGGTGAGCCTGGTTTCCGTCCTTCCTCAAGATGGCGGAAGCGGTGGCTACGGTGACCGAGAACGGAGATGCGGCGGCCGGATCGCGACTGCCGCAGTTACTGGAGATCGGCCGCCGGCTCCTAGGTGAGGTGGAGGACACCACTGAGTCGACGAACTCTAGGTTCATCCAAGAGAAGGTGAAACGGGGCTTGGAGAGCCTGGAGAAAGCTTCGCGCATGATGGCGCAGCTTGACCTGTTCAGGTGGGAGAGGGCGAGTGGGGCGGGGCAGCCCCATGGCCGGGCTGGGGTGGGCGGCCAGGGGAGGGGGCCCGGGCGGAGGCCGTGGCGCCCCCTAGCCCCGCTGTCTGTCATGGCCGGTCGGCGCCAGGACTTGGAGGTCCGCGGCACCCGCGGCGTATGTGGCAGCCGGGCTTGGGCTCAGCCTCGTCTCCGCCTCCCTTCCAGCCTCAACGAGGAGCTGGAAGAGATCTCTTCCGCTGACTTAAAGTATCTGATGGTGCCCGCTCTCCAGGGAGCCCTTACTTTGAAGCAGGTCAGCGTCAGCCACCGGCTGGAGCAAATACAGGCTGCCCGGGCCCACTACATGGACTTTTTAAAGCGGTGTCAGAGCTACCAGGTCACGAAGTTTGAGCTTCCCCCAAGCCTGGACAGCCCCCCTGGAAAGAAGTCGGTGGATGCGCCCGTGGGAAGCCGGCAGAGCCTCGTTGCCATGGCATCTCGTCGACAAGCCAAGATCGAAAGGTGAGTCAGTGGCCGGGGCTCGCCAGAGTTCTGGGAGGCGCTGTGTGTTTTGGAGAAAACCCAGAAAAGGTGCTTGCTTTTAAGGGGCTTCCCCCTTACCGAGCATGAGGAAAGCAGAGATCCCTGAGACTTGCCAGGAGCCTCTGCTGCCTTTGTTGAGATGACTCCCCTCACCCCCATCACGGAAACTGACATCTGGGGAAAAGAACACTGGCTACTTTGTTTGATGGTCTCCGCTTTCTTCCCACCTCGGTTGTGCATTGTGTGTCGTAGCTATAGGCTGTTAGAGCGGAAAGGGATCTTGGTAACCAGCTAGTCCAATCCCCTCGCTTTGTCCATGTGTAGACTGATGACTAGAGAAGAGAGGAGACTTGCCCAAGGATATCAATTAGCAGGTCTGCTGCAGATTTGAACCTAGAACCTCTAGTTCCAAAACTAGCACTCATTCTGTGAGGCCTTGAGCAAATCACTCTGACTTGATTTTCCCACTGACACATGAGGATGTTATTGAATTCAGTGGGGGGAAAAAAAAAAAAAAGAAAGAAATACGAGACTTTCTGAATCCTTGGGGATAGTCGTGTATCTTGGAGACGGGATTCTTCAGATGTGGGTTAGAGTAAATAGCCCCTCGGGTCCCTTCCCATTCTTAAGATCTAAGAATTTTTCATCAGTCTACATGAGGGTCCTCTAGCTTCCTCAGAAGTCTCCCTCCCAGAAAGAAACTTTGAAGGCTGAGAAGCAACCTATACTGACTTCAGGTGGCTGTTTCTCTTCTCTGCCAGAAGGAACAAGACCTGTTGGGATGTACTTTAAGTGCCAGGTGGGACTGAGGGCCTCTTGGAGCTGGAACCCATAGGGTACCCAGTGAGACTTCAGAAAGAATCCTGGAGGTTGGGTTTGGCTGATGTGGAACCATGTCTGTATTAGGTGCCATAACTGTAGGTCTTAAAGGGCCTCCCAGTGTGGCTTCCTGCAAAGCCCTCTCTTGATGATATTAGATCCCAGAATCGGAGTTGAAAAATCCAAACTTTGGTCAAATAGTTCATCTATTCCAAAGCATTCCTGAGCAGGAATTTCCTCTGAAGCATCCTTGAGATGTGATCATATATCCAGCCTCTGGTTAAATATCTAGCAGCATCAGGTGTGGGCCACCTCCACTCAGGCCCAGGTGTACTCTTTAAGCCAGAATGATGGCTGCACCTAAAGGAGAGCTCACCCGTGATGGGCTTCTCTACCACTTGCAGTTTTACAGCTTTCCTGACAAAGTTTGTTGTGGTGCTCTGTCCATGTCTCGAAAGCCTGATATATCCCAGAACTTTTGGCACCCATAACTGTACTACCACGTTGCCTAATGTCTCAGGCATGTGACGCATGTGCTTCGACCAAGGAATAATGGGTCAGGCTAGCAACTTTGCTAGAACCCATTCCAGCTACCCTCCTTTCCTGTGTGGTGATAATTAGAGATTTTATCAAAAATTTGCCCCCATCATACTTGCAAGAATCTCTCTTGGTGGTAATAGACAATTTAACAAAGATGGCTCCCTTGTTGCCCTTTGTTGGACTCCCACCCACTTATTTCTTAGGAGGCTTTCTGCTTCATGGTCTTCCCTTGCATGGTACCTCAATTCGGTCTCGTATTACCCCAGTTGGTCTCATGTTTCTAAACTGCTCTTCTCCATCTATACTGTTTCTCTTGGTAATCTCATCAGCTTCTATGGATTCAAAGAACCAGGACTATTTAGCCTGGAAAAAGATGATGAGGCAATTTGATTACTGACTTGAGGTATTCAAAAGGTGATCGTTTGGCTCAAGGGCCACCTTCTTTAAGAGGTTTTCCCAGTCTGTCCCAGTGTGGTTAGCTCCACCTCTCTCTCTTCCCCACACAGGTATTTACTTATTTACTCCCAGGTAAACATAGTATCATACTATGATATGAGAACATAGTATCTTCCCACAACAGAATGTAAGCTCCTTAAGGTCAGAGTCCAGCTTACTTTGGGGTATGCGTCTCTAGCATCTCGCACAGTGCTTGGCACATAGCAGATGCTAATACATGCTTCCCAATATTCAACTGGAATATTTGTCCTGAACTCTTCAAAAGGACAGCAGCGGAGCCAATGGAAAGGTAGATTTCAGGTTGTATCTAAGTGGTGCCACAGGGGATAGAGCACTGGGCCTGGAGTCAGTAAGACCTGAGTTCAAATCCAGTGTCAGATATTTACTAGGCAATACTGGGCAAGTCATTTAATTTCTGTCTGCCTCCGTTTCCTCAGCTGTAAAATGGCAATAATAATACCACTTACCTCTGAGGGTTGTGGTGAGGATCAAATAAGGTCATCCATGTGAAGTGCTTTGCAAACTTTAAATGTAAATGCCATATGTTACATGACATGTGTAATGATATGTACGTGATGCACATAGATGTGACATAAGGAAGAACTTGGTAACAATTCCAGCTGTTCAGCAGCACACGGTCCTGCCTAGCGCCTGGCATCTGGGCGCTTAGCCATTTATTGGCTGACTGGTCAGCTTCCGATCACTGAAAGTATTTTAAGAGAGTGAATCTCTGTCAGGGATGTTGTCAGGGGTAGTCCAGTGCCACTTGTTAGGGGGGAAGGCTAAACTAGGTCGACTCCAAAGTCCCAAGCAGTTATTAAAATTCCGTGGGAAATAATGTTGCTTAACTTCCTCATGGAAGCCCAAGGGGGCATTCTGTGTCTTGGAGGAAAACTGAATTATGTTGACCATAGATTGATGTAATAATATAAGGATAACTTGTGAGAACAGATTCTTTGTCTCTTCTCCTAGCTTCAGTTCTTAGCCCTTTTTAGTAATCCTTCCTTCCTGGAGGCTCAAGGGAACTCTGGGGGAGAAATTACATTGAGTATTTCTATTCTACTTGACCTTGGCATGATAATCGTACTTGGGAAAATGTCCGCGAGCTTACTGCAGCCATCTTTTGGGGGAGTGGGGCAAGCTTCCTTTTTGAGGTTCCCAAGTAAGCCTACTTAGGAGGTTTACTTTCTCTTCCAAAGGAAATGGGTGAGCTGGAATTGCTTCAGTCACTGAGTTTTCGAGGCTGACCTCCCCCTCCCCATACCAAAATCCATCTCCCGTTTAGTAGCAGACAAGGGACTCCCATTTTTTTGGCCTTTCTTTGTGTGCCCAACCCCTCGAACGAGGCCAGGCACATAGTGGGCACTTCATCAGTGTTTCTGGGATCGAATTCTGTGGGACAGATACAAGCAGAAGAAGGAGCTGGAGAACAAGTTGGCATCTCTGGAATCTGCCATGGAGAGTGGCCGAGCAGATGAGGAACAAGTCCGAGAGTATTACCTGCTTCACTTACAGAAGTGGATCAATATCAGCTTGGAGGAGATCGAGAGCATCGACCAAGAAATAGTGATCCTGAAAGCCCAAGACGCGGGAAAGCAGGTAGGAGTGGGGCTGCTCTGCGGCTACGTGTGCCGCGTGAGGACCTGTAGCCTCCACAGGGAATTCCTTAAATTAGATTTCAGTCTCCCCTTTCATAATCAAGCACCCATTGTCAGTATTGAGCTAGGTGGGTCCCACCTCCTTGAGAAGCCCAGGTCTTTCTTGCCTGTTACCTTAGTAATGAGCTTATGGGAAATCTAGGAATCTGCCTACCAGGTTCACTCAGTGGCGCCATCTAGCCTTCAGTCTGTGCCAGGCAGCAGGTATTTGGTTGAATTAAATTCCCCAACCATTTGCCAAGCACCTCTGGAATGCCTGCTCTGTCCAAGGTGCTGCTGTAGCTCCTGTCCTGGAGCAGTGTTTCCTAATGCTTCCTAGTACCTGACCTGTTTCTAGATGTGGTGTTTTTGTGGCACACAGTAGGGGAGGAAGATTCAGCAAAATCCTGCCTAGATAATGGAGAGGGAAGGGAGGGGATCAGAAGGAAAGAGAGGTGGTGGAGAGGAGACAAAGGGAAGAAAGAAAAGGCTGGGAGATCTGTTTGGTTTGCAGTCAACTGTGCTGCAGTTCATCCACGTACAACAGATGACAAAGCACCCTAAAACGGATGATGTGGAGACCCAGAATCATACGATCATAGACTTAGGGTTTTCCTTTGCCCTAAAGGATCAAGGTTTTATTGGTTTGGGGGGGGGGGGGGGGGACAGCTAGGTGGCGCAGTGGATAGAGCACTGGCCCTGAAGTCAGGAGGACCTGAGTTCAAATCTGGCCTCAGACGCTTGACACTTACTAGCTGTGTGACCCTGGGCAAGTCATTTAACCCCAATTGCCTTAAAAAAAAAAAAAAGATATATTGGTGGGAAAACCCTCACTGTTCAGTCATTTTCCTCTAATTTTTAAAAATTGAGGGCTACAGTATGAGTTGAACGTTGCTGAATTGACCAGTTGCCTTCAAAAATATTGAATTACTTTGAGGTTCCTCCCTGGCCCCCCATAGCTAGTAGCTCTTCTTCCTTTCCCAGTCTAGTTTGTGTTAGTTGCCCTGGGAGTTCTCTGCTCTGAGTGACTTCCTAGCTTCTGTTAGGATTCTTTGTTCAAAGATCAAGGAATTAACAGGCTATCTGAAAAGCCTCTCAAAAGGCCACCTAAAGCAGTGGGTCTTGAGGTTTGAAGGTCAAGGACCCATCTGTCTTTCTCTTGCCCCAGAGCCCTAGCCCCTGTGTGGTGCCTCTGACTTTCTCTGGAGTGCAGTGTGAGAATCACCCGAGGGTTCCTTGAGGCTGAAGCTCTTCCTTATAGGGAGTGTTACAACACTCGCCGAGCTTAGAGGGGCAAGGAAGGCCCAGACTTTAATAGCCATTTTATCAGCTGCATTTCTCCATGGAAGCCAGGGCTAAGAGGAGGGTCTTCAGTTCCAAAATAAGGAAGTAGGTTAGAAATGGATAAAAGCCTTGAAATCACCTTGTCCAAGTGGTAGTTTTTAAAAGCAGACTGACTGTTTGCTTGGGGTAGGGTGGTTGCAGTGAGAGCTTTCCATGCCTTCGCTCCTCATCTGTTGCTGCTGTTTCTGGGGGACAGAGACCAGGAAATGGTACTCAGTGATTTGACTGTAGCCTAGGGCATTCTGAGGTTCCCAGAATGCTGGGAGCCTTTATGGTACCAAGAACAGCTCACCTCCATCATCTTTTTTCCTTTTCAGGCCTCAAGTTCAAGGATGCCTCCACAGAGCAGACTTCCAACCAAACCTTTCATTCTCACCCGGGACACTGCCCAGGCCAAGTAAGTAGCACCTGGGACGGAGCTTGCTCTCCTGGGCTGTCTGCCATCACACCGATATGGCAGACACATGTTACAAACCTGATGATTTGTACAAACCATCATAGAAAGGTGACCTTCTCCCCTGTGGTCGTTGCCCTCTCCTCAGTCTGTTCCACTGACATTTCCCTCCTAAACCTAACACTTAAATAAGACTTAAGAAAGAAAAAGCAGTAAAGAAGTAAAAACTTCCTCCCCAGAGCATTCAGTAGGTGATCTGGTCATCTCCACACCCAGACTGGCTGCCTGCTTGTTGAGGACGTTTGCTTTGAGGTTGGCTTAGGTACCTTCTGAGGTTCCTCCCAACTCTCTTCACTGGCAGCCTTCCTCCTTCAGCTACAAATGGAAAGACCATCATTCCCTGAGGATTTCATTTGAGCCTTAAGATAGCGTTCCCTCACTTAAGGGTCCTAGGCCACAAGGCCAGTTGTGGAGCTTCCTCTGTTCCTGTCAGACCCAGTACCTGTACCTGACTAACCCACAGTAAAGCCTCATTTGGCCAGTTGTCAGCAACACCCTTTCTCTTGGGTTCTTAGGCCTACTTCATCTTCTAATGGAAGCCTGGCCGTGCTCTTAGTCACTGGAGCCCAGTTTGCTGATTCTGGGGGTGGCATAGTTTTTTAGAGCTGTCAGTGAGTGAGTTTGTCGCTGAAGGGAAGGGGCTGTTTTTGTTTAACTCTCTTTTGCTGATTTGCTTCCTGCAGGGTATTTGGCTCTGGCTATCCTAGCCTGGCAACCATGACAGTGAATGAGTGGTATGAGCAGCGCCAGAAATGGGATACGCTCAAGAATACAACAGGTACAAGTCAATCAGTAAGCAATTCTGAGGCGCTTAGCCTGTGTGTCAGGTACTCTGCTCAAGCAGTAAAGGAAAGGGAACTGGGAAGTGATCAGGGTGATATGAGTTGAACACAAACTGCCAGGCTCCTGCTTCCGTGTTCTTTAAATTGGTAGCCAACAGGAGAGGCAGTAATTTATGCTAGGACTTTAGAAGCAAAAAAAAAAAAAGATGACAAGAAGTCAAGATTCTCAGAGCTAGGGGCCTTCCCCTTATTTGGAGGATAGCAGAACCTTAGGAAGCAGAAGAGGCCGCGTAGGCAAGCTGTGGGCAGCCAGGAGAACATGGTTTCCCTTTTAGAGGGGTAAAGTAAACTGTAAACAGGTGAGCGGTTGGCTTTATTTCTCCTGGGCATTCGCCCTGTGCCAGGTGCTGTGGCTCGGCCTGGGGCCTTGCTCTATAGCAGCTGACTCAGTCGACGTGATCCACACATTCTCTGTTTGTTGAGCCCCGTGGATCCTAACACAAGTTGGTCCAGCCAATTAATGGGGTAGCCTGAGGGTGGGTTGAACACCCTGAGCTCATTAAAGGAGCCCCTCCAGTAGCTCTGCTGCCCACCTCTTCCCCTTACCTTCCTTCACAGGCTCTCTTAACCGGAGCTTTTTTTAGTTTTTTGTTTCCCTGGACTTTGGTCTGCGGCCTGGCATCTCTGGAGTAAGAGTAGCTCTGAAGAGCCTTTGGCCAAGTGAGCCAGTTTGAGTGTTCTCCGTGGCTGTTATTCACCCTCGGTAGAGCTCCTCTAGTGTACTTGGGCCCACCCCGTTACCTGCACAAGGGCCCGAGGGCCCAGGAGACTCAGGGGAGCTCTGCTCAGCTTTGCCTTGATGATCACCTCTGCCTCCCTTTGCCCCTTTCAGTAAACCTCAGTCAGGAGGCAGAACAAAGTCAGAAGGAGACAAAGTCAGAAGAGGATGATGAGGACACGGTACACAGAAAGCGTCACTGGGACGACTGGAAGGACACGCATCCACGGGGTTATGGCAACCGGCAGAACATGGGCTAATCTCCCCGTGAAGAAATAGGACCGGAGGGGCTTGAAGCTTCGCCTCCAGAGGAAAGTTGTATAGGTTCCCACTCCCCTGCCCTCCTCCCTCTCCCGTGTACAATGACATCAGAGATAGGTTATGTTACTGTACATTTAATAAAGTGTCAGAAGGCTTAAGGGTGCACTTGTAGCCTGGCTGATGAGCTGACAGAGCTGTTGCAGGTGTTACTCTTGAGCAGAGATTCCCAGTTTCCCAGACATTCCCAAGTAAGTGGAAAGGAAAACACAATAAGAAATGGCTCTATGTTATTGACAGTTGTATTGATTGTCGTTAAAAAAATAAAGTCCCAAGTTGTAACTTAAGCCTCCATGGAGCCAAGCCCTTTCCGAGGCTGGGCTAGATAGAAATCCATGGAAGAGCCACTGGGGCTTTACTCCAGCCCTAGGTGACAGCCCCCCTTCTGCCCTCCAAGTACTTTGGATGCCATGACATTTACAAAAGGACAGAAACAGGGGCCAGGATTTTCCCTGCCTCTCAGCATCACTTTCAGGAATCGGGGCCATAACTGAACTCTGGTGGACACCCAAGGCCAGCCATCACAGACTGTTCCTCAGGCACTACTTGAAGCAGTTTTCAAATAACAGCAGTGCCTTAGGTCCCATGTGAAGGCTATGCTATGTCAGGGACACAAGATCGTGGGACTCCCAGTGCCTCTGATTCCCACCTCTTTCCTTCATCTTAAGTCTTTGAAGTCAAAACTTCTTCCCTTGTAGCTCCTCTCCGAGCTCCATCTGATGATTCATAGATGACATCTTGCAGAGATCGTCTTCTTGGGGGCCACAGGCATCCAGTTTTGCAGAAGTGTTTACCATGTCTTAGAGAGAAGGAGAGGTTGGCTCAGGCCCTCATCTCTGGCATTTTAATGCTTGGGATGCACTTGTACTCCTCCAGGATCTGGCAGCTCATCAGTGTGGCGATTCCTTCCAATGTGTCTTCCCTCAGATCATCACAGAGGAGTCCAGACTGTAGTCGAAGGTCCTTCCTTGGGTTCTTTGAACATTGAGAGGCTACCGTTGAAGCTGCCTGCTAGTCGTCTCTTGCTCTCAGTACGTGACAAAGCTGTCTTTTCGAATCATAGATTTCTTGATGATGCCCCCCTCCATAATTCCTTGCTTGTAATGTGTTGGACCCTGCTCAGACTCACCAGGAGCCTCTCCATTGTCCCCTGGACGATACTCGGCGTGGCTTCTGTGGAGACTTACCACGTTCCACTTCTCGGCAGCACGTCCCCAGGAGAATGTTGGTAGCAAATAGGTAGGACTTACTTAGTTTTGAGGAGAAGCTGGGGTCATTTGAAGAACGCTGCCATTGCCTCTTCCTCCTATTCAATTATGAGCCTAAATTCATTGTCCATTTGCAGGATCCATCCTAGATATCTGCTGATGGATGAGTTCTATATACTGTCCATTCTGTTACATCTCATCTTCTGGACAGTAAGTAGTCTTCATCCATTTGGTTTTTTCTGGTATGGCGTGTTAGGCCTAACTCTTTTAAGGAGTTTATGGATTTCATTTAAGAGTCTCTACTCTGCAGTGTTCTGAGTCTTGAAGCAGTCAACGTAGTGCCATCCATGACATAGAAGCATCTAGAGGACATCACCATCTCTAGAGAACCCCTCTGCCATCTGGACCCTGCATTGAATCTTCTCCAGGACAGTAGCAGATAGATTTGGCAAGCACACATATCCTACTTTGATAGATTCCCGAGTAGTGGGTCTTGGAACAAACTTCTGTCCTATGGTTCAGGGGACAATGTATGCCATCGATATATGCAGAGGAGCCAAGTTGGAGAAGAGCTTTTAAGGTGGTGTTTGGTTCTGTCAAATCAGATGCTTGTTTTATTGAGGAAACAGTAAGCACAGTGGAATCTTATACTCTCTCAGTCAGTTGTTTGATAGTAAAGATACTACATGGAATTTCAGTTGTGAAAGCCTGCTTGCTGATTTCTAATAACTTTATTAAGTGTGCACTCAATGTGTGTGTAGATTACTCTTAGGAACTTTTATATAGATGGGGAACATAGTTACAGGTATTCTGTAGGTCCCCTTTTTCTTTCTTTTTCTCGTAATAAAGTCTGAGATACTTTTCTGTGCTTTCGTCATCTTCCCTTTCAGCTGCCTGGAGAATCGATCTCTTAGTGCCCTCCGAATGATGTTGCCTTCTCCTGATTTTCTTATCTTCATTTTCGTCAGTTGCCATTTCTACTTCTCTTGTGCTCTTCAAGTCCACATGTGATAGCTATGCTGCCTCGATGGCAGAAAAAAGTTTTTAATCAAGATTACTGCAGATGTTTTCTCTCTTCGATCTCTTTATCCTCCTCCTTTCCATTTCATCCTCCAGCCCCCTGAGGATAGATGCCTATTACTTGGGTCTCTCACCAACATTTCTTCAACCTTCCACTGCTTCCAGTTTTATGAGATAATGCTGTCCACAACCTCCCACCGTCTGCTTCCATAAGATTTTTACAAACTTGGTTATATTTGAAGTGAGTACTGTTCTCGTCTGCCGTGTTCCTCCACTGAGCAGATAGATCAAGTGTTTGTTGATTAAGGCAGTTTTCAGGATCTTTGAGACTCGTAATTAGGGCAATTGATTTACATTGGTTAAACAGTATGAAATTGTTACAGTAATTGTCAACATCCTGTCCTTCATTTATTTCTCATGTTTTTAGAATCAACTTGTTTAAGACGGATTGGAATTGTTTTTAATTGCATGCCATGTCTTTTCCTTATTTTTATTCTGCTGGTTTTGTATGAATTTTAACTTTTGCTCTAAGAAGTCGGTCGTCTTGACTGTATGCAGATAGTTGATTTAGGAATGACTCGCATCAATAATGAGTCATTCTTTCTCTGTTAAAATAGCAATTAAATGTGGTGCTTGACATGTTCAGCATATTATGATTCTAGATGGGCCAGTTGGTGATGAACTACTTGGCCATGGCAAACCATGAAATCATGAAAAGAAAAATCAAAAATGGTCTCATTCCTACACAGGGCCTAGTCCAGGCCAAACCTTTGTTGTTATTAAACTTTTGATGGGAGGGATGAGTACCATTGTTTAGTGATTGATAGCATGTATGGCTGTATTTGGGAAGAAGGGATTTATAACACAAATTCCAGGATTTTTAAGATACCCAGGCCCAGCTCTTGAGCTGATATCCAGAAGACTGAATGTACTGGAAAAAAAAAAAAATCTGTGTAGAAAATAAATGATGTCCTAAGCAGCTTTGGTTCACTGTTGCATTAATGTCCATAGGACAGGAAGTGTCGAACAGGCCCTTAGACCTGACCTAGTCTCATTGTGCAGAGGACACTGTCACCCAAAGAAGGTGAAAGACTTGGGATTGTAGAATGTCATAGCTGGAGCTATCTATTTTCAACCCCCTCATTTTACAGATGTCCAGTCTTTGGGAAACTGGGGCCCCAAGAGGTAAAGGGACTTTGTATCATAGAATCCCAGAGATGGTAATGCCATTTGGCAACCTGGTGCCAATCCTGATGTGCCTGAGGTCTTTGGGAGCAAAAAATATCCAAAGTAGAGCCAGACACTAAAGGATCATTGAACCAGAACAGCCTGACCTAGGCCTCCTCTCCCAATGGCTGTTAAGGGCTCCAAAGTGGAAGATGAGGGCAAGGTGTGTGGCAGTGGGGGTGAGCTGCTGATCCCATGAGTGGAACCATAGGTAGTAAAGCCAGCTGTGAAAAAGGAAGAATAAAAGTTGATGTCAGTAGTCATGGTGACTCTAGAATGACTGTCACCTTCCCTTGTGGTCTTTATAAAACTTGCTGGAAGCTCAGATAAGGGAAGAATTTGCTGCTCATTAAAGCCTAATTAGTACAATGTATCCACCAAGAAGCCAGACCACCACTTAGGTAGCATCAGGCTTCCAAAACTTCTGCCTCAACTGACTTACCCTGTGGTAAAAAGGTTATGGCGCTGTCCTCGTCTGTCCTTCCTGGCCCCCATCAGCTCACAGGAGGAGCTGACAATCCAGCAGTACCCACGAAAGAGTCAAAGCAGTAATAGAACACCCTGGCCTTCTGCAGCACCTGTGTCCATCAGGGTCCTAGAGGGAGCTGGTTGGGGCAGGGACATTCCTGGATAACTGGCATCGCTGATGTAGCTTTGTCTCTTCTCTCTCCTGAGGGCCCCCAAGGCAGTTCTCAAATTCCATGAAATGTCTTGGAGGTGCTGAATGAGAGCTCCCATTGCCCTAGCCATTGAGGGTTACAACCATTTGCTTGTTAGCACTCTGTGGGGTAGCTATTGCAAGCAATAGATCCGCTGTCAGTCAGTGGAGGGAGCAGAGGCCCAGGGTCACACACAGGGGATTCAAAGCTAGGTCCATGCAGATGACTGCAAAATTACAATTCCTTTCTCTGTCACATGCTGTGGTCCAGGAGTCAGGAGAGATCTGGCTTTGAATCTGAGCTGTGTGGCCCTGGGCAAGTCACTGAACCTCTCCGGGACTGTTTCCTCTTCCAAATAAGGTCCCTTCCAGCTCTAAATACATGGTCCAAGGCCCCCACCCCCACTCAGTAAAATCAGATTTGGACAGAAGGTCCCTACCCCCAAAGAGCTGAGATTACTCAGAGGATGGTATAGCAGTGTTGGAAAGGACATGGAAGGCCATCTCCTTTCTGAAAGCCAGCACTTAGAACCTCATAGGGAGGCAGTAGTTTGAGTCATGTCTGACTCTATGACCCCACTGGGGGTTTTCTTGGCAAAGATAATGGAGTGGTTTGCTATTTCCTCCTCCAGCTCGTTTTACAGATGAGGAAGCTGAGGCAAACAAGGTGAAATGACTTGCCCAGGGTCACACAGCCAGATTTGAACTCAGGAAGATGGGTCTTCCTGACTCCAGGCCTGCCACCTAGCTGCCACTAGTGAAACGGACCCTACACTTGGGGTCCCTAGATCTGGTTTCAAATCCCAGCTTTACTATTTGCTAGTTTCGTGTTGTCGAGCAAGTCATTTCAGCCCTGTGGGCCTCAGTTTTCTCTTTTGTCTATGATTCCAAATATCCTGTCTTTATGATCTAGGTAGCACATGGCTTAGTACTGTCTGTAAATGGATGTGGCCATGCCTGTACTAAGCCAGCCTTGATCCTCGCTTACTTGACTTGAATCCAAGCTTTACAAATGCAAAAAAGCTTAGGCCCTGTGTTGCAAGCCCTGCCAGTATTTCCTGTTTGGTAGGAAAACGAAACAAAAAACCGCCCAAAGCCTTTTCCAGAACCTCTTACGTGCTCTGGGTGGTCACCTGGCAGTTTTAAGCACAGTTCAACCTTTGCCCTGGAAGCCCTGCTCTATGCCCCAGGGATGTACCTTTGATATATTGGGGCCCATTTCACATTTGGCCCTGGTGACATGAACCATTTCTCCATCCTGAGTCACTAAGACATTTTGGCTGCGCTCCGGCTTGTTTTATGACGTTCACATCTCTCTAGTAGCTTGTGAGCCGAGCTCCTGGAGACCTTGTGACACTCATTTCTGTCTCTGAAGCACCTAGCACAAGAGCCTGAACCGAGTGGGCCCACGTTAAAGACTGGTTGAAGTGAGCCTCCAGGCTCCCCGAGGTGCTTTGGTTGAGTGACCTCACCAAGACCGTTGTGGTCCTAGTGTTTGACTGTGAGCATACCTCCTCTTACTTTTGGCTCAGTCCTTTTTATTAGGCTCTTGGGACTGGTTCAAAATGAGACTGTCAGTGACCTCCCATTCACCACACCCAAAGGCCTTTTGCCAACCCTCATCCTCCTAGCAGCCTTTAGCATGGCTGACCACATCCTCTTATTGGTTTCTTTCCCCTTATTTGCCTTGAAACCTCCCGATCTCCTGATTCCCTCCTCCTACCCCCCTCTCTGATGACTCCTTCCTTTAAGTGGTTCCACTTCCTGTTCCTGATCTTTTAATGAATGAGTGTTTCCCCATAAGCCCATCTGTAGAATTAAGGAAACAGTGCCTACTATGCACCAGGTACTTTACAAATTTTATCTCATTTAATCCTGGGAGGTAGAAACTAAAGTAGAGGTTAAGTGACTTGCCTAGGGTCACACGGCTAGTAAAAGTCTGAGACTGGATTTGAGAACTCGGGTCTTTCAGACTTCAGGCCACACACTGTATCTACCGCACCACCCAAGTTTCTCTTGGTCCTCGCCTTTTCTGTGTTTACCCGCTTCCCCCCCCCCCCCCCCGCCCCGGTAATCTCCTTCAATCTCATGGCTTCACCTGCCACCTCTATGTGATTCTTTAGAAATCTCCAACCTTTACTTCTCTTTTGAGCTCCAGACCCTCATAGCCAACTGCCTACAGAACATCTCCACTTGAAAACTGACCCAGCACCTCAAATTCAGCCTATCCCAAACCAAGCTCATTCCAGCTCCTTCAGGACCTACTCACCCTTCCTTCCTTCCTTTGCCATGTCTGGCCAGGTTTCACCCAGGCTTCTGTGTTCGTAACCTTGATATTCTCTTTGTCTTCGTCTCTCACATTTGCTAAGTCCTGTCAGTTCTCTTTCCCCAGTATCTCTTCTATTCATCTCCTCCTCTCCATTCCCACTGTCGCCTCCCTAGTTCATTGCCACACACTGGTTCAGTGGCAAGAGCTTCTTTACCTTCCTGTCCTCATTCCGCCACCTCCCTTCTTCCAATCTGTCCCTCCTGGATAATCTTCCTAGCTGGCCATGTCCCTCTGCTCCAAAATGTTCAGTGGCTTTCTGCTGTTTCCTGAGTGAAGTTCAAACTCTCCCCAGCATTCTAGGCCCTGCACAATCCACAAACAATTCCATCCAGTCAGATGACACCATGGAAAGACCCATCACATTCTCACACCTTCTCGCATTTGTTTGTGTAATGCCTTCCCTCCCTATCTGCTCTCGTCGAACCCCTACCCAGCATAGGCCCGAGTCAAATGATAGTTTCTCCAGGATGCCTTCCCTGACATCTCAGGTGAAAAGGATGTTGTCCCTCAGACCCCAAACAGCACAGTGTTTTGTGCCTTTCTAATGTACTTACCAGGACAGCTAGGTGGTAGGGTGGATAGAGTGCTAGGCCTGGAGTCAGGAAGACCCATCTTCCCGAGTTCGAATCCAGCCTCAGACACTTGCTAGCTGTGTGACCCTGGGCAAGTCACTTCACCCTCAGTTTGCCTTAGCTTCCTCATCTGTAAAATGATCTGGAGACGGAAATGGCAAACCCCTCCAGTATCTCTGCCCAGAAAACCCCAAATGGGGTCACGGAGAGTCGGATGGGATTGAAGT
This sequence comes from Vombatus ursinus, assembly GCF_900497805.2. NCBI lineage: Eukaryota > Metazoa > Chordata > Mammalia > Diprotodontia > Vombatidae > Vombatus > Vombatus ursinus. The sequence goes on along the minus strand of NW_020954597.1, from coordinate 1,216,715 downwards.
GACTGAACAGCTGTACTTAGCATGTAATATTATCATAGTCATGTGTTCACCATCTACTGGACTGTAAGCTCCTTAAGGACAAGAATTGTGCCCTAGCTAAACTTCGGAGTTCTGCCAATGCCTAACCCAGTGTGCTGCCCAGTCAGGAATGAATGTTTGTTGATTAGTTCTGCAAAATTAGGGGACTGGCTTCAGAGACCTTGCTGGATTGGCTCGTGCCTCTGATGGGACCACTCCTGAATATCATGGGGCAGCTCTGGTCTTAAGTGACCCTCGAAGGCCATGCATCTCTCCTCTCTGCCTTTTCATTTTATTGCTGGTGCTAAAAAGGTTGAGAAAAAAGTGACTGAAGGGGGCAGCTAGGTGGTGCAGTGGATAGAGCACTGGCCCTGAAGTCAGGAGGACCTGAGTTCAAATCCGGCCTCAGACCAAACACTTCATACTTACTAGCTGTGTGACCCTGGGCAAGTCACTTAACCCCAATTGCCTTTAAAAAAAAAAAAAAAGAATGTAAAAAAAAAACTGACTGAAGACAAGAGTCAGACCTCTGAAGACAAGGTCAGGAAGCAGCAGGACCCCATCCTCCACCTGGGAGCCCAAAGTCCAAGTCTTAGCATCTTAGCTGTGCCCCTGGGCTTCTCTGAGCTTCCACATCATCCTCAAAGGGACACAATCAGGCCTACTCTGCCAAGATTGCTGGGCTGTCGTAAAGCAAATGCTCTAGGAAGGTGAGGTGGCATGTAGTCCTCCTGCAGTGACTTATAGAGGTAATGAGTTTCTCTCAAGAACTATTCTGGGAGCAGCTAGGTGGCACAGTGAATAGAACACTGGCCCTGGAGTCAGGAGGACCTGAGTTCAAATCTGGCCTCAGACACCACTCACTAGCCGTGGGACTCTGGGCAAGTCACTTAACTCCAATTGCCTCACCAAAAAAACCCCAAAAACAAAACTTATGCTGAAGGAGCATGCAGGCATAGCTTATCACCTGGGGAGACTGAAGGCTCCCTATTCTATCTGCTGGACAGATGGGTACAGATGCAAGAGATGTTGGAAGTAGAATCACTGATGACCTCTGAGTGTATATGGAGGTGAAGGAAGCAGGTAGTGAATATGGGTGAGGGAAAGTCATGGGTGACCCCAAGATTGGGAACCTGGTGAGTGGAATGATGTTGCTACTCTCAACAGAGAGAGAGGTGGGTTTAAGGGGGAAGATGAGTTCTTTTTTGGACATGTTGAGTTTGAGAGATCCAGATGAAAATATCCAAGAGACTATCGGTGACACAATATTAGAACTTGAGAGAGACTCGGAGAGAGACCTGGAGGTCATGTTGCAGAGATGACAGCTGCAAATTGGACCTCTCCGTGGGAGGTGATGAGATCAGCAAGAGAGAGAAAAGAAGAGGTCCCAGAAGGGATCATTGGAGGACACCGGTGATTGAGGAGCAAAGGAGCCCAGGAAATAGGCCGGAGAAGAACCAGAACAGAGCAATGGCACAACTGGCCGAGGAGGGAGGTGGGGGCAGGAAGGCTCAGGGAAACGGTCAGTAGCGGTCAAGAAGAATGAGGGCTGAAGACCGGCTGTCGCATTGAGCAATGACGAGAAATCCTCCAGAAGCCAAATTGCAAGGCATTGAGAAGTGAGTGGGGAGAGAGGAAATGAAGGGTGTTTCGTAAGACATTGGCTATGAAAGATAGAGATGTATGCAAATCAGTGCCCATGTTCTTGCTAACTAGGTGCTAATGAGATCACCCGTGGCTGGTCTAGGGTAACAGGCACAGGAATTTGGGAAGCCCGAAGCCTTTCTTCACCCACCTGCCTTTCCCCTCCACCACCATCGTCTCCACCTGTCTGTATCCAAAGGCAAACCCCAGAACTCCAAGTTCTCCTTTCCCAGGTGGGCATGCCTGGCCCTAAGCCCGGGGTGCTGAAGGGTAGGGCCCTTCTGCTTGGGTGTCAAAGTGAGGGCAATGGGGGCTTACAGAAGGGAGCAGGAGGGCCCTGGACTCCCCTTGGGGTCTCCTCTTGCTAGTCTGCTCGTAACAGGGTGCACCCTTGTGCCCGGAGGATACCCTCTCCCACTCTGCTTTACTTGAGTCAAGCTCCTAGGTCTCTAGCCAGAGCCTCTTATTCATCCCAGAGGGACCAGGCCAGGCAGAAGAAGGGGCGAAGCAGGCCCACGCTGCCCCTCTCCCCTGTGCCTGGTGAGTCCCCAGGCAGGGGGTTAAAGATTGGGAGCTGCCTGCCATTCCCATCCCCACAGCACCTGCCTCTTGGGCTTGTGTGGGAGGCACCAAGAATGTTAAAGCTGAGCTGCCTTGAGAGAAGAAGAGAGATCTGACCCTGACTTCCCCAGAACCTGGGCCAGAAACCAACTGGGCCAAGACCAGGGAAAAAACATTGCAAAACAAACCCTTGCCTCAGGCTGGTGGCCACTCTTACCTTTGGAGATTTTCGCTTGGGGATCTCGGGAAGAGGGCATTGTGGGAGAATGGCAAGAGCCTGGGGTAGGAAGGCAACCAAGAAAAGTGAGGGACTCTGGGAAGACAGCCCAGAGTCTTCACACCCCTCCTGCAAGGCTTCCTCAAGTATAAGTCGATATTCTAAAAGCACTTCCAATGTAGGAATTTCCTCTGCTGAGGAAAATTGCAAACTCAGTAGAGAAGGCCTACAAGGTAATTCATTCTCTGTGCCACAGAAGCATGAAATGACTTGCCCAGATAATGCTCTTAATATCCAGAGAGAGGAGAGAATTGGAGGGAAGGTGGGGAGAAACCCGGCCATGTGCCGTGGCTGGTACTGTGGTGGGAGCATGAGGGTTGGGCTCAGTTGGACCACCTGGTTCAAGGGTCAACTTTGCTGTTTCCCAGCTGAGTGACCTTAGCCAAGCTATTTCCCATTTTGAGACCTGTTTCCTCTGCTGTCAAATGGGGACCTTGAGGGTTGCATGTACAATCCCTTGCATGGGGATTGTAGTCCCAGAAAAGACTGTGTTAGAGTTCATCAGACCCAATCCTGGCATTTCACAGATGGGAAAACTGGGGCCCCCAGAAGAGTGACTTTTTTTTTTTAGGATTGAATGCTTTATTTAATTCCTCATCTCAGACTTAGAATATTTATCCCCCTCCCAAATCTTATTTTTAAAAAGAGAAAGCGGGGCCCGGCCTGGCAATACTGGGAGCACAGAAATCCAACTCCTCTCTACCCTGAGAACCAGAGGTTAGACCCTTAGGAAAACATGTGAAAAACCAAAACCTGCTTTAAGGAAAAAGCTTGAGGTCAGAGGTCAAGCTAGAGTTCCCTGGTCCTGGATTTGGGCATGGGCAATAAGGGCAACCCTTTGTGGTGTGTGCATGGAGAAAGGAACAGCCTGGAAGAATGGAGGAGTGAGAGTCCAAAGGTCATTAGGTTGCGGTTTTTTTGTAAATTTTTTAAAATTTTAAACTTAAATACAAAATAAAAGAAAAAAGAAACTTAAACACAAAAGAAGAGAAGAAAAAAAATTGCCATGCGCACAGCAGAACATAAGACAAGATTCAATATAAAGCAATAAATTTCCGTTTCAAGAAAACCTATATAATAAGTACTGCACATTGTGTTGAGAGTTGTCCAGCTGTTCTTTACTTCCTTGTTAGTTTTGTTTTGTTCTCTGCTGTGCACTTTTTACTTTGTTCTTTTTTCCCCCTTCCTCTCCCCCCTCCCCCAAGAAGGCTACAATTAAGTTCGGACACACACACACATACGTACATATTCATATCCACATGTATAAACATGTAGCACTAGTGATGCTCCTCCCTGGCTTGCATGTCAGCCTCCTGCAGGCTCCTCTAGCTCCTCGATGGGCCTTGTGCTGCTGTTGGCCAGTGGCTGCAACTGCATTCTCTCCCCAGTTGCGAGTGTGCCTCATGCAGCTTCTCCAAGGGCTCCTCCAACTTCCTCTTCAGCAGTGAGGATGCCCTGCCACCTGTCACTGATTGGGCCTGTGCCGGGTCTTCAGCCTGTGCGGGCCAGTTGGCCTCCATCTGCCCCAGTGGCTCCTCGGTGTGGCCACGGTCAGCTGCCTCTTGCCGGCACGGACTGCAGGCGAAGGATCGTCTCCCTGAGCTCTGCTGGAAGGATCTCCGCTGCCAGATTCTCCACAGGTGATGACATGTGCTAGCTATCTGTCTGCTGCACCTGGCCATACCTCCCAAAGTCTGGTCCCTCAGTTAGCCACTTTTTCTCTTTGACCATAGCCTCGAATTGCTCTTCCAGCGTCCAGCCCCCAAACAGCCATTTCTCAGCCTTCAGGACCCCCTCCTGATGCTGCCTCTGTCATTCTTGCACCTGTCTCCTATGGCCCTCCAGCTGGGCTCTGAGGGTCCTTGTCCCCCACCCAGAGTGCATATCCAAGTCAGAATTTGACCCCAGGTTTTCCAGGTTCTAAATTCAGTGCGTTTGGTAGATATATCGAAAGTACTTTGTAAATCCACAGTGAAGTACACTCAAAATATGAGTTATTTCAGCAAAAACCTAGAACTTATGAGTATCTGAAAATATGAGAACATCCTAAAAGGGGCTGAGCTGGTAGGGCCCAAACAGGGAGCTGGGGGTCAGCGAGGGGAAGAGACTCGCTCCAGGTCACATGGCTAGCCAGTGACAGAGAGTGCATCGGAGACCATCGGAGGCCAAACTGAGCGGCTCACCACTGGCACCTCCAGCTGCTCAGACTCAAACATGCGCTGCCTCTGGCGGCTCAGGAGATGGTTTGCAAAAGACAAAGGTACACTCCCAGCCAGAGCACCGAAGCATTAATCATCCCACTCTTCTTCCTCCTGACCTTAATACCTGAGCTCCTGGAGGCGTATGCAAAGTGAGCAAATGGCCCACGATGGGGAGCTTGGTCATCTGTGCCATCTGACCTGATATATTGACACCTGCAGCAACGTCCAGTAGTCAGGTGCTTCTCTCTTGCCTCTGTCCTTTGCCCTTGGCTTGTCCCAGTTTCTTCTTCCTCTTTCTGGGGAGTATTGGAACTGAAGATTGTCTTCACACCTCAGCTCCCTAACCTGAATTCCCTTCTCTCTCCAGCCCAGCCTCAGACCCCACAGTCGTCTGGTTTGCCCTGTCAGCTTGTGTTGACGATCAAAATCTGATCAGTGGGCCAGAGTTGCCACTTTGGGGCTTGCCTGACCCCAGTCCTCAACTTGGAAGAGGAAGGGAGGGCCTCCGCAAGGGGACCCTGATACTGGGGTAGGAAGACAACCAAGAAAAGTGAGGGACTCTGGGAAGACAGCCCAGAGTCTTCACACCCCTCCTGCAAGGCTTCCTCAAGTATAAGTCGATATTCTAAAAGCACTTCCAATGTAGGAATTTCCTCTGCTGAGGAAAATTGCAAACTCAGTAGAGAAGGCCTACAAGGTAATTCATTCTGAATTCACCCTTGAATAACCACCCTTATTTTAAACTCAAAAGCATATGAAAGTGATTGTTGATAAATCAAAAGAAATTAATAAAAAAGAAATTAAAAAAAAAAGAAATGATGAGCAGGATATCTTCAGAAAAACCTAGGAAGACGTATGCACTGCTGCAAAGTGAAGTAAGCAGAAGCAGGAGAACATTGTATACAGTAATCAGCAACATTGTATGATGATCACCTGTGAACAATTTAGCTATTCTTAGCAACATAATGATCCAAGACAATTCCAAAGGACTTATGACGAAAAATGCTATCCATCTCCAGAGAAAAAACCGATGGAGTCAGAGCCACTGACTCCAGGGTGGTGGAGGGGAAAGGCAGGTGGGTGAAGAAAGGCTTCGGGCTTCCCAAATTCCTGTGCCTGTTACCCTAGACCAGCCACGGGTGATCTCATTAGCACCTAGTTAGCAAGAACATGGGCACTGATTTGCATACATCTCTATCTTTCATAGAAAATGGCCACCAAGCCTGATCTCCACGAAAGCCACCTAGCCAGGCCTCAGACTGGAGGCCTGGGTGGTGGAACCTTCCGTATACTCATTCAGCTCGTTGAGTCCTGGGCCCCCTCTAGAAGGGAGGTCACATCCAGCTTCAGCCACACCTTCTTGCTCCTTGAGCCCTGAGCCCTGACTGAAGCACTTAGGAGCTGGGTTTGTTTCTGCTTTGGGGTTTTGTCTTTAGTGGCTTCATTTCCCAAGCAGGGAGTGATGGGGTCAGATGCTCCAGCTGCTTCCTCCGTCTCCACATCTGGATGCCGCCCTGCTGGGGGCTTCTCATATCTCTTCATTGGAGTCCTGCCTGATTTTATCATTTTGCTACATTCACTTTTGATTTTTCGGTGGATGGTTGCTCTTTCCATTTACTTCGTCGTAGTTGCTGTGTTTGTTGTTTTCTTAGCTCTACTGACTTCCCTCTGCATCGGTTCATGGAGCTCTTTTCGTGCTTCTCTGTATTCATCACATACATCATTTCTTACAACACAGTCATATTCCATTCCATTCACAGACCACAGATTGTTGAGCTGTTCCCCAATTGATGGGCACCTATTTTGTTTCCAATTCTTTGCTATCATAAAAAATGCTCCTGTTTTGCTGCCTGTGGGGACTTTCTTACTTCCTTGGAGTATATGTCCAGTAATGGAATCTCTGATTCAAAGGGATTGGATATCATAGTTATTTTATTTGCATAATTCCAAATTGCTTTCCCAAATAATTGTACCACCTCATGGCCCCACCAACAGTGCGTTAGTGTGCCTATCCGTCCACACCCCCTTCGACATGAACTGTTGCCATTTTTGCCATCTGTTGATTTTCAAGGTGTCAGGTAAAGCCTCAGGGTGGTTTTGATTTGCATTTCTCTTTTTATTAGTGAATTGGAGCATTCTTTCATGTGATTGTGAAGACTTCGCAGTCCTTCCTTTGTAAACTGTTTACCTCCGTCTTTTCAATAGGAAAATAGCCTTGACTTGCTAAATTCCTGTAGAGCTAGAAGACCAGAAAGAAAAGAAGATGGTAAACTCCTGACCATCTACAAACCATTAAGCTCCTTAGTAATTCTGGGTGGTGATAACTTTCCAATAGTCAAAAGGGTAACAATGCCTTGAGTGTTCAAACTTTTTAATCTGTTGCTTTTTTTTCTTTATGGAAATCTTTCCAAAGCAAATTGTATGTTTCTCTTCCATAGGCTATGAATTCAAGGAATTCTAGAACTACAGATTTAGAGTTGGAAGGGACCTTCAAGGTCATCTGGTGGGACTTTCAAGGTCCCCTGGTGGGATCTTCGAGGTCATCTGGTAGAACCTACTTGTTTTACGGACAGAGAGAGGAAAAGTGGCTTGCCCAGGTTCTCATAGCTAATAAGCAACAGAGCCAGAATTTGAGCTCAGGTCCTTTGGTTTCAGATCCAGGGAGCTTTCCATCGCACTGCCATTCTTTAACAAACGACACTGTTTTAAGAGACAAGCCCACCTCCCACCTCCCCTTACTACAAAACTCTTGTTTCCTCTCTTTTCCTCCACTATCAATCTCTCCCTTTTCTAATCCACCCTTCACACTACTACCAAATTAATATTCCTAAAACACAAATCTGATTATGTCACTCATACTTTTAAAAAAATCCTCTGAAGTAGCTTCCTATTGCCTCTAGGAGAAACTACAGACTCCTCCTCCTACCTTTACCAGCCTAATTTGATACTACTTCCTTTTACCCATTCCACATTCTAGCCAAACTGAACAACTCCCTTCTCCCTGAACTTGACATCAGCCCTCTAGAATATTCATTGACTACTTTATTGGTCAGAGTTCTTCAATCGTTCAAAATTGTTTGTTTTTACAGTGTTGTCCTTGAATAAATCACTCTCCTGGTTCTGCTCACTTCTCTCCGTGTCAGTTTATACAAGTCTTCCAAGAATCTCTGAGGCCATCCCTTTTTATCATTTCTTAAAGGCAATAGGTATTCTATTACATTTATATATAATGATTTATTCAGCCATTCCCAAGATTGGCATCCGCTCAGTTTCTAGTTCTTTGCCAGTACAAAAAGAGCTTCTATAAACATTTTTGCATATATAGATCCTTTCCTTGTTTGATCTCTTTGGGGTAGTATCTATGGTTCAAAGGATATTCAATTTAAGAGACTTTTTGGACATATTTCCAAATTGATTTCTAAAATGATAGGCCGATTGATTCATAGCTCTACCAGTAGGGCATTAATGTGATCATTTTCCTACAGCTCTTCCAACATTTGTCATTTTCCGCTTTTGTCATCTTCACAAATCTGATATTTGTGAGGTAGAACTTCAGAGTTGCTTTAATTTGAATATGTCTAATTATCAGTAATTTAGAGCCTTTTTCACACATCTATTGATAGCTTGAATATCTTCCTTTGAAAACTGTCTGTTCATATCCTTTATTTATCAATTGAGGAATGGCTCTTATTTTTATGTATTTGAATAAGTTTCTTATACGTTTTGGAAATGAAACCTTTATCAGAGAAACTTGCTGCAAAAAAATTTTCCCCAGTTACCTTCCTCTCTTCTAATTTTAGCTGCATTAGTTTGGTTTGTGTAAAAATTTAAAACTTCATGTAATCAAAATTATCTGTTTTCTTCCTGTAAATGTCTCTTATCTCTTGCTTGATCATGAACTCTTTCTTTATCCATAGATCCAAAAGTAAGTTTCTTCCTTGCTCTTCTAATTTGTTTATGATGTGACCTTGTATATTTAAGTCATATACCGAATTTGGAGCTTCCAGACTGCCTTCTAGTTTTCCCAACAGTTTTTGGAAATTTTTATATTATTTTTCAAATGACATGTAAAAACAATTTTAATCTACTTGTAAAAAAAATTTTGAGTTCCAAATTCCATCCCTCCCTCCCCTCTCCCCATCCTGAGATGGCAAACAGTTAGATATAGATTATACATGTGCAGTCATACAAAACATATGTCCATATTAGCCATTTTGCAAAAGAAAACGCAAACAAAAAAAAAACAAACCAAATAAAAAGAAAGAAAAAAGTTTTTTTTTAAAGTATGCTTCCATCTGAAGTCAGGCTCTGACTCCATCGGTTTTTTCTCTGGAGATATAAGTCCTTCGGAATTGTCTTGGATCATTATGTTGCTAAGAATAGCTAAATTGTTCACAGGTGATCATACAATGTTGCTGATTACTGTATACAATGTTCTCCTGCTTCTGCTTACTTCACTTTGCAGCAGTGCATACGTCTTCCTAGGTTTTTCTGAAGACATCCTGCTCATCATTTCTTTTTTTTTTAATTTCTTTTTTATTAATTTCTTTTGATTTATCAACAATCACTTTCATATGCTTTTGAGTTTAAAATTTTTCTCCCCCTTCCTCCCCACCACCCTCTTCAAGACAGTGCACAATCTGATATAGACTATACTTATACATTCCCATCAAACATATTTTCACATTAGTGATGTTGTAAGTAAGAATTAGAACCAATAGGAGGAACCACCAGAAAGAACACAACAGAACACAACAGAAGAAAAAAATATAGCAAATAGTATGCTTCAATATGCATTCAAACTCCATAGTTCTTTCTTTGGATATGGATAGCATTTTCCATCATGCTGCTCATCGTTTCTTATAGCACGATAATATTCCATAACAATCATGTACCACAGCTTGTTCAGTCATTCTCCAATTGATGAGCATCCCCTCAATTTTCAATTCTTTTCCACCACAAGAAGAGCCGCTATAAGCTCTATTATATGATTGTGATGGAGTACAAGCATTTAGAGATATAAATTTTCCCCTAAGTACTGCTTTGGCTGCATCCCATAAATTTTGGTATGTTATTTCATTCTCTATAATGAAATTATTAATTAAAATTATTAATTGTTCTATAACTTGTTCTTTTACTCACTCATCCTCTAGGATTAGATTATTTAGTTTCCAATTAATTTTTAATCTTATGTTTCCACAGCCTTTTATTGAATGTAATTTTTATTGCATTATGATCTGAAAAGAATGCAGCTGATATTTCTGCTTTTCTGCATTTGGTTGTGAGGTTTTTATGCCTTAATACATGGTCAATTTGTGTGTAGATGCAATGTACCACTGTGAAAAGGGTATATTCCTTTCTACTCCCATTTAGTTTTCTCCAGAGGTCTATTATATCTAACTTTTCTAAAATTCTATTCAAATCCTCAACTTCTTTCTTGTTTATTTTTTGGTTAGATTTATTTAGTTCTGAGAGGGGAAAGTTTAAGTCCCCCACTACTATAGTTTTACCATCTATTTCCTCCTGTAACTCATTTAATTTTTCCTTTAAGAATTTGGATGCTATACAATTTGGTGCGTATATGTTTAGTATTGATATTTTAGCAAAATGCAGTTTCCCCGCTGATCTATTTTAATTCAAAGAAAAAGAGAATGAACAGATCACTGCATCAGGCATACAACTAAAAAAAAAACTCTAGAAAACCAACAAAATTTTAAAAACCCCATTAAACACCAAATGGAAATTCTGAAAATAAAAAAGAATGATAAAAATTGAAAGCAAAATCTCCATTGCATTAGTAAATTCAATTAATAACTGATTTTTACAAATAGATAAATCATTAGTTAATTTGATTTTTTAAGCAGAATAAGAAAAACCAAATTACCCGTATCAAAAGTGAAAAAAAGAATTCACAACAAATGAAAAAGGTCCAGTTTTCCCCTGTAGGATTATAGTCAATTTTGCTGGATAAGATATTCTTGGTTATAAGCCTGTATCTTTTGCCTTTTGGAATTTTGTATTTCAAGCTCTCTTCTTCTTTAAGTAATAGCTGCCAAATCTTTTGTGTTCTTGACTCAAACCTTGAACTCTTTCTTTCTGGATGCTTGTAATATTATTTTATTTGACCTGAATACACTGGATTTTGGCCTTGACAGTCCTGAGAGTTTTACTTTTGGTGTACTGGCAAGTAGATTCTTTCTATTTTTATTACCCTCAGGTCCCTCCATTTCTCTCCCAGGCCATCTCCCCTGCACTAGCCACTCTCTTCCCCGTGGTGAACCAATTCAATTCTACACTTTCGTTCTGTCTTGCCCCCTTATCGTATCTAGGATTACACCCAGCCAAGCCTCGTCCCTGGATCACCCACTATTTGCCACCTTCACTCCTACACATGCTGCTGAATGAAGGTGGAGAAAATCACACAACCATTCAGACTGGGTCCACTGCAAATTTCTGTTACATAACGTCAAATGAACCCTCACTGCTGCTAGGCAATCCTACTATACCTCTTTCATTGACTCCCTCTCCCATTGTCCACAGAGGCTCTTCCAAACATTCTCATCCCTCCTCAAACTTCCCATGGCTCTCCCTCCCCACTCTCTCTCAGCTGAGAACCTTATCTCATGTTTTACAGGAAAAAAAATAGAGGCCATTTGCCATGATCTCCCTCTTCTCCTGTCTTCCTCATCTCCTGTCATGCATCCACCTTCTGCCCTTCTCTCCTTCTTCAGCCCTGTCTCACATGATGAAGAGGCCTTACTCCTTACCAAGACTAACCCCTTCACCTACACTAACAATCTCATTCCGTCTTGTCTCCTGCAACAAATTGTCCCCTCTGTCATCCCTATTCTGTCATTTATCTTCAACCTCTCCCTGTCAACTGGCTCCATCTCTCTGCCTACAAACATGCCCATGTCTCCTCTGTCCTCAAAAAAACCCTCATTTGATCCTTCCATCCTTGCTAACTATTATATATGTCTTCTGCACTTTGTAGCTAAAATTCTTGTAAAGACTGTCTACGATAGGTACTTCCACTTCCTCTTCCTCTCATTCTCTTCTTAACTCCTTACAATCCTGTTTCCAACCTGCTCTCTCTGAAGTTACCAATTATCTCTTAGTCACCCAATCCAATGACTTCTTCTCAGTCCTCATTCTCCTTGACCTCTCTGTGACCTTTGACACTGTTGATCACTCTCTCCTCCTTGGTCCTCTCTTCTCTCTAGGTTTTCGGGACACCCCTCTCTATCCTGGTTCTCCTCCTCCCTCTCTGACCACTCCTTCTCTGTCTCCTTTGCTGGATCCTCCTCCACATCATGCCCTCAAGCCATAGGTGTCCCTCAGGGCCCTGTCCTGGGCCCTCTTCTCTTCCCCTCCATACTACACTTGGTGATCTCCTCAGCTCCCATGGATTTAATTACCATCTCTATACTAATGGTTCTCAAATCTACCTATCCCGCCCCAACCTTTCTGCTGACCTTCAATCTCACATTTCCCACTACCTTTGAGGCATCTGTTGCAATTGAAATTAAGAGAAACTGAGGCAACTTAGCCCACTCCCCCCTTTCCAGTCTTCTTACACCTTATTCCCCATCAGTACTGTAATTCTGTGGCACTGGCCTCTTGATTGTTCCACAAACAACACCCTCCATCTCTTGGCTCTGGGCATTTTCTCTGACTATCTCCAGTGCCTGGAATGCTCTCCCTTCTCAACTCTATCTACTGAATTTCCTGGCTTCCTTTCATTTCAAACTAAAATCCCATCTTTTACAGGAAACTTTTCCCGACTTCTCTTAATTCTAGTGCCTTCTCTCTGTTAATTATTTCCTATTTATCCTCTATATAGCTTGTTTATATATATTTGTATCTTGTCTCCCCCATTAGATTGTCAATTCCTTGAGGGCAGGAACTCTACCGTGGCAATCTCATCAGCTCCTATGGGCTCCATTACCATCTCTATCTAGGTGGATTACTCCCAGAACTATAAAACCAGCCCTAGCCTCTCTGTGGAGCTTCAATCTGCCATCTCCAACTGCTTGCTGGCACCTCAAACTCAACGTGCCTAAAACTGACCTTGGTTTGGGGCATTTGCTTGCAGGACAGGAGATCTCAAACTAGAAGGGAACCTGGAGGTTTCAGAGGAGGAAACTGAGGCAGTCCAGAGAGGTACAAGTAGCTTCCCCATTGCTGTACAAGGCTCAAACGTAGGTCCTAAGAGTCAGAGGTCCTGGATTCAAGTCCCTCCTCTTCTACCTACTACCTTGGTGATCTTAGAAGAAGTACTTCTCCTCCATAGTCTTCCATTATCACCCCTCGAAACTGATGGGGTTGGACACGATGTCCCTTCCAACTCAAAAACTCTGATCATACCCCAAAGCCAGGGTACTATGTCATACACCTTCCTTACTCTTCTTCACCTCATACCCAATGCAATCGATTGTGAAATCCCATGAGCTCTACCTCTATACCATCTCTTGCATCATTAGTCTTGTCCCCACTCACCCAGCCACCACCCTACGTCATCCTTATCACCTCTCCCCTAGACTGTTGCAATAGTCTGCTAACTTGTCTCCTGGTCTGCAGTTTCCACTTTCTTCACACAGCTACCAAAATAATCTTCTGAAGGCCCAGATCTGAGCACAGCACTCTTCTGCTCAGAAACCTTCAGGTGCTCCCAGTGGCCTCTGGGACTAATAATAATAACTCGTTTGCATGACACTCTAAGGCTTACAAAGTGCTTTGATTCTCACAACAACCTGGGAAGGAAACTGAAGGTCATAGAGATGTGTTGATTTGCCCGAGGTCCCATAGCTAGCGTCTGAGGCAAGCTTCCAACACAGATGCTCACTACCTCCGTGGTTAGAGCAATCCCTCTCATGAAGTACACACTTCACCTTGTCATTCAAGGACCACCACAAGCTACATCTGACTTACCTTTCCAGCCTGATTTCATTTGACTTGCCTTCTGACACTCCCCACACCAATCAAACTGGCACATTAGCTTTCCCCCAAGCTAGACATGCCATCTTCTGCCTCTAGGCACTGCCACTGACCAAAGTGGTTGTCTCCAAGGCTTGCAGTGCCCTCCATCTTCACCTCTGCCTCTCAGCATTTCTCTTCCTTCAACATTCAGCTCAGTTGCTATCTCCTCCATGCAGCCTTCCCTGATTCTTCCCCTCCCCCAACTGAAAGTATCTTCCCCCCTTCAAAGACCCCTACAGCACCTTGTCCAGCTCTCTTCTTTCCTCGCCTCTCTGTACTTATCTCTGTACGTGTGTAATGCCCCCCTTCCTTCCAGGAGAATGTGAACTTGAGGGAAAAGGCACATAGTACCTGGCTTAGAGGAGATGCTCACCCACTTTATCAACAAATAGTTCATAAATTGAAGTCAGCCACCTCATTTTATAAAGGAAAAAAGTGAGGCTCCAAGAAGGGAAATTATTTGGCCAAGGCTATTTGCGTAGGGTCAAAAAAAGGCTAAAGAGATGGCATGGGGGGGGTCAAGGGGAAGGAGAAGATTCAGGGGTCCCTGCCTCAGTACATCTGCTGGTGGCCCTTTGCTGCTGAAGACATAGGGCTCTCCTCCGTCTTTCTTGGCCAAGCAGGAAAAAAAAAGTAGACTCTTTTCCATGGGCCATTTGGGTTCTGGATTAGCCCCTTTTCTTTTCTTTCTTTCTTTCTTTCTTTCTTTTCTTTTCTTTTTTTTTTTTTTTTGCAAGGCAATGGGGGTTAAGTGATTTGCCCAGGGTCACACAGCTAGTAAGTGTCAAGTATCTGGTCTGAGACCAGATTTGAACTCAGGTCCTCCTGACTCCAGGGCCAGTGCTCTATCCACCGTGCCACCTAGATGCCCCTATTAGCCCCTTTTCTCCCAGTTTGGCCAGTGGCCCCAGAGTCACCCAGGTCAGGCCCCAGTCAGCCCCAGAGTCAGTCACTCAGTGCGGAATATGAAGTCAGACAGGATCCTTTGGAATATTTACTTCCTAGCTGTGTGACCCTGGACAAGTCACCACATGTCTCTGCGCCTCAGTTTCCTCCTCTGTAAAATAAAAGGATGGAACTCATGGCTTCTGAGTTCCCTTCTAGCTCTTAATCTCAGATCCTAAGAACATCAGTGGTATTTCCAGGTTATAGTAGACCTGGGAGCAGGAAGAGTAGTAGATCCACTGGCATAGATTTATATGTCTACTGTGCTCAACACAAGAGCTCCAGAGATGAGAAACAACCCAGATCCTGTCCTCAAGGAGCTCACATTCTTGGAGGGTGGGAAATGGAGGGAAACAGTAAGGGAGGGAGAGCAAGAAAGAAGAGAGAGAAGGAGGAGGAGGAGGAGGAGGAGGAGGAGAAGAAGAAGAAGAAGAAGAAGAAGAAGAAGAAGAAGAAGAAGAAGAAGAAGAAGAAGAAGAAGAAGAAGAAAAGAAAGAAAGAAAGAAAAGAAAGAAAGAAAAGGGAGGGGGGAGAGAGAGAAGCAGGGGGGGAGATAGAGAAGGAAAGGGTCGGGGAGAACAGAGATACAATTCAGGGGAAAGGAGAAGCTAGAGGTCTACAATGGTAAGAGAGCTGGCCAGGGTCCTGCCAGAGATGGAAGCAGAGGCGGAGGGAGGCAGGCTTGCCCTCTGTGTAGGAGGCTGGGGTGTGACTGTTCTCAGAGAAAGACTAGAGGAAAGGTTGAAGGTTGGAATTAGCAGGGAGCTAAAAGGGCTCAGGGACAAGACGTGAAGCAAAGCATTCAGGCTTAACTGAGCCTGTAGGGCTCAGGACTTCTGTGCGGGCTCCCTGCCACAGCTAGGGCATCATGGCCTTTGGCTTCACGTTGGATTTCCAGGCTGTCCTCCAGACTCTTTCGGTTCTACATTGGGTCCCTCTCTATGTGGTACTAGGTAAGTGGGCCCGCGGGGAGGGGATGGAAGCCCACCTGCCTCACTGAGATCACTTCTCCACCAAAGGGTCCATGTAGCCAGAAGTCCTGCTGGGGCTCAGCCCTAGAAACCACATTTCAAGTATGTTCAAAGGAGAAGGGACATAATGGATGACCAGGAAGGACAGAGGAGCCCAGGCCAGCCAGATGAGGATACATTGAGGGAACTGGGGATGCTTAGCTGGGGGACTAAGAACATTTAAGGGGAATGTGCCAGCTATTTGGAAGTATCTGGAAGGTTTCCAAGCATGGTTAGATTGGTTCTACTCAATCCTTGGCCAGAAATTCGAAAGGGCAGCTATGGGACCCTGAGCTAAGGGGGTGGCCATGGGAGTAGAGAGAAGGGAGCAGATCCATGCATTGTGGAGCAGTGCAAAGAGTGCTGCATTTGGAGTCAGAAGTTGTCATTCATTCATTTTTCAGTCATGTATGATTCTTCGTGACCCCATTTGGGGTTTTCTTGGCAAAGACACTGGAGTGGTTTGACATTTCCTTCTCTAGCTCATCTTACAGATGAGGAAACTGAGGCAAACAGTGTTAAGTGACTTGCTGAGGGTCACCCAGCTAGGAAGTGTCTGAGGTCGGATTTGAACTCAGGAAGATGAGTCAGCCTTACTCCAGACCCTGGACTCTATCCACTGCAGCACCCCCTAGCTGCCCTGGAGTCAGAAGACCAGAGTCCAGATCCTGGAACTGCTACTTCCTCTCTGTGTGAACTGGTACAAATGACTCCCTCTCCCTGGGACCCTCAACTCCTTCAAGAGCTCCATCTCGCCATCTGTGGTTCTATGATCTAAGATGTTATGTTGGTAGAAACAAAGTATATGACAATTGACTGGATAAGGACTGAGGAGATGGAGGATGTTATAATAGAGAGAGCATTTATCAAGGGAGAAGTGCATGCCAGGCATGGGATTAAGTTCTGAAGATACAAATACAAGCTAACAAGCTGGTCTCTGCCCTCAAGGTATTTCCATTCTAGGGGCAACAGGCAAGGGGTACTGGAAAATGAGGGGGGGGCTGCTGTTGGGGAGGTAAACTGAGCCAGGCCTGAAGTGAGCATGGTTAGGGGCCCTCATGAAATGGTGGTCTGGGCTAGGGAGGTCCCAGCTGGGAGATCAGGCCTCAGGCTGGAGGGGCAGTGGAAAGAGTGCTGGATTTGGCATGGGGTCAATCAGGTCAGCTTAATCACCAATTCCTGATAGCAGGAGCTGTCCAGAATCAGACCTTGTCACTGGAGATCTTGAAGCAAAAGTCAAATGACCCCTTGGGTGATACAGATTGGCCTAGATGACTCTTCAGCCTACAAAGGTGACATGTGGGCACCCTCCCTGTCCTAGGAGAAGGCTGCTATCCAACCCACCCGCAGGCTTCTCTGCTTAGTGCAAAGGTCAGGCAAGATGCAGATTCTTCGGTAGTTTCGAAGAATAATGGATCAAAAATAGATACAAAGACTCTTGGAAACTACAGAGACCAACTACCTCTCTACCCTGCCCCCATTTTACAGTTGGGGAAACTAATGCCCAGAGAGAATGAAGGAGGATTCACAGCACTGTAGTAGCACTTTAGGGCTTACCAAAAGCATCCTTCATCCCAATTCTGGAAGGCAGCGCTCAGAAGAGAACTCACCTTTCCAAAGTGAAGAGGGCCTCAAGGTCTTTGAGCACGATTTGAATGTTTGCACGTGGCCGTCCAAGTGATTTGGAGGACAACTGGCCATGGTCCAATGTTCCCCTGGAAGGTTGCTCCTCCCTAAGCAGACTCTTCTCTCTTCTCCCTGCTCCCAGAAGGATCCACAGAACCAGGGCCCAGGAGAGGAAGAAGAGATGCTTCCCTCCTGCCCGGTCCCCAGGTTGTAGATAATAGAGCCAGACTCCGAGCTGAGAAGCCACCAGTGGCAAGCAAACACTTTGGCCTTCCCTGTGGGGTGGTCACTGGCCTGGACATTGGAACCCTAACAGCCTGTGATCACCCCAGAAGCTTGGTCAGCATTTTGTCAACGGGGCCTGGGTTCATTTGTCTTCCTTCCATGAGACCCAAACCCTGCCATAGAATTAGCAGCTCTGGCACCATCCTATGCCCTGGTCAGGCTGCCACATCTGGAGGCGCCACATTTTAGAAAGGACACTGAGAAGCTGGAGAGTGCCTAGAGGAGAGTGACTAGGATGGTGAAGGGCCTTCAGATCAAGCCATCAAAGACCAGGGGAAGGAACCAGGGAGAAGAGAAGGAACCTGGGAAAGAGAAGGCCCAAGGAGATCACAGCTGTCTCCAGCATTTGATGAAGACTCAGGCACGCCATCTCATTCCACACTGGACCCCCCACCTTGGACTTCTCCATCATGCTTCCCCTCCTTTTCGGAGGTGGAATCAGTTTAAGGGAATTCTTTTTTGTATCTGTATCCGCAACACTTGTCTTTGCACACACACACACACACGCACACACGCACGCACGCACACACACATACACACACGCACACACATGCACACACACGCACGCATGCACACACACATGCACACACGCACACGCACACACACACACGCACGCACACACACGCACACATGCACACACACACACACACACACTCCACAGCAGAATATAAGCTCCTGGAGGGTGGTGCCTTGGCCAGGTCCGTTTCTGTATCCTCAATGATTTACGCACAATAAGACATGACAGAAATGTTTGTTCAATTGAATTGAATTGCTGGGCCCTGAAGGCTGAACTGGGGATAGTAGGTGAAGCTTGCTGTTGCTCTTTACCCAGAGTAAGGAAGTAAATAACTTCCTAAACAATTGGGGCATTGGAAAGTAGACTGCCTCAGAAGGTAGTGAGTTGCCTGTCGCTGGAGGTCTTCATGCAAAGGCTCTGGAGGGTATTCTCACAGAGAGAGGAGTTGAACCGAGGGTGCCTGCCAGCCCTGAGTTGTTCAGTCATTGTCAGTCAGTCAGTCAATAAGCATTGTGTGCCTGGCACTATGCTGCTCATCTGTCCGTTGCCTCCAAAACCCTAACCCTGCTCCTAATAGCTCCTGGTTACATGGTGTTTTACGTTCTATAAAAGTGTAGAGCATATTATATTTCTGTAGAGGAAATAGCATATTATATTTCTAGATTGTGTACCTAATCTATTCCACTGATCCACCCCTCTATGTCTCAGCCAGTCCCAGATACTTTTGATGATTGCTGCTTTGGAATACAGTTTGAGATCCGCTACGGCCAGACCTCCTTCCTTCACATTTTGTCCCCATTGATTCCCTTCATAGGCCTAGATGAATTTTGTTTTTTCTAGTTTTTGTAAATAATCAATAGCTAGTATTTACACAGTAGTTACTATGTTGCAGGCATATACATGCTTTACAATTATTCTCTCATTTGATCCTCACAACAACCCTGGGAGGGAGGTGCTATCATTATCTCCATTTTACAGAAGAAGAAATTGAAGCAAACAGGTTAAGTGACTTGCCCAGGGTCACACAGCTGGTGAATGTCTGAGGCCAGATTTGAACTAAGGTCTTCCCGACTGCTGGCCCAGCACTCCATCCGCAACATCACCTAGCTGCCTAATATTTGTTGGTTTGATTGGTAAAGTAAATTAATTTGTAATAAGTAAATAAGTAAATTAATTTGAGTAGTTTTGTTATTTGTATTATCTTGGCTCGGCCTCTCCGTGAGTAAGTAACATGTCTCCAATGATTTAGATCTGGCTTTATTTGTATGAAAAGTCTTTTATAATAGTTGCCATATAGTTCTTGTGTGTGGGTTGGCAGGTAGATTCGCGAGTATTTGATACTATCTGCAATTATTTCGAGAGAATTTCTCTTTCTTTCTCTTCCTGTCGGGTTTGGTCTGGCTTCAGCAGATGATGGCCCCACAGGGCCACCTCCTGATCTAATGCAAACTCCTCGTTTCGCAGAAGTGCAGGGAAGGGAACTTGGCCTCAGAAGTCACCTGGTCCAACTGCCTCATTTGGCAGAGGAAGAAACTGAGGTTCCAAGTGTGTAGTTGGAGAAGGGTTGGACTTGACTGGGAGTGATGGAGCAACCCTTGGTACTTCCTCAGGAGCGATCCCCATCATTTTGGTGCCTGTCCTGCTATTCACTGAGTACTGGACGGTGTCTGTGCTCACCTTGGCCTGGCTTCTGTATGACTGGAAAACTCCCAGTCAAGGTAAGTGGGGAGGGGAAGGGCATCCAAGAAATCCCAAGACTAAATGCACACTGCCAGCGTGGCTGAGTGGGAGACAACTCCAGGACTGCAAGGACGTGGGAGGCTCAGGAATGCCCCAGCTCCAACTAGAGATAGAGGGCTAGGAGGAATATTCTCCTTACCATGGCTTGTGAGGTAGGCAAAGCAAAAACTGATAGTTCAATTTGATAAAGGGGGAACTGAGGTTCAGAGAAGAGCTGAGAGGTGTGATTTGATTTCAAGTTCTAGGAGTCACCCTAGGGACTAGAGGGGGGATGTTGGTAAGGCAGTGAGGGGAGGGGGTATGCTGTGCCTCAGAAGTATCAGGATGGAAAAAGAAACTGAGGAGGCCAGTCTTCTACTGGGACATGGGAGGTCAGGAAGCTGTCTCCCCCTCCAGACAGAGAGAGCAGAAGGACTGAATGGGGCAGTTTGCCCTGCCCCCACTCCCTTCCCTCCCTTTCTTTATAGGTGGCAGGCGCTCAAACTGGGTGAGGAATTGGACCCTTTGGAAGCATTTCCGGGACTATTTTCCTGTTAAGGTGAGCAATCAACACACACACACACACACACACACACACACACACACACACACACACAGCTGCTTCCCTCAGATCCCTTCCTGCTCCTAGGACATGGTTTTTAACTTCAGCTTTCTAGCCTACAGTTTACAAAGGTTCAGCAGCCAGTACTTTGAGGTAGATCCCCAAAGAAGCTTGTAGATGGATGGATGGATGGATGAGTGGATGGATGGGTGGATGGGTGGATGGATGGATGGATGGATGGATGGATGGATGGATGGATGGGTGAGTGGATGGGTGAGTGGATGGATAGATGGATGGATGGATGGATGGATGGATAGATGGAGAGGCAGTAGCCTCTCTATACTGTAGAAACCTCAGGGAAGGCATGTTTAGGGGATGGGTACCATTTCTCTGAGTACATCCTCATATGATCATAGGATTTTGAGCTGGAAGGGACCTTAGAGCTCATATAGTTTAGCTCCCTCATTTTACAGAGGAGGAAACTGAGGACAAGAGAGGGAAAGTATCTAACTCATATTCAATGGAATTCATCAATCAGTAAACATTTATTAAGCACTTACTATATGCCAAGCACTGTGCTAAGTGCTAAGGATGCAGAGACAAAGTGAAACAGCCCCTGTCCTCAAGGACCTTTTATTCTAACGGGGGGTTGGGGTCCTGATGTTTCCAGACATAGGTCCATGTAGGATCCATAGATGGGAGTAGATGGAAGGACACCTGAGAGGAGAGGGCAGCATAAGCAGCTGCTCTCCAGGCCTTTCTGTAGGAGATCGGTTCTAATGGAAGCCAAGGATTTGGACAGGTAGAAGTGGGGAGGGCCCACATGGCAGGAATGGGGGGGGATACCAGTGCAAAAGCATGGAGAGGGGAGATGGAGGCAGAGTGAGTGTGGCCGTAGAGCCTGTAGAGGGTAGTGTAGAGGGCAGTGTAGATAGCATGAAAGGAGCTGCTGGCAGGGCCCAGGTTTGAAAGGGAGAATTTTCCATTGAGTCCTGGAGGTGACAGGGAGCCAGTACAGTTACGTGGGTAAGGACATGACATGGGCAGAGGTACACTTTAGGAAAATCACTTTGGCAATGGGTGTGGAATGGACTCGAGTGGGCAGACTTGAGGCAAAATGAGGGAGACCAATTAGAAGGCTAGAAAGGGTGGGAACGTGGCCTAGGGTGAATGGAGAGAAGCAGACACACATGAGAGATGTTGTAGAGGAAGAAATGCTAAGGTTTGTCAACCGGTTAGCTCTGTGAGGCAAGTGAGAGTGAGGAGTCTTAGATGACAGTGAGGCTGAGGACCAGGAATTCCCCCCATCCCCAGCCAGGCCCCATCCCGCTACCCTCTCCTTGGCTTCTTGCCCTTCTCTCTCTTTCCCAGCCCTCACACCCTCTCATCCTAACAGCTGGTGAAAACTTGTGAGCTCTCCCCGAGTCACAACTACATCATTGCTGCCCACCCCCATGGGATCCTCTCCTATGGGATGTTTTGCAACTTTGGCACAGAGTCCACTGGCTTTTCTAAGATTTTTCCTGGGATCACCCCCTCTCTCGCCACCTTGGAAGGGATCTTCTGGATCCCAATTGTCCGGGAGTATGTGATGGCAAAGGGTGAGTGAGTCTGGGGCTTCCCTAACCCTATCCCTGCCCATCAGACCAGCTAGCACAATCTGGCCCTGCCTCCAACTCTGGGTCCTATCCCAGCCTTCATCTTAGAGATCAAGGAGTTGGGGATAGGAGGGAGACTTTCCCATCAGAGAGAAAACAAGAGCTTTTTACTGGGAGGAGGGAGGGTAGCAAATGTCCCTACTCCCTCCTATACCAATAGCATCAATCAGCCCAGGGTAGATAAGGTCTAGATCCTCGGGGCTGGGCTAGCTGGGTGTACTGGCACCCTGAAGTGTTTTCCTGGAGGGCCTAGGACCTAGAAATGGGTCTCTGTGGTCTATGGTCCCTGCAGAAACCAACAGGTGAGAAGTCCAAATTGGGAGGTGGAAGTGGGGCAAGAAGGGAATACTATGTAGGAACTTTCTGTTGGCTGTCACTTACAATCTAACCCATAGTCAGGCTCAGTCCTGCCACCAGCAGTGATGGAATCTCTCCCTTGCTTACATCAAGGCCCTGGGCCAGACTGCCCTCTCAGTTCCCTGGTCTCTGGTTCTTTCTCTGTGCTAACACTGAGTTGTCCTTGAAGAAAAACTGGTCAAGGGCCTGAGTGATGGCACTTTTGGACAGGCAAACAATTGGTACATCTTGTTCAAGATTGGCCTACCCCAGTGCATCACCCAGCAGGGCTGGGCTAGTTCAGAAAGGCTTCTAGGCCAAAGGGAGCAGGACTGTCCCCCAGGACCTGGGCCAGGAGGGACTTAAATTGAGAGGGGTGGACTGGAATTGGGAACTCAAAGGTACTATGGGCTGGGGATCCATCAGTATTGCCTTCACCCTTGAGGGGCCTGTGCTGAACCCTTCTCCTGCCCCGTAACCCACCTCCTCAATGGGAACTAGCCTAGATTATGGAGGCAGAGAGAGCCAGTTGGGAAAAGAAGTAAGAAGGAGAAGAGGTGGAGGAGGGAGGAGAAGGAGAGGGAGGGGAGGAAGAGAAGGGGAAGGAGGAGAGGGAGGGGAGGAGGAGAGGGAGGGGAGGAAGAGAAGGGGAAGGAGGAGAAGGAGGGGAGGAGTCAGGGAGCATGCCCTCTCCAGGTACGAGGTCTCCCCTCTCAATTTAAGTCCCTCCTGGCCCAGGTCCTGGGGGACAGTCCTGCTCCCTTCGGCCTAGGAGCCTCTCTGAACTAGCCCAGCCCTGCTGGGTGATGCACTTGATTCCATAGGCATATGTCCAGTGAGTCACTCAGCCATGAAATATTTGCTGACAAAGATGGGCTCCGGCAATGCTGTGATCGTGGTGGTGGGAGGGGCTGCTGAAGCCTTCCTGAGTCACCCTGGAACTGCCAACATCATCCTGAAAAACCGCAAAGGCTTCGTGCGGCTGGCCTGCCAGACAGGGTGGGTTCCTAGAATCACCTTTAGCATAGATGGCTCGTTCAGACTTTGGAGAGACCCAGGGGTCCAGGACCCACAGGTTCCCAGGCAAACCTGTTCATTAGACCATAGATGGAGAGTTGGAAGGGGCTCTTAGGATCATGGCTTTGATGAGGAAGATGGCGTGCAATTAACCAAGGTCACACCACATGTAAGAAGTGGATGAGGGTAAGAGCGTTCTGCTGACCAGAAGCAGGGCTCCCGGATGACTGCCCGCCTCAGCAAGCGGGGCCAGCCACTCTCACGGGCTTCAAGTCTCTCCCACAGAAGGAGTGCCATCGAAGCTTATAGAAAAATAAGGGTCAGAGGACCAGCAGAGCAGAGTGGATGAGCTGACGCCGGAGGCCCAGAGAGGTCACAGCACTTGCCACACCTTTGCTCTTCGCCAAGAAAAGCATCGGCCACCCAGCACACACCAAGGCCCTTTCCCTCCGAACTTTTTCCTGAAATCGGGGTCCTTAGGCAAGATTTACTCCTCTGCCTCAGATGGTCTGGGGGTACCTTCCTCAGGTGCATGGAATGAGAGGAGAGCAGTGGCCTGGTAACCCTTGCGCACAGTAGGCATTTCATACATGTTTGCTGAATCTCACCAAATCGGCCTGTTGCCATGGGAAACCTGCCCCTCTATCTGTAACTCCTGAATCCCAGACACTTACCAAATGCTGCTTGGCACTCCAGGCTCTCCAGTCACACTGGCACACTGACTGATGGGGAGGCAGAAGGGCCATAACCTTGACACAATCACATATAATGTCATGGACGGGAGTATGCAGACATATCCATGAACCCCACTCTCTAGACACACAGATGATAGCAGACATATGCATTCATGGATATTATATGTCACGGCAGGAGAGCCAGCCTGTGAGTCAAGAAGCTGCAAGGTCATGCTCGTCTTGCCAATCCATACTGGCTGTGTTACCCTGAGTGCCCTAAGACCAAAAGATGCCAATCTGCATGTTTGCAATGTATGTATATCTGTGTAACATAGGAGGTCACACAGCTAGTAGGTGGTGAAACTGGGAGATGTACCCTGGGCTTCTGACTTCAGATCCAACACTCTGCTAAATGACAACAGCACACACACACACACACACACACACACACACACACACACATACACACACACACACACACACATACACACACACACGCTTACACGAATACACTCCTTTGTGTCAAAAGTTCGGTTTTTGTTATGTACTGATTGGGTACCATACCTATTAGGCACAGAATTCTGGGCTCCTTGCTTTGGGGAACAGAAAAGAACGAGAACAACTTGGCCCCACCCTCAGGTGTCACAACCTGATTGAGAGAGCCAAAGCCTGCCCCCTTGTGGAATGATAAGGCAATTGATAAATCACATATTTCAGAGGGGAAAAGAACCCACTGGAGATCTTAGGATAAGGATTCACCTTGTCATGCCCCAGACACAATAAAGGAGAGAAGCTGGGGGAGGGACAGGGCCTTGAAGGGAGTGAGAGAGAATGGGAAGAAGCACGCTTGGAATCAGAGGTCCTAGCTTCAAATCTCAGCTCTGCCACTTGTGTGCGTGACCTTGAGCCAGTCTCTTTCCCTCTTTGGGTCCCTTCGATCTCTCTATCCCTGAAGACAAATGGGGAGGTGAGAATTAGCGAAGGTGCAGCAGCAGCAGATGCCTGTCATCCTGGAAAGGGCGTGTGCTCCTAGGCATTAGCCCAGGGCCCAAGAGATGGGGGTGGGGGGGTGTCGGAAGAATATGGGCCAGAGGAAGGGGATGGGAGGAAGGGTTTGAGCGGCTGGGGAAAGACTTCATTGGAGGAGGAAGCACTGTGGCTTCATCCATTCCAAGCCTGCCCCCACCCACACTCACCCTCTTGGCAGGGCGTACCTGGTTCCTTCCTATTCCTTCGGAGAGAATGACGTTCACAAACAGGAGATCTTTGCTGATGGCACCTGGCTGAGGTCTGTCCAGGGCTTCTGCCAGAGGGTATCCAAGCACATCCTGGGCCTGAGTTTCTGCACGTTCCATGGCCGGGGCCTCACCAGGAACTCCTGGGGCTTTCTGCCTTTCAACCTTCCCATCACCACTGTTAGTAAGTGTTGTTCCAGCCCCCAAACCCCCTCTTAGGCTCCTCAGGGCTTGACTCCCTATTCTGTCCTCTGGCTGGAATGAAGGTTGGGAAGCAAAGGGCCCAAAGGGGAGGGGAGGATGGCCCTCGCTCCCTTCCCCCATCCTCCCCCTCCCTGGCCAGACCCTGCTGGGCAGCTTCAGCAGGAGACTGATGCCTGGTTTGCCTGGGTCTTTTTCCAACTCGCTGAACAGTTGGGGAGCCCTTTCCAGTTCCCAAGATGGAGAACCCAAGCCAGGAAATGGTGGACAAGTACCACGCCCTGTACATCGAGGCATTGCGGAAGCTGTTTGATGAGCACAAGCTCCAATATGGGGTCTCAGAGAGCCAGGAGCTGATGATCTTGTGACAGGGCCCCACAAGCAGCAGAAGGAGGGATCCCAGGAAGGCCTAGCTCAAGCCAAGGTCACAGGATCCGCCAAACCCCTTTCCACAGGCCTGGGACCCTCTAGGGAAAAGGAAGCACTAAGAAGATGTTCACCCCACACACACGCACCACATTTCACAAACAGTGGCCAGTTGGAAATGAGCAGACACCCTCATTCAGCCCCTTGGCGCAGGGGCCGAGCATGCCAGCTCCTGCTGGCTTTGGGCTTTGGGCTCTCTTCTACTTCTAGGACCCATCACCCACATCCTTTCCATGGGCTTGCCAGTCCATACCAGGGGCTTAGGGGCTTACTCTCCAGTCTCTTCTCACCAGGCAGGACCAGACATGCCTGAAAGGGCACCTGCAAGCTTCCCCACATTGGTACTCTGTGCTATTGCCCTCGTAGGCTCTGGTCATTTCTTGGGCATTCACTATGTGCAGGAGACACTGTGCTGAGCACTGAGGATCCACAGATGATGAGGGGCATCAGGCCCCACCCACGAGGAACTGACTGACTGAGGGGGGCTGGGAATGCCCACATGAGAATGGAAAATGATTCAAAGTGCCTAGGAGACATCCAAGCATAACCTAAGGCATTGGAGCAGGGGCTGAACTGAGGGCAGGGGGAGTGCTTCCTGAAGGGCATCGGAGCAGGGGCTGAACTGGGGGCAGGGGGAGGGCTTCCTGAAGGGCATCGGGGCAGGGGCTGAACTGGGGGCAGGGGGAGGGCTTCCTGAAGGAAAGGGCCTGCGCTGAGCCTTGAAGGAAACAGAAATCGCCAGCAGATGGAGCTGAGCAGGGGAGGCCACGCTCCCATTGCCTGGAGCTCCAGAGCAGCCCAGGCTGCTGGTAGGCTCCCTACTTCTCCCGGTAACTTGAGCTAGAAGGGAGCTCAGAGAAGGTTGAGTCCAGCCCATATTGCAGCAGGACCCCCCTCCTGTCAGACTGTCCGTAGCTAGCAACATCTGGGCAAGCCCCCAACTAGAGAGACATCCCAATCTGGCAGTTCTCCTGAGTCTTCCTCCTAGGCCAGTGCCTGCCTCCCCCAGGGAGGTGAAAACAGCAGTGGGGCAGGATGAAGTCTGGCCTCCAAAAAGTGTCTATGTCAGGATGGAAAACTCAGGGGAGAATTGAAGGGCAGCAGGGAGCCAGGAAATGGGTGTGCAGAAGCCAGGTGTCAGGCCTGGGAAGCAATGGGGAAAGGTCAGGAGCTAAGTAAACAAATGGGTCATTGTGGGGGCCAAGAGAAGCCCCACCCATAAAGGACCCAGTGAAATATCCCAGGGAGCTCTGAGATCGAAGGGCCAACCAGGCCAATCTACTCATTTGACAGATGAGGACACTGAGGCCCATGGAGACGAAATGACCTGTTCAAGGTCACACAGATCCTAAATGGCAGAGGTGGGGTCCTCTGACTCCAGAGCCAGTGCTTCCCCCACCATACCCATCTCTCTGTCTCCATCCATACTGGCGTCTCTTCCATAACACTCCCAGAAATGGGAGGCATTCCTTCGAAAGGTTCCACTCACAGACAACTCACTACCTCCCGAAACGGCGCATTGCACTTTTGGACAGCTTTAGCTGAGTTGTTGGGAGGTTTGTCCTGCCACCCAGCCTCAGCTTTGTCCCCTGCACCCCCATTGCTGTTCCTGGCTCTACCTTTTGGGAATCCCTTTCCATGTGGCAGCCCTCCAAAGACTCCAACACAGCTTTCATGTCCCCTGTGAGTCTTTTCTTATCCAGGCTAAACATACCCACTTCCTTCAACCAACCCACAGAAGACATCGTTTCCAAACCCACCCCCACCCCCACTGTCTTGGGCACTCTTCTTCAGCTACTTCAACGTCCTTCCTAAAAAGCGGTGCCCCAAGCTGCTCCCAGTCTGGCCAGGGCAGAGGATGGTGGGACAACCACATCCCTAGGCTTGGACACTAGGCTCCCCTCTCTCGATATAGCCTGAGATGCCACTGATCTATTTAGCCTCCACATCACCCAGGTGACCCACACAGCTCTTCCAATCTCCCAGAGCACACGAACTCTACCCCCCCGCAATCATTGTCACATAGTTGTCCAGCCATCTGCTGCCCCTCTCCCGCACTGGTGCAGGCAACTCACTGTGTCTAAGCATCAGATTGAACATTGATCTGTATTGAGCACCATCGGATTCTGTCCAGCCCCATCGCTCTAAGCTAGCTGGATCTTTGGGCATCCTGATACCATCATCCAAAGTGTTAGCTGTCCCTCCCAGGTTTGCGCCATCTTTGCCTTTATACAAGTCATTGATAAAAATGTTGAACATCTCAGGGCCAAGCACAGATTCCTGGGACATCCTTCGGAACACCTTCCTTCCAAGTTGATATCGATGCAGTGATGACCACTTTGGGGTCCTGTAGTTCAACCAGCTTTGAACCCACCTATCTGTATCATCATCCAGCCCACATCCTTCTATCTTGTCCAAAAGTATATCATTAAAGGCTTTGTCAGAGTCTGGGTGTATCACGCCATCCCTTGATCTATGATACTGGTTACCCCTCAAGCTGCCAGGAGAAGCACAAGAGGCTGAGAGGAAAGCCTCTCTAGGCATCAGGTGACCTGGATTCCAATTCCTGGTTTGACCATTTGCTAGCCAGAGGAACTAGGTGCCATTTCCTCCTCTGTAAACCCAGAGGGATGGTCTAGAGCAGGGCTTAAACTTTTTCCCCTCCAGACCCCTTTTGGAATTTTGGCAGCCCACATTCATGGCTAGGGTTAGTTGGTGTTACGTGGTACGTGGCCTGAGGGCATGAGCAGGGCAAAGTGCACAGTTGGGGTTCAGAACCCAGGCTGCAGGGAAATTGCCGATGCAACATGGGCAGGCGCTACCAGAAACTCCTTGGATTCATTATTCATTGGCTTTTTTTTTTTTGTGAGGCAATCAGGGTTAAGTGACTTGCCCAGGGTCA
Organism: Vombatus ursinus; assembly: GCF_900497805.2. Taxonomy (NCBI): domain Eukaryota; kingdom Metazoa; phylum Chordata; class Mammalia; order Diprotodontia; family Vombatidae; genus Vombatus; species Vombatus ursinus. The sequence goes on along the minus strand of NW_020954597.1, from coordinate 1,187,922 downwards.
CACAGCTAGTAAGTGTCAAGTGTCTGAGGCCAAATTTGAACTCAGGTCCTCCTGACTCCAAGGTCGGAGCTTTATCCACTGCGCCACCTAGCTGCCCCTATTCATTTGCTTTTTAACTAATTTATGGTCCTGGTGCTTCAAAAACCTTTTGCTGTTGCCAAATTTGGGTTGAGACCCACAGTTTAAGAAGCACTGGTAGAGGGACTAAATTCCTTCCAGTTCTCACAGTCTATGATCCAAGTCAGTTCAATTCAACACACAGTTATTATGCACCTACTGGATGCAGAGTAATAAGCCTGTGCTGGGTAATATGGGAGAGAGGTAACAGAGTTTGCATGAAAGAGAGGCCTTCAGAGATTCCTGCCCATTTGGAATGGGGTGCTAGGAGAAGGACTGGGTCTGGGATTTCATCAGCGTAGGGTGAAATAGGCACTCCCTGTGCCAGTGCAGGTCAGCAGCCTCTCGGCAACTTGTAGAGTCTTCAAGACTTGTCCAGAGCACTGAGGGGTGAGGTCCAGGGTCATCCAGCCAGGATGTGGCCAAGGTGAGATTTGAACTTGGGGCTTCCTGCTTTAAGGCCAGCACTCTATCTATTAGGCCGCACTGCCTCAGAGAAGCAGGAGATCCTATGGGAAACCTGATGGGAAAAGCCACTGACACCATCAAGGAAGCAGGGGAGGCTTCTTGTAGGAGGTGCCTTTTAGAGTTTAAATTAAATAGACTTCAAAGTGTGCCTAGGGATTCGACAGAAAGAAGATGGAGATTCCAGGTCCAGAGCGCAATTAGGGTAAACATAGGAAAAAGAGAGGCTTTGGGTCTGTCTGGAGAGCTCGCCTGCCATGTGCTTGTGGAGGGTCTGGAATACCCAGCAGAAGAGTTGCCACTTTACTCAGCCCCCAAGAAAGACTCACTGAAGGGCAGCTCAGAGTTCATCCCCTGCCCGACAGTAGTAGGCGCCTACTCATTGTATCCCATGGCCCGTTACTGAAGCTTTGGGATCCCAAAAGACATAGTCCATCTTGAAGTCTGCTCAATAATAACTCTGACTTATTTTCCTCCCAACCAGAAGCCTCCTAGTGGCCAGAAAACTGGCTTATTAACATGCATGTAAGGAACAAGAAAGAGACTAGTATTGGAATCCAGTTAGCAGGGGGTTAGCTCTAGCTCGCCTGCAGACAGGTGTGGTTCCTTCCTCCAAGGGTTAGTCACACTCTCCACAAAATAAACCCCGACACCCAATAGGTGGGTGACTTCAAATGAATTGCAGTCCTTGGTGGAGATCAGGACTGTCATCTTTAAAGCTGCAGCCACCTGCCTGGTCTGTAGCCAATCTCGCTCAGCTCTTAGCTCGGCAGTCCCAAAGTGCTCCCCAAAGTACCAGCCACTCATCAGGGCTTCCACAACTCCCAACCTTGAGAACCTCAGGGCTTGCCCAAAAGCTGCTGCCTTGGTCACCTCTTGCCATCCTAACTCCCAAACCCCTTCCTCCTCACGGCTTTCTTTCCCAGAAGCCCTTGTTTCCTTCTCCTCTGAATCTCACGTGTGTGTCCTCTCCACATATATATCTGCTCTCTGTATGTGTTATCTGGCCACACATATTCCCTCTGTGTGTTTCTTTTTCCACTTGTGCTATGGTCATCAGTGGGAAAGCATACATCTATGTATTTGGGGACAGGCGAGGGTAATTTGTCATTTCTTTGCCATGCTATTTAATTAAATGCCTTGTTTTGGGCTAGCGTTTTCTTGGAGCTTGTGAGCTGCGATTCTGAATGGATGCTGTCTTAGTGGCCCAAAGCATGCTTGGAAGCGGGGATGGCTTTCTTTATCATTGTTTTAAATTCTGAAATGAGCAAACACTACCTGAAATGTCATTCCCATAGACATGGTAGAGCAGAAAAAGAAGATTGTCCACAGAGCTGCAGGTCTCTAGTATGGACAGCTGTCTTTTTTTTAAAAAAAATCATTTGATACTGAACTTAAACCCCAAAAAAGAGCATTCCCACACACGCGGGAGAACAAAAAAAGAAAGTTCTAGATGAAACCATAGCCCTCTGTTTCATAAGGCTGGCTTGTTCTGCACATGACTTTCAACACCATCCTACCAGTCTGTGCTCCCTTCCAAACACCCTTCTGTTCTCTTCTGTGAATTTGTAAAAGGATTATAATGGCTCTCTTTTTTGGGGGGGGGGATGTCACTAACCCTTCCCTGACCCTCTCCCCAATTGAAAAAAAAAAACAAGAGAAAAAGGAAAAACAATCCTTGTGAAGGGTAGCTCTTGGAAGTGCAAAGTCATTGTATCCAGTGCTATACTGGAATTGACTCCAGTTCCTCAGAACCGATGGTTAAACTGTCAGGAATTTGGCAAACCAGTTGTCAGACAGACAGTTCAGTCAGCACCTGCACTGGTAATGTTATTTGTTGCTTCAAAAGAACTGGTGCCGGGGAAGCTAGGTGGCACAGTGGATAGAGCACCAGCCCTGAAGTCAGGAGGATCTGAGTTCAAATCTGGCCTCAGACCAAACACTTGACACTTACTAGCTGTGTGACCCTGGGCAAATCACTTAACCCCAATTGCCTTAAAAAAAAAAAAGAATTGTTGCCAACCAAAGTAGAGTATATTTTCTTATTATTTTTTTAAATTCAATTTTATTTTATTTTCAATTCTAGATTCCCTCCTTCCCCTCCACTCCTCCCCCATCCATTGAGAAGATAAGATATATTAAAAAAAAACATATAGTCATGTAAAACAAATTTCTGCATTAGCCATATTCTGGGCAGGGGAGGGGGGGGGGAACAAGAAAAAGAAAGAAAAAAAACATGCTTTAATCTGCCCCCTTAGTTCATCAGCTCTCTATCTGGAGGTGGAGAGCACAGCTCATCATGAGTCCTTTGGGACTGTGGTGGGTCATTGTATCGCTCAGAGTTACTAAATCTTTCACAATCTTACTGTTTCTGTGTACATTGTTCTCCTGGCTCTACTCACTTCACTCTGCCTCAGTTCATATAAGTCTTCCCAGGCTTTTCTGAACCCATCCTCTTCACCATTTTTCTAGCACCATAGCATTCCATCATGGTCATAGATCTATGATATTATGAACTTGTTCAGCCATTTCCCAATTAATGGGCATCAGAGTGTATTTTCAATACATTATTGTCTTCTTTAAATAACTGTGGCTTTAATTACGAATATCTGAAGGTAAACATTGCATTTTGTTCTGATAATGATACAAAGCTAGGAACAAAGTCACTGTTAGAAAATTTTCCTACAGTCATTGGCCCTGTTTCAATCACTGATTGCAATGATCACTTGGTGATTCAATATCTGGAATAAAACAAGTTCATCATCTTCAAATATTTCTGGATAAAATGTATTCTATTTATCACTAATCTAATAAAAATCAAACTGTGCCAGAAACTGTGGCTAAATGACTTGGAATTCAAATGATTAATATTGATCAAGTCCTGGGACCAAGCTGAGGCACGTGTAGTTTGAGAGCTATTTACAGTGTGGTGCACATCCCCAGCATTACAGACACATATTTTTTCATTCTTCTCATTCTGGGTTGGCAAATAAATTAGCAAATTGCAAAACTTTCCTTTAATGATTAACATTCTTGAAGAATTTTTATTACTTTCAACTGCATTGCCATCCAGATAAACTAACATTCACAAAACCCTGAAATTAATTGAACACACCATAAGAGCTTTGGAAAACTGAAAGATTAGTACTAGAAAGCATGAATCCCAAGTTGGCTATTTGATTCATTCAATTCAGATGAGTTTAATAATAATAATCACAACAACAGTGAACATTTATGTAGCTTACTATGTGCCTGGCACTGTGCTAAGCACTTTACAATTATTAATCTCACTTGATCCTTACAACAATGCTATTATGATCCCTATTTTACAGATGAGTAAACTGAGGTAAACGAGTTAAGTGACTTGCCCAGGGTCACACAGCTAGTCTGAGGCCAAATTTGAACTCAGATATTCTTGACTTCAGACCTGGAGCTCTATCTACTGTACTGCCACCTAGCTGCCCCCATAAAAAGACATTCCATTAGTTTAAAGGCATATTCCATTTAATGAGAATAATAAAGTGAATGCTGTTTCTAGGAATGTGTCAATATGTTACTAGAAGATATAATTCAACACATAAATCTTTTATCTGACAGAAACAATGATGGAAATATTTTTAATTTTTTTTCAAATTTTTAGAATCAGCTACTTGGCTTTACAAAGAACTAACTTCACCATAGATAACTGATGAAAAAACAGTATCCTTTAAGAGAAATTTTAAAACATGAAATTGATTTGGGTGATTTTCAGGATTTTGTGGTTAATAGTGTAGAATCAAACAATGTCCCAATCCCTGCAACTGTACAAAAATCTAAAAAGAGAAAAAGGTGAAGCCAAGATGGCAAAATGAAGTGAGCATTTTTGCCAAGCTGTCTTAACACACCCCTCTAAACAACTTTCAAAAGCATGTCAAACTGAATCTGAGCAGTAAAACCAACAAAAAGCTACAGTGAGTCATTTATCCAGCCATGGCAGCTTAGAAAGACAGAGAAGTCTATAAAAACTAGAGTGAAGGCTGGCTGGGAGCACAGCAGAAGTGGCACCAAGTGGGTAGCAGGCAGCAGCAATGAGAATCAGTGGTGGCAGCTGCAATGATGCATTAGGGGACTGAACACATGATCAGAAATAGATTCCAGGAGATCTTTACGCTAGCACTGGGTGTGGGATTGAGCACTATTTGGTAACTCCATCACCCATTACCCAATTCTGGGTCTCAGTCCCAGGGCAGAGAAGAACAGTTGCAGACCCAAGGGAGGAGGGGCCCCACCTGGGCAAGGACCAAAGCTCAGACTAGGAGGGCAGTGACCAGACCTCTCCTGCATCACACCACCTTGGAACCACTGAAAACTTATGGGCTCCCAGACCTAGCTATGGAAGCAGTAGGACATAAAAGTCAGAAGATGAGACTAGACATCTCACTCCCCCTCCACCAGAGCTGAGTAGAACCCAATTCTAACATAAAGTCAAGAAATAGGCTAGAAAATGAGCAAAAAAATTAAAAAAAAAAACCCTGAACATTAAAAAGTCAATATGGTGACAGGGAAATTCAAAACATAAATGCAGAAGACAATGACTTTAAAACATCTACAAGTGAAGCTTCAAAGTAAAATACATATTGGACACAAGCCCAACAAGAATTCTTAGAAGAGTTAAAGATTTTTTTAAAAAGAGAAAATATATTTTTAAAAATCAAACAAATATGGTACAGGAAAAATTGGGATAGGAAATGAGAGAAATGCAAGAAAATTATGACAAGAGAATTAGGTTAGTAAAAGATACACAAAAATACTGAAGAAAATAACTCCTTAAAAATCAGAATTGATCAAATGGAAGCTAATGACTCCATGAGACATCAAGAAATGATCAAACAAAATCAAAAGACTGAAAAAAAAAATAGAAGAAAATGTGAAATATTTCACAGGAAAAACAACTGACCTGGAAAATAGATCAAGGAGAGACAATTTAAGAATTATTGGACTACCTGAAAGCCATGATTTAAAAAAAGAGCCTAGACATCATATTTCAAGATATTATAAAGTAAATTTGCCAAGATATCTTAGAACCAGGGGGCAAAGTAGAAATTGAAAGAATCTACTGATCACCTCCTGAAATAAATCCCAAGATGAAAACTCCCAGGAATATTATAGCCCCAAGGTCGAGGAGAAAATACTGAAAGCAGCCAGAAAGAAATAATTCAGATACCATAGAGCCATTATCAGGATCACACCAGATTTAGCAGCTACCACTCAAAAGAAGCAGAGGGCTTGGAATGTATTCCAGAAAGCAAAGAAGCTAGAATTAAAACCAAAAATAACTTACCCATCAAAACTGAGTATAATCCTACAAGGGGGGAAATGGATATTTAATGAAATAATAGAGGACATTCCTGATGAAAATATCAGAGCTGAATCGAAAATCTGAATTCAAACACAAGACTCAAGAAAAGCATAAAAACATAAACATTAGTGAGAAATCACAAGGACTTAATAAGTTTAAACTGTTTACATTCCTATATGGAAAGATGACATATGTAACCCCTGAGAACTTTACCATCATTAGGGCAGTTAGAAGGAGTCTCCTTAGACAGAGAGCATAAGTGTGAGTCTATTAAGTTGTGATGGTCTCAAAAGAAAAAGAGGGATGCACTTAGAGAAGGTGGAGGGAGAGGAAGAATGGGGAAAATTATCTTACATAAAAGAGGCACACGAGGAAGAGTTTTTACCATGAAGTGGAAAATGGTGGGGGGAGGAGTGGGCAAGGCTTGAACCTTATTCTCATCTGAACTGGCTCAAAGAGGTAAGAATACACACACACACACACACACACACACACACACAGAGAGTTAGATATAGAAATTCATTTTACCCAACAGAGTGGGAGGGGAATAGGCTAAGAGATATAAGGAAACAGTGATAAGTGGGAGAGTAGATTAAGGGAGGCAGTGGTGAGAAGCAAAATAGACGTTTGAGGAAGGGACAGAGTAAAAAGTAAAAAAAAAAAGAATAGGATAAGGAGAAATACACAGTGATCATAATTGTGAATGTGAATGGGATGAATTCATCTATAAAATAGAAGCAGAGAGACTGGATTAGAAACCAGAATCCAACAATCTATTGCTTACAAGAGGCACACTTGAAATAGAAAGACACATACACAGAGTTAAAACAAGGGGCTGGAGCAGAATTTATTATGCTTCAGCTGAAGTAAAAAAAGTAGGGGTAGCAATCATGATCCTAGCCAAAGCCAAAGCAAAAATAGACCTAGTTAAAAGAGATAATCAAGGAAACTACATTTTGCTAAAAGGTACAATAGACAATAAAGTAATATCGAAAATTTACACCAAGTTTCTCTGATAAAAGCCTCATTTCTCAAATATATAGGGAACTGAGCCAAATTTATAAAAACAAAAAAAGTAAGAGCCATTCTCTCAAGTAATAAATGATTAAAAGCTATGAACAGGCAGTATTTGGAAGAAGAAATCAAAGCTATCTGTAGTCATATGAAAAAAATTATCTAAATCACTATTAATTAGAGAAATTCGAATTAAAACAACTCTGAGCTACCACCTCACACCTATCAGAAATGGCAAATGCTAGAGCGGATGAGGGAAAATAAGAATATTAATGAACTGTTGGTGGAATTCTAAACTGGTCCAATCCTGGAGAACAATTTGGGACTATGCCCCAAAATCTATAAAGCTGTGCATACACTTGACTCAGCAATACCACTTCTAAGTTTGTATCCCAAAGAGATCAAAGAAAAACAGAAAGAAAAAGAACCTATATTACAAACCTATCTATAGCAATTCCTTTTGTGGTGGCAAAGAATTGGGAATTGGGGGAATGCCCATGGTATATGATTGTGTCGGAATACAATCGCACTACAAGAAATGATGGCAGGGATAGTTTCAGAAAAACCTGGCAAGACTTGTATGAACTGATGAAGAAGGGAGTGAGCAGAACCAGAACATTGTGCACAGTAACAGCTATATTGTATGATGATCCCACTGTGAATGACTTAGTTATTCTCAGCAATACAAGGATCCAAGATAATTCTGAAGTACTATTGATGAAAAAGTCTATCTATCCACCCCATATAGAGAACTGATTAACTCAACATACAAATTGAAACCTAATTTTTTCTTTCTCTCTTTTTCTTGTTTTTTTTTTTAAATGGCTAATGCAGAAATGTTCTTCATGACTTCATATGTATAATGGATATCCTGCTTCTTGCCTTCTCAATGGATAGGGAAGGAGCTAGAGAGAGGAAGAGAATTTGGAACTGAAAATTAAATTAAATTTTAAAGAAAGCTAAAAAAAAAAGTTAACACTTTTGCAGTCAATCATGCTAAAGTTGAAAGAGGTTTCAGTTCAAAGAATATAAATTGTACCCAGGTTGAGAAACAGTTTAATACTAGATCACATTGAATGACAATATCGATCAGATTTAAGGACAATAAATTTGTCAGGAAAAGAGCACATTGGGATGCAAGTCCATTTGTCAAATGATGGTTGAATGATAACCGTAGGTTGACTATGGACTCAAAAGTTTGGCAAAAATCAACAATAGCATTCTGTAAGAATCAATTGGCTACATGGAATTTACAATAAAGAGTACTGTGTATTTTATTATTATTTAGAAATTGTGCACTACACTTCCTTTACATCAGTAAAATTTATGATAAACTTTATGTATGTATGTATGTATCTCTCTCTCTCTCACACACACACACACACTTTTTTTCAGAGAGCTGGTTGTTAAACATTTACCAGGACACCATTGTCTGTATCCCAGCTCTTACTCCCACTGACAAATTAGGTCCCCAGAGGTTGGCTATATATATATATATATCTCTCCCTCAGAATTCTAGGCAATATTCTGAAGGGAAAGTAATGCCATTGGCTTGAGCTTCTAATGGTGTGTTTCCTCCCAAGATTATCAGTTGAGAATCACTTAGTCAGTCAGCCATAAGTAGATTTGTGGAAAGTGGTATTTCCAAAGGTGGCAGAGTAAGCATAATTGGTAACAAACATCTCAGCTGTCTGTGACACCAGCTTCCCCCCACCCCTGCCCAGTACACCCAGAATCCAGGGAAAAGTGAGCTCAAGCTTAGAGACCACATGTGCCAAAGGAATAAGTCACAGTTAGAAGCTGAAGAAGCCCCTTGAAGAAATGCCCCTTAAGTGGGGAATGTGTGGCCAGCTGTCTTTAATTCCTAATGCAGACAAGGCCATTAAGTGATCCAAGGATACCATTTAGGATGTCATTGGGGAGACAAGAAGTCCAACATTCTACAGACTGGTCAAAGATGGAAGGTCCAAGTGGGAAGGGGCAAAGGTGTGTGGGGGAGGGGAGTTCAAGGAGAACACCTCACCAAAGCTGCAGACGAGGCCTCTCCTCCCCACTACAAGGCTCCATCTCAGGAGGTTCCACTAGAATGTTGCACTTACACCAGTTTCTTAAACAGCCTCCCATGCCTGCTAACTCAGTGCTTTAATAGAGGATCCAGAGAGGATAACCATATCCCACAACCAATTGAAATAGTCAGGCAATATTTCACTTCATCAAATATCTTTGGGAGACTTTTCCCATTTAGACTAAAACCTTTTGATTGATTGAGGAGTGTTCTTAAACTAGTTTGGCATCAGGCTAAGATGGGGGAGGGCAGTTTCCACCTCACCCTTACAAACTAGCATAGTCAAGCCAAACAAAGGCATCAGGGGCAGGTCCAAAAAGGGATATCTCTGCACCTTGTGTCTCTCACCTCTCCCTACTGGTAATGGGCTTTATCACAGGCCCTCTGAAGACATAGTTGGTCATTGCATTGGTCAAAGTCCTTAAGCTTTCAAAGCTTTTCATCTTTACCATATCACTATCCTGGTATAAATTGTCCTCCTGGTTCTGCTCACTTCATGCCACATCGGTTCATACTGGCCAGAATTCTCTGCAATTGTGTTTTTCATACTTTTTGACAGCACAATAATATTCTATTACATTCATATGCTGGTTCAGTCATTGCCCATCTGTCTAAGAGGCAATCCAAGGCATTCCCTTGGGTTATAGATCTTTGCTTCACCACTTCTGAGAAATAAATCTCCAGTTGTGCCTAGTCCACCTCCACTGGTACCTGAAGGTCCATTTGGCCCTGTTCCATGTCAAATCCCAATTCTGACACCAATTAATGTCAACTGGACTGGAACCAGCCTCTAACCTGTGGGTAGCTGGAGACAAACAAACAGAGCAATCTAAAGACAGGAGAGTCAGGACACAAAACAGAAGTTTAATTAATCTCAGCATGAGGAAAATGATGTATGCAGATGGAAGCCAGCCCCACCCTCCTCCTAAGAAAGAGGGCTTAACATGCAGGACTAAAGGCAGGTCTTATGTACAGTGGGCTGGACCATGACATAATCATTTTTGGGTGTTGAGTTACTGTTCCCAAGGGCCCTGTATTGTCTCAAGTCTTGGGGGTTGTGCCCACCCTGAAGGAGACAGAGCCAGAGTTCTGTGATGGGAACAAGGATTGTGAATATGTGATGGACTGCCCTGGGAAATAAGGGGAGCTAAATCTCTCAGTGAACACCTGGTGCTGGTCCAAGCAATATACTTTGCCAAAGGGTGATATCATTTTGAGAGTAAAAAATTATTGTTATGCCAAGCTCAGCGTACAGCCTTCTTGCTGGGGCTTAGCTTTGGGAAACAGTATCTCCAAAATATTTTGACACCTTCATATCCAAGAGTTGCCAAGTCTTGGCACTTCCACCTTCATCTTTTGCGTCCACCCCCTTCTCTACACTAACAGGACTGCCAGCCCAGTTCACACTTTCATTGCCTCCCATCTGGTCTAGCATGACCACCTCCTGATTGGTCTCTCTGCTTCTATCTTCTTTCCTCTTCAATCCAGTCTCCACACAGCTTCCAAAATCACCTTCCTAAGTAAGACACAGCTCTAACCAAGTCATTCTCTTACTAAAAAATCTTCAGTGCTAAAATAAAGTCCCTAGACTGGCATGTAAGACACACACACAGTCTTGCTTCTTCCCACTACTCCCCTTCACAAATCTAACATGTTAACCAAACTGCATGATATTCTGTTCCCTAAACTGGACCCTCTATCTCCAACCTCCATGCAATCTTTCCAAGTTTTGCCCCCAACCTGGAGGGTCCTCCTTCACCATCTCTGACTTCTTTCTAGGCTCAGCTTGGGTGCTATCTTCTCTGTGAAGCTTCCCCTAATCACCACCCCTCTCTCCTCCATTTTCCTCCTAATTAACTTAATTCACATAATCTCAGAATCCTCAAGCTGGAAGGGATGGATATCAATTTTCTTCTTGTCCAGTGTAGAACTGATCAAGAATCTTTTTTTGCAACAGGGCCAATAAGTGACCACTCAGCCTCTGAGGAAGGAGAAACCATTACATTCTGAGGGAGCCTAGTCCACTTTGGGGCAGCTCTCACTGCTAGCAAGCTTTTCCCCCTGACACCAGGCCTAAATCTGCCTCTCTGAACCTTCATCTCATTGAGGCTTCTGGCCTTGCCCTCCCCAAGAGGACAGCCCTTCAAATATTTGATAACTGGGGAAATCATTAAAGTACATAGTTAAGAAAGCAGTTGGGCTGGAAAAGATCTAGAGGTTTTAGCAACCTGTGGTTCGGGTTGGTTTTTCTTTTTTTTGGGTAAGTGATTTCTTGGTATCTCTAGACTAAGGCCTCAGACTAAGTGCTCAGTTCCTGTCATACAGTAGGCACATAATAAATGTTTATTGACTTGACTGCCACCTCTAGATGAGTCATGTGTTCTGGGTCTGAGTTTCCTGTGCCCTGGTCAAGCCCAGCTGGCTACACATTGTGCTCAGTAATGGGAAGGATGTTGACAATCTAGAAAGCATCTGAAGCCTTCTTTTCTCCAGACTAAACCCCCTCCAGTTCCTGGTTGCCCTTTCCTGGACACTCTAGCTGTTGATGGCCTTGCTGTGCACCGTAAAGTAGCTTCTACCCTCCCATGAGAAGAGGGGTGGCTTTTGGCTCCCTACCGATGGTAGCTGTCCCTGAGTGGACATGGAATCAAGCAGAGGATTGGCAGTCCCTTGTCAAGTATATTATAGAGGGTGGATGGACAGGAGTCCATGGTCTGAGGTTCCTTCCAGCTCTGAGATTTAGGTTTCTGGAATAGTAGGGTGGTAGGAAGTGATGGAAGGCAGACACAGCAGCATTTAGTATGATAGAACAGAGTAGAAAGACCTCCACATACTATGCTCTGGCTCAAGGAGGCTTCCAGACCCAGACTCAGCTAAGCCTTCAGGGCCCCAGGCTTCTCCTCTAAAATGAGGGGAGTGGGCTAGGGGATTTTGAAGGCCCTTTCTACCTTATATCTTGGATCCTGGACCCTCTGTGGCTCCACTCCCTTGCCTTCCTTGTCACTAGGGAGATGAGGAGGTCTGAAGAAGTTGAAGAGGGAGGATGCTGAGCTAACTCCAAGCTCAGTAGTTTTCCCATTATGCCACAGCCATTTCATTTTCCCCAGAATGTGCCAGTCATTCCCAAAGGCCCAAGTGTGGGAGCCGAGTTAAGCTGAGCTATGGAGGGGCAGAGAGCCCTCTGTCTTCAAGACCTAGGGGCCTTTTCCTCACAAAAGCATTCGTTGTCTCTCCTCTTCAGCATACCCTCCTAGCAGATGGAAGGTAAATGGGGGGGGGGGGGGGTAGCAGAAGAAGCATGGAAAGGGGAGGGCTGGGTCTGGAACTGAGAAGCTGTGAGTCAGAAGAGTCACACTATACCTGTGGGGGTGGGGGACCCCACCCCTTGTACAAACCCAGAGATCGTGTATGGAGGGGCATCCGCCAGCGAGCACAGCCCTAAGCATCTGTACAAACAAGTGACCTCCCTGAAGACAAGCAGAGCCTGGAAAAGGATCGCTCCTAATCAGCCAGATCTCTCTCATGCCATATGCCACATATAGGACATTCAAAGCCAGGTGTTCTACCTCCCTCCAGGCCTCCAACAGCATCACCAAATACCCTTTGAGCCCCGATTTTTAGTAAGCCGTCTAATCCCCTCAAGGAATTTATGAGCTAAGTGGCAACACAAGACGTGCTCACATCAAACTAAGACCCCAAGGAGGGATGGGGGTGGGGGAGGCATCACTTTGGACTAAACAATTTAGGGAAGGCAGGCCTTGCAAAATAGGTAGGATTTGTCAAGACCTAGAGGAGGTGGGAGGGCATTCCAGGTAAATGGTCCAGCATGAACAAAAGACTTAACGCAAGAATGTGTTCTGCATGTTGCAGTCTAGTCTGATTAGAATAAAGGGTTTTAGTAAGGGGGAAATGAGAGAGACAGCTGGAAAGGTAGGTTGGGGCTAGATTGTCATGGGGATCCCCCAGTGGGAGCTGGCAAAGTGAGCCAGGGAGGGAGTCACCTGAGGGGAAAGGAGACGTTGCCCCACTCCCACTAGCTGGTATCTAAATTGGCCAGAGGCCCTTGGAAGGGTGTCCAGATTTCCTAGCATGGAGCCCCCTACAACTCCTGCCACACCATGAATTAAGCTGGTGAGAGGAGAAGGATTTACCTTCCCCTGCTCCCTCTTTTACTGCATCCCCCCCCCCAAAATGAGCCTGGGGGTGTCTGTTTCTGTTCTATATCGTTTGTCCTCAGTTTTAGGGGCCTGAGATGATCCCCATGGGACCAGAAGTTTGAACCATGGTGACCTTGGTGCCCGGATTGGAAGTAGGCAACATGGAAGCCCTGAGAAGCCAGGGTGCTTTGCTAGTTAGCCATGATCATTGCTCTTGATTGATGGCTGTGTCCTAGGGATTTGAAGGTACTTTTGAAATGTGTATATGTCATGTCCTATATGTAGTTAGGCATGTGGTCACCATAGTACCTTCCCAGGTGATACTCTATAGAGTTCCTTTTTTTTCTTTTCTTTTCTTTTTTTCTTTTTTTTTTCTTTTTGGTGAGGCAATCGGGGATAAGTGACTTGCCCAGGGTCACACAGCTAGTAAGTGTCAAGGGTCTGAGGTCAAATTTGAGCTCAGGTCCTCCTGACTCCAAGGCCTGAGCTCCATCCACTGCAGCACCTAGCTTCCCCTTACAGTTCCATTTCCACTACATGTACTGTTAATGTGCGTTTGTTTATTTCAGCTTCAATAGTACTGAAGGCAGTTACTTGGGACACCAGGAAAATCATTTTTCTTGTTTTCAAGTACTCATGCTTATGTTCACACTGTACATTTACATGTTTTGAACCTGCCTCAGCTGATCTTTGCAAGGGATTGCAAAGAGTTTCAACCCAAGAGAGGAAGGTAACCTGAGTCCCAAAGCCCAAGGGGAAGGGGCTCTCCTCATTGCTGGAGATCTCTGCTCTGAGCCTGGGTGAAGTTGGCAAAAGCAGAGTTGAGGATTGCTGTGTAGTTTTTCTTCTAGTCACAGAGTATCTTTGGACTCTCTTTAGGAATCTCTTTACTTTCCCTGGGTTCTGCAGTCACTTCAGGCATTTCTGGTTTCCATCTTGGAGAGAGAAGATGGATGAGGCCAACCGCATTCAGGCTGCTAGAGGAAAAGCCAACAGCCTCTATCACGTCCCTCTACCCAACTAGCAAGAGTTTCTCCTTGGGTGAGATCTGGAAGTCTCCACCTGAATGACCTCACTCCCAATGGGAGAGCTCCTTCACCTTCTCCATTGGACTTGGAGAAATGGGGTTCTTTGCTACCTGCTATGTGTGTTCATTTGGGAACTGTATTTAGTGGGAACGGGATCAAATCTTGGCTATAGAGCTTGGGGTCCTGTTCCCCCATTAATGAAACAGCGATCAGAAGTTAGCTTGGACCTGAGAATCACATCGTCTAGATGAGCAATATTCAAAGGAGCAAACAGATCAAATTCTATTCCACTAGCCCTCTGTTTGGGGAGAGAGGAGTGGCCAAGCTTCTGGCCCTAGCCTCCTGCTTCCCTTTCTAGCAGGAGTTAATGTAGCCCTTGGAGAAGCTGGGGCGGGGGGGGGGGGGGGGGGCGAGAACAGGCTCGAGATGTCTAGCTGCCTTCCTTTGAGACACACATGATGCGGGAGAGACGAGTATTGTTAGCCCTACATTCGAGATGAGGAAAATGATGCTCAGAGGGGAGGTGGCCAACCCGTGGTCATCCAGCTAATAAGAGACTGAAGCAGGATTTGACTCTTATTAGATTCCAGGCAGAGGATTATCGGGAAACTGCTCTTCAAACAAGTTATGGCCACTTTGAACAGACAGGTTCAGGTTCCATAATGCTGTCATGGATCCCCCTTCTGCCCTCCTCCCCCCACCTTCCAGCAATATGTGAATGATGTCCTCTGAGACCCTCTGGATTGACACTGGGCTGTTGGGGAAAGAGCCCTGCATTTGGATTGGGAGTCAAAGAGCTGAGTTCCAATGGCAGCCTGATACTCACTACCTGTGTGACTTGGGGCAAGTGTCTTCCCTTTTCTGAGTTGCTTCAGTTTCCTTCTCTGTAAACTAAAGAGTCTTTTTTTTCTCATGAACCCTAGGGGAAACAAGCAGAGTGGGGTGGGGGAGGGGTATTCTCCAGTGTCTGAGTCAGAGCCCACCAAAGCTGCAGAGCTCTCTCTTTCCCACCCCCCCTCCATGCTGACCTTCCCCGGCTTCAGGTCGTCTCCCATGATTCCTGCCTGCCTAACTCTTTGGTTTTATTGACACCCAGGAACCTGAGATAAGCCTGGCACTGAGTTCTGTTTACCCTCTTAGGTGGTAACTTGGACCACACCCTGCCCCTCCCCACCTCAGGATTCTCTCCCTCTGGCCCAGTTAATTGCCCCTAATCTCCATCCTTGTTGGGGTGGGGATCTGATAGATTCTGACTACATGACCTAAGAAATGAGTTGTCAACAAGAAAGAAATAACAGGGATCATTCCCTCCCTGGGATGCTTGGGAAATGGACACCTGGGAGTTGGACAATTTAGCAAATGCTCAGGAAAGGCTGAGGGTGGCTCAAAAGCAAGACAAAGCTGAGTTCCTGCCCTCCAGGAGCTTCCAGTGTCTCAGGAGCATAGGACGTATAGACAAAGAACTATAATGCACGATAAGTACAAAAAACAAGTACAAACAAAATGCTATGGGAAGTCTACAGTGGGGAGATTCATTACCAGCTTGGTAGGTGGAATGGAGCGGGGGCCAGGGAAGGAGGAGGGAGAGGGCACTGAAGGTCTAGGGGACAGCAGGAGCAAAGACACAGTGGTAGGAAAGTACTGGACAGTTAGTCATATGAAGCAAATCTAGAAAGTTAGGACGGCGTCTCACCGTGGAGGGTCTGGAATTCATGGAATTAAGAGTTTGAGAGTAGGCAGAGACCTCAGTGACCATCTAATCCTACTCATACCCAAAAGGAATCCCCACCAGAACATGTCTGACAAGTGGGCATCCACCCTCTTGAGGCAGGCCGCCTCACCTTGGGACAGCTCAAATTCTTAGGAAGTTGTCTTTGACATCGAGCCTCAACGGGCCCCTTTGTAACTTCCACCCAGTGCGGCTCCTGGTTCCGCCTTCTGAGACCAAGCGGGACACAGCTCACCTCTCCTGTATGTGGAAGCCCTCCGAAGACTTGACGGCACTTCTCATGTCTTTCCTGAGTCTCCTCTACTCTAGGCTAAGTTCCTTTAGCTGACTTTTATGTAACATGGCCTCCAGGTCTACGTCACCCTACTGGTTGTCCTCCTCTGGACACTCTGCCACTTATCAGTGTCCCTACCCCATGGTACGTAGAACTGACAAGGGCAGGGAAGAGAGAAAAGGACTCTAACCTCCCTATTCTGGAAGCTCTGTCCCTTCTAATGCAGCCCCAAAACACATCAGCTTGTTTGGAGGCCACAACACTCACTGCAGTCCCCTAATACCCCCAGATCTTTTTGAGAACCACCACTAACTAACCATGTCCTTTGTGACATTGCTTTGTTGTACCCAAGTGCCAGACTTTACATTTATCCCTAGTGAACTTCATCTCATTAGCTTCAAGCCAGTTCTCTAGCCTGCCATTTTGTGCACTAATGCCATTCTCCACTATTTTAGTTGTCCCTCCTCCTAGCTGGATGTCCTCTGCACATCTGGTGAGCAGACCATCTGTACTTTTAGTCAAGTCAAGGATACAAATATGAAATGGCAACCTGGAGCCCAAGGCAGATGCCTGGGGTCCTACTCCACTGGAGACGTCCTCCTGCCAAGACGACACAGAGTCATTACCAATCAATTCCACTTTGCGGCTGATCATCCAGCCTCTTTGAAATCCAGCCATGTGTGGGCTCATCTGATCCCAGGCTCTCCATCTTCTCCACCACAGGAACAAGTGCAGAGACTTGATCAAATGCCCTGCTAAAATCTAGGTGAACTCTATCCACCACATTCTCCTCATCTACTACAAGGGAATGTATGGAGTGTTTGGGGGAAGACTAACACACCTTTGGGGTGAGGACTTGCTGAGCCCTTTTCAGAGCCGCCCATCTACCTTTGATGTCCACCTGTCACCCAACTCTCACCTATGGCTCCAAGAAGCTGTAACATGTGCAGCAGCCACACCCCAGGAAAACTGTTTCAGCAGTTCCCAGGTTGAGGGTGATCAACAGGCCTCAAACCCATTGGTAAGTTACGGGGATGTGCTCCCCAAGGATGTGAAGACTTCCCCTGATGAGAGAGCGGGAGGATGAGAACAATTTGTTCCAACAGCCAAGAAGGTGGCTGAAGCAAGCGCTGGGGAGCTCTTAGAGCTTGGTCAGACCTTGAAGAAGCCAAGGTCATCCATTGCATCCTGGGCCATGACCACTCATTCTGACTTTTATCCTGCCACTGGACTTCGATGACTCTGGAAGAGAAAGTGAGGCTGGCTGACTTTGCACAACTCTGCCTCACTTCAATCCAGTTCATGCTCGAGTCAAGACGTCACCCCATGATGTCACTGATCTTCTTCAAAAAACGAATGAACAACAGCCACCAGGTCAATTGTCCTGTCAAAAGGGAAATGAGGTGAGTATGGCAATGACTTGTTCTAGAGGAAGCCATGTTGGCTCTTTGCCATCACCATTTCCATTTCTAAATGCTCACCAACCAGCTCTAAAATGACCTGTTTGAGAATGTCCCAAGGAATCAAAGTCAAACCCAATTGCTATCATTGGCAGGCTCCGTTGTCTTGCCTTTGGGGAAATTGGGATATTTGCCCTTCTCTGGTCCCATTCTCCAGGATCTTTCAGCCATTCCTGACAGTGGCTCAGCAGTCTGCTGCCACTTCTTTCAGGATCTGAAGATGGAAGTTCTTCTGCCTGATGGGACTTGAGTTCATCAAAGGCTGCTCAATGCTCCATCACACCCATACCATCTTTCTTTATCTGGAGTATCAGTTCTCTCTTAGTCATCTTTCTTTTCCTGACATCTCCTGTGCAAAGGTCATTCTTCGTGGTGGAGAAAACAGAAGGAAAATTGCAATCGAGCAGCCCCATCTTCTCTCTGCTGTCAGTTGCCCTCATCCCATCAGTCCCAAGCAGGGGTCCCGGCCCTTCTCTGCTCCTTCTTTTATAGCTGAAAAGGAATCCTTTTTGTGGTCCTTCAGATCCCTCCCCAGCCTCATCTCATTTTGACCAATAGCTCTCTGTTTTTTAAGTACAAACAAAACGCTATGGGAGGTCTACAGTGGGAAAATTCCCAATGCGCCAGTAGCACACTGTTTTTTACAGGACCGGGGCCCCTCTCTCTGATTCTTCCTCCGTTCCCCAGCCTGGCTTCTATCTTCACTATATTTCGCTCTACAATCTTGGTTAGTTGGTGAACCCTCTCTGCTTCCACATTAGTATCTCCACACAAATCCCATTTTCCCCCTCCTCGTTGGAATTATTCCCTTTGGCGTCTTTAGAATTTCATTCATCTGGATTCTCTCTCCCTCCTGGGCTGGCTTCCCATGAAGCATTTTATTCCATGGGACCCTACCTTTCCTTCCTCTGAACCCTTGGAAATCTCCTTTCCCCAAATCCAAGGTTTGTGTCAGACTACAGCCAGCTTCCCTCTCTTTCTCTAGCACAAACTCTAAGGGGGAGTAGTAACTTCCCCACAGGGTTCGCAGCATTTCCACCCCAGAAGCTAGTTCCTTCTGTTAATAAGAATCAGATACAGCAGAAAATTGTCCCTTGGTTCCTTCACATTCTGAAGGATGATATTATTGCTGCGGCAAGTTAAGAAGCTGAGCCATGCATGATTTCTTTTACAACGTGGCCAATATGGAAATAGGTTGTGCGTGATCGCACATGTAGAAGCTATATCAAATTGCTCGCCTTCTCAGGAAGAAGGAGAAGGAGGGGGAGGGGGAGGGGGAGGATTTAGAACTCAAAGGTTTTCAAAAATGAATGTTAAAAACTGGTTTGCCATGGAATTGGGAAATAAAATAAACTATTATTCAAGGAAAAGGCATAAAATACCAACTAGTTTTGCCAATTACTGCTTTATAGTGTGATTTGAGAAGAGTCAGTTCAAGTTCTCCTTCCTTCATTTTTTTCACAATTGCCCCGGAAATGTTTGTCAATCTGTTCTTCCAGATACATTTCATTATTTTTAAAATGCTTTTCTAGGGAGAATACTTACTGGCACTGAATTCTATCTACAGGTTAGTTGGGGTGCTTAGGATTTTAGTTCTTGAGCTAAAAGGGATGTTAGCTACCATTTTAACTGTATCGATTCAACCTACCCATGTGTATTGAATCTTTCCAATTATTTAATTCTTCCTTTATTTCTGTAAAAGTTGTTTTATAATTGAATTTATAAAGGTCTTGGGTGTCTTGGTAGGTTTCTGACCAAATGGTTTATCTATTTTGTTGTTTTTGTAAATGACATTTCCCTTTCCATCAATTTCTTCTGGTTTTATGAGAAACATGGAAATACTGATGACTTGGAGGGCTTCCCAATAATCAAGCTAAATTTAGTTAGTAAATTTGCTAAAGTTTAAAAAAAAAAAAAAGAAGTTGAGCCCTGAGCCATGTGTCATGGCCCCAGACGCTGGGTTGAGCAGGGCAGACTCCAGGCAGCTGTGCCCACACTCAGATGTTGAACAAAGGTACCCTTAGATCAAGGCCCTTCAGCAGAGGCTGAGGGTATAACAGCCTCCATCAATCCCTTGGGGGTCTTGGGAGTGTATTGCAATCAATTTTGTCAATTCCCTTTCGATGCCATAGGGGTCCCCTTCCTCAATTCTTGTGGCAATGGCCACCTGAACTCAAGCGGCCCAGGCCTTCCCAGCATGAGCCTTGCCTTGCTTGGCTGTCCTAACAGCACACAACTGCTTCCCAGTGAGAAAGCCTCATCCGTGACGTCTGATCTGGCCACCAGACTGCCTTTTCACATGTCTCGCTCCTAAGCATCTTCCCCAGTGGCTTTCTTCTCCCAAGCCGCCATGTAGGCCAAAGGGAAAGCAGACACCAGAGCAGTGTTGGGAGGGCTTCAGGCCTGGCAGGGACACAGTGGAAAGAGCCAGAGAACCTGGGGTCAAGTCCTGGCCCTGCTACTTCTTAACCACACCATTAGTCTTACTTCAGAAGAGCAGAATTCTCTTCCTGGCCTCTGCCCCAGGGAATATGTGCTGGGCATCTATCCCAAAGAGATCAATGAGAAGAAGAAGGGCCCTATATACACTAGCAGAACTTTGGGGGGGGGGGGCCAAAGTTCTGGAAGCAAAGCCGATGCCTATCACCTGGGAGCAGCAAAGCATATTAGACATGCGATCTCACTGTGCTGGAAGACATGACAAATGTGATGAATACAGAGAAGCACGAGAAGACTTACGTGAACTGAGGTGGAGCGAAGTGTGCAAAGCCAAGCAAACAACATATACATAACCACAACAACGTCAGTGAGAGATGACCACACAACCAGAAAACGATCCCAAGAGAGTGCTGTGAAATTACAAAGAACAAGCCTGGCCCTAAAGAAGAAATGTGAGAAGCCACTTCCCCCACTCTTCTTTGTAGAGGTGGAGGGGTGCATGGGGGAGTGGGGGGAATATTGCATGGATTGTCAGATTTTTTTCAACGTATTATTTGGTTTTGCTGATTGTTTATTTCCTTTCTCCTAAAAAATCATCTGTTATATGGAATGGGGGAAGAATATATGATATATAAAAACAATATCAATAAAATTGTTTTGTATTTTTTTAAATGTAAGCTCCTTGAGGGCAAGGACTGTCTTCCTTGCATGCATTTGCATCCCTAACCCTTAACACAGTACCTGGAACATAGTAAGTGATTAATCTTATCGTTCATTCATTCATTTCTAATAAGGCCCCTTGAATCTTTAGCTACCAAAGTTCATTCTTCATAAATCCTGGCTCTCACACGTAGACCGATCCCATGGCAGCAAGGAAACCCATTCTTCCAGCATGTCCCAAACAGAACTCATGCCCCTTCCCCCTATACCCACTACTCCAATGAACTTCCCTATGTTTATTGAGGGCACCAGCAGCCAACCACTCACCCTGGGGCCCACAGTCTTGAAGCCATCTACCACCCTCTCTTTCCTTCACCTCCCATATGCAGGTGATTGCTAAGTCTTGTTTCTATCTCTACTACATCCAGGGGTGTGATGTTAAATGTTTAACAACCAGTCCTCCAATAGATAAATAAATGTACCCACAACACACTTTGAACCTTATGTCAAACATGCAACACTTTCTTAAGTCTAGACAATCTAACAATAGATCAAGCTGGATTTGTAGCCTTTGCCTAATTCCCAAGTGTGAATACTCACACCAGACATTTAATAATCAGCTCTCTCAATTTGAGTTAGCTCCAGCTAACTCTTGTCTAAGTCACTGGAATCCATCTCTCTATTCATGTAGCCTCTACCCTAATTCAGAAGGACTATTGTAATAACCTCTTCATTGTGCTCCCAGCTCCTAGTCCCTCCCCTCTCTAATCCATCCTCCACGCAGTTGCCACACTGATATTCCTAAAACAGAGCTCTGGTCACTCCCTCATCCACTCAAAAATCGTCAATGGCTCCCCTAGTGCAATTTGGATAAAATAGAAACTCTATTGTCTCCTCCACAATCTGGGTCCCACTAACTTTTTCAGTCATTTCATAGCTTCATGCCCTCTCTGTTCTAGTTAAACCAGCCTAATTGTTTCCTAATCATTCCATTCCCTCTCCTGTCATTGTACCATTGCACAAGTAACCCCCAATGCCTAGAATGGACTCCATGCTCATTGGCAGCTTGTCGAATTCCCAGATTCTTTCAGAGCTGAGCCCGGGCACCTCCTCCAATACAAGGCCCATCCCCCAAGGCGTCAGCACCCTCTCCCTCTCTGAATCACCTTTTCTCTACTTTGTATTTACCCACTCGTAGCATCCCCACCCCCACCCCCAGAGGACCAGAAATTCCTTGATGACATTCACTGTTTCTGTTCTGTATTTTCCCCCAGAGGGCCTGGCACAGTGCCCAGCTCAGAGTGGAAACTGCTTGTTGGACTGTGAACTGGGTCGCCACCTCTGTACTAGGCAGGGCAAACTGATTCATGAGTTAAGACGCCCAACTGGACTCTAAAGGGGGACCCAGCTGCTTCTTTCTTTCCAACTTTCTTCCTTTCTGTTATTTTCTTTTAAATTTTTACTCATATATTCTCTTTGTATGTCACCTTCATTTCCAAACATATCCATCCCGTGTCCCCAACCCAAAGAGTTATTCCTGATAACAAGGAATTTTAAAAGAGAGGGAAAACCAGTTCAGTAAAACTAACCATGGCATCAACCAAGTCAGCCGGTGTATGCAATGTTCCACACCCACAGTCCCCTGCCTCTGTGAAGGAAGATGGGAGGTGCATTCTCACATCTCTCCCTTGAGGCCTGGACCCTGGTCCTCATCATTACCCATGCTTCTCCCAATGCTTCAGATCATCCATTACATTCCCATACCATAAGTGGTTTAGCCATTCCCCAGTTGAGGGCCAAACCTTGTTTCCAGTTGTTTGTGAGAATAGAAGTGCTGCTATAAATATTTTTGTGTCTATGGGACTTGTTCTTCTGTCTTTAACCTCTTTAGGGCATATGCCTAACAAGGAGGTCTCTGTGTCAAAGGATACAAGCATTTTTGTCATTTAGTATCATTCCAAATCACTCTCAAAAGGAAAAAAGGTCTCATTATCCTGAGAAAATGAGCCAGTAAAGACCTGTCAATGGCCAAGCTGGGCAACACATAACAAGATCCCAATTCCAGCAACATCCAACCTGGCAGTCACAGCCTCCACCTCATATTTCAGGTATCTCAGTAGATCAAAGAGCAACATTTTCCCTGACTGCACTCAGGAGAGTGAATGGCACATTAGATGAATCTTGGGCTCCCCCAAAACCAGGCAGTTTTTGTGTGGTGGCCGCTGACAAAATGGAGAGCGTCCAGTAGCAGCAAGCAGAATGGGGACGGACCTCATACTCATAATACATGAGGACTGCTTGAAGGAATTGGGAGTGTTTCTAACCTCAAGAAGAGAAGACTCGGGGCACATAAAAGCTGTCTTCTAGTATGTAAAGGGCTGTTAAAGATGGAAGAGAGATTACACTTGGTCTGCTTGGCCCCAGGGGGCAAAACTAGAAGCAATGAGGGGGATGGGGGACTTCAAAAATGCCAAATTAAGCATGATGTCAGGAAAAACTTCCAAAGTGAATGGGCTGCCTGCCTCAGGAGGGAGTGGGTGCCCCATCACTGGAGGGCCGCAAACAAAGGCTGGGCCACCATTTGCTGGGGCTGTCACAGAGGGGCTCCTTGTTCAAAGACCTCTGGGTCCCTTCCAGCTTGAAGATTTAGGGCTTCTGGGACAAGCCCAGATGTTCAGTCTCATGAGCAATGGTAAGAATCCCAAGCCTGTGGGATTCCTCATCCCTCCCTGCAAGGGAGGTTAGGGGTGGGGTGGAGAGAGACAGCATAGCGACTAAAGAGAAACTCCCTCTGGAAGGCCGCCTAGCTCTGAAATGTCTACCTCTTTATTTCTGGATTTCTCCCCTGGTGCCAAAGGGGAGAATTTCTCCCCCTTGCTCTAAGATCACTCTAGGCTACAGCTATCCATCCAGACAGAGGTGCCCCTGCCCTCTGGACAGGGCAGGAGCCTGGTAAGCAAAGCAGTGAAGCTAGAATGATTAACTAATATTCCCATCCCTCAGTTCAAGGCTCTGACTCTGTGACTCAGTTGTTTTCTGCCCTAATGCCTGAGGCACCAGGAAGCCACGAGCAGAGGGCTCCACCCTGACAGCTCAGAATTAGCCAACAAGCCCAGCAGCCTGGAAAGTAACTTGGGACACCTCATCTGCTTTCCCAACTGGGGAAAGGAGGTTCAACAGCCTTGCCCCTTACCTGGGTGGCAGGCCTAGTCATTCATTCATTGACTATGTCCCAGGTATGCTCAACAGCAGGGCCCAGGGGATCAGGAGCTGACCTGGGCTCAAGCCTCCCCCACTCCCATTTTACAGCAGAAGAAAACGAGGCCCAGAAAAAGCCCAGTGAGCTGAGCAAAGCCACATGACAGTGTTTGGTCTTGACCAGGCACTGAATCGTGGCTCCCATTTCTAGAGGGCCTTACCAGCCTTGAGCTCTTTCCCTTTGTTATCTCATTTAATCCTCCTGGCTAGTAGGTACCATTATTATTTCCGTTTTGTAGATGAGGAAACTGAGGCAGATAAAGGTCAAGTGACTTGCCCAGGGCCCCACAGTTAGTAAATATCTATTCAGTTCCCCTCACTGGGCCACCTAGCTGCCACTTAAGCCAGAAGGCCACAGCTTCCAAGAGTGGAGGGAAATTGGCATGGAGCGAGAAGATGTGGGAGGAGGGTCTGGACCTAGGAACTTCCAAGACGGCACAGGCAGGCTGGTTTGCAGCCTCCATCCCATCACCACCTTGCAGGGCCCTCACCCACAGAGCTCTGTGAGCTCCCTTCTCTAAGCCTCAGTTTCCTCCTCTATAAAGTGAAGGGGTTGGGCTAGATAACCTCTCGGCTCCCATCCAAGTGGAAGATCTATAATCTATTTACTGACAGCATAAGAGCTGAGCTTGGGTTGCTTTGGTGGTGCCCAGCTGGCGCCACCATCACCAGCCAAGTTCAGCAGGGACACTGGAGAAGGAGCAAGGCCCCTGGGCCTGCACTGGGACCTACCAAAAGACTCATGACTGCCTGGCCTTCCGTCTTCCTCTGCAGCCTGCCTCCCACCATGTTCTCATTAGCATGTTCCCATGGCCCCATTGGCCATGCCAGCATTGGCACGAGACAAGAAGGGGACAGAAGGGACCTGGGGAGGGCAGCAAAGGCTCAGTACCTCCCCCTGCTTGTGCCCTGAATCCTGCTCTCCCCCCAGAAACTGCCTTGAACAGGGTAGGCAACAGCCCCGAGCCAGGCTTGTCTTAGGACCACATCTGCTCCAAAGAGAGATCCTGCCTAGACAGAGTCCTTCCCCACCCTCCCTTGGCATTGTGCCATAGTAAACAGCCCTGGAAGAACTGGCTTCAGAGCTCTCCTCTAACAAGTAGCCGTGTGACCCTGAGCAAGTCATTCATCCTCTAGGAACCTTGGTTTCCCCATCTGGAGAGTGATGATAATAACAGAACCATCCTCCCAAGGCTGCTGTGAGGACCAGAGGAGCTCATGTCTGTAAACCACTGCTGGGAACAGAGCCAGTGATGCCTCTGGGGTGGGGGTCAATGAGGAGAAAGGGAAAGCCACCCTCTGGCTTCTGACTCACCCAAGATAATCATCTAGAGCCCTCATCCAACTTTATAGAGGGCCCCTCTACGGCTACAATCCCAGCAAGGGTTGGAGGAGGGGGCTGGAGGGGGAAGCTTGCCCTTCAATCAGGCCCCTGCCCCTTAGGCTTCTTGCAAACTGGGTCTTCTTAGTTTGCTCTCTGAACTTCCTGGGGGCCTCCTAGGGGCCAAAGAAAAAGTCAAAGGGCACCAGGGCTGGGCTTGGGTCTAGCCCTGAGCCTCAGGCCATGAAAGAATGGTCCTCTCCTCCCTGTCTGTGGGTGGTGGGTGGGGAGGATGGGGACAAAAGCCATCCACACAGGTGCCAAGCTGCCTGAGCAGGTGCCAGCCCAGAGAGTCCAGAGGCGTCTCTGGGCACTGCTGTTAGGGTCCTCCAGCTCTGGGCCAAGCACCTCCCTCAGGCTTCTGGGTACCATGCCCTCCCACTGGCAATGCGATCCTAACTTCATCATCCAGGCCCTTGCTATTTGCCAGTGGCACCTGAGTTACTTGGCAATATGTGAGTATGGGCTGGGGGCCCCAGTCAGAAGTGAGCTCCGGGAATGGGCCATGACTTGAGGAGGCCAGGGCCCACAGCTAGGCCTCTGCCCCAGGAGTCCTTGGGGCCAGATTTCTGCCTCCAGCCCTGGGAGTGAGGATGGCAGGACTCCCTAGGCTCCTGGCCCGATGATGGGAGATAGGGAAAATAGGCAGAAGGCTGAGCTAGGCGTGTAATAGCAGCAGATGCCCTCTGCCATGTGTTCTCCCCACCGTCACAAAGAAGCCTGAGGACCAGGGGCAAGACTGAAGGATGCAGCTCTGTAAAGTTGGGTGACAGCTCTAAATGACCAGCCTGGGCAAATGGCCAGGGAAGAAGGATGGGGGAGGGGTGGGGGGGACAGGGGGACAGGCTAGGCATGCGGACAGGGAGCAGGGCGATACAGCAGTTGGGTGAGCAGGTGGGCAAGTGGATGGGGAGGTGGATAGGCAGGGAGCAAATAGACAGAACAGGTGGACGAGGAGAGAGATGCCTAAAAATGGATGGATGCAAAAGGACGGGTAGACAGGAAGGGAGCTCAGGGACAAAGGTGGGTGGATGGACCGAACGTGGACAGGCAGAGAGCAAGAGTATGGGGTGAGTGGGCAGAGGGATAGATAAATGAGGGAAGAGTTAGTCAGGTATAGGAGGATGGACTGGGCAGGGGTGAGAGGCAAGTGGAAGCGAAGGTAGGTGGATGGCAAGCAGACTAAATGGCTGAATGCTCAGGGCAGGAAGCAGATGGCCAGGGTGTGGATGGACCAAGGGCAGATGGGCAGATTGACGAGGGGCAGTAGATGAAGCAGGAGGAGACAGGCCACCGGCTGGGCCAAGGAGGCTTCCCTGCTGTCTGCCCTGGCTGTGGGCTCCCCGCAACTGGACTTCCCCCCAATTTTCTGATCCCTTTGACAGTTTGGATCTTGCTGCCCACCTTTTTCTACCTGGTCTTCACTCCTTTCTGGCCTCTGCCTGTACTCTACACTGCCTGGTTTGTCCTGGACTGGAAGACGCCTGAGCAAGGTGAGGGCCCTGGCCCAGCCAGCCCCAAGCTCTTTCTCACCCTCCAGCAGCAGCATCCCCCACGTTTAGGCAGTACTTGGAGGTTTGCAAAGAGATTTTCACACATTCCCTCATTTAAGCTTTACAACCTGGTGAGGTAGGTGTTATTACCATCCCCATTTTACAGATCTGAAAACTGAGGCTCACAGAGGTTAAGTGACTCATCTGGGGTCACACAGCCAATGGGAACCTAAAGTAGAGTTTGAGCTCAGGTCTTCCTGATCCCAAACTCCGTGCTCTCTGCACTGTGGCGCCACAAGGCCCCGGCGAGCCCCAAGGCTCCCAGCTCGGACTTCTGCAGCCTCCTCCAAGCTGTGGGACCTTGCTGCTTCTGGGAAAGACCATAGTCATTCGCCTTTTCCACCCTGCCACCTTCCTCTGTGCTCTTAGGTGGCAGGCGCTCGACCTGGGTACGAAACTGGCATGTCTGGACCAAGATCCAAGACTACTTCCCCATTACGGTGAGCTGCCCTGCCCCGGGCCCCTCTCTGTTTTCAGGCCCTGTTCTGGGCCCCACTGGGTAAGAAGAGCAGCCCTGCACGCGTCATTGGGGCTATCCTCAAGGAGTCCAAACCCAGGCAAACCTGGGAGGAGGGAGGAAGGAAGGGAGGGAGGGAGGGAGGAAGGAAGGAAGGGAGGAAGGAACGGAGGGAGGGAGGGAAGGAAGAAAAGACGAAAGCAAGTATTGTTAAGTGCCTACTATGTGCCAGGCACTGTGCTAAGTGCTTTACAAATATTATCTCATATTATCCTTTGATCCTCACAACAATCCTGGGAGGTAGGTGCTATTGTGATCCCCATTTTGCAGTTGAGGAAACTGAAGCAAATCACTGTGAAGTGATTTGGCCAGGGTCACACAGCAAGTAAGTGTCCAAGGCTGGATCTGAATTCATGTCTTCCTGACTCCAGGCCCAGCACTCTGTGCACTGTGGCACCTAGCTACCATACACCTGGTTGGAGAGAAAATGTCATCCCCTACGCCCCCTATTCAGTTGAATTGAAGCCATCTGTGCTAAGCCTTGACACTCACCAAGGGCTCCAGCCTTTCTCCATGATGGGGGACCCCCAGCACACTATTGTGTCATCAGGGCACACCACCCTCTGCATAGCCCCATCTCCAGCTCTGGATTATTATCTGATCAACACTGCCATTCCTGAAAAGGTCATGGGTGTCAGTCAATTTCCCCATGACTCCACACTCCCGTGCCTTCCACCCTACCTAGCCACAGCTCCCTATATATGTCAGCTTTTCCTTGTAGACCAGAAGGTGGTCTGGCTTTTTCTATTTGTCTCCCCAGTGCTTAACCCAGTTCCTGTCACTCGGTAACGGCTTAATCAATACTTTCATCTGCATGCATTCATTCATTTGCGCTGAAGAAGCTGGGGCGGGGGGGGGGGGCTCCTCCTTGACCCCTCCTCCTCTCCTTGGGGTCTCATTCCAACTCTCTCTACCCCTAACTCTGGCTCCAGCTCCTGAAGACCAAAGACCTGAGCCCGGAGCACAACTACATCATGGGCGTTCATCCCCATGGCATCCTGACCTTCGGAGCCTTCTGCAATTTCTGCACTGAAGCCACAGGCTTCTCCACCGTCTTCCCCGGCATCACGCCCCATTTGGCCACGCTCTCCTGGTTCTTCAAGATCCCCATTATCAGGGACTACCTCATGGCTAAAGGTGGGTCTGGCTCTGTTCTGCTGGGGCGTGCCACCTGAGCATCCCCCCCTCCCTGGCTGCCTCAGCATCAGCAGGGAGAAGAAGCTCTTGCTGGTAACTCTCTCAAAGCCCCCTCGATGCTGGTTTCAGCCCTGGCCTCTTGCTCCAGGGCTGTGGTGGAACAACCTCTGAGCTCTGTGCCATCTCTTGGCATCAGAGGCACTGAACCAGGCAGGAGGGGCATGAGGAGAGGTGCCCAGGAGGAAGCCAGAAGGTGAGGGAGTGAGGCTGGGATCCTTTGCTCCCTCTCAGCTACTTGCTCCCTCTGTAGGTGTGTGCCCAGTGAGCCAGCCATGCCTCGACTACCTGCTGTCCCAGAGAGGCTCTGGAAACCTTGTTGGCATCGTCATCGGGGGTGTCGGGGAGGCTCTGCAGAGTGTGCCGAACAGCACCTCCCTCATCATCAGGAAGCGCAAGGGCTTTGTACGCACAGCCCTCCAGCATGGGTAGGTGATGCCAGGCCAGCTCCCCACAAGGGAACCCCGTTGTTTTCAGTGGTTTGATTCCGTTCAACAAATCTCCAGTACGTACCTGCTGCGTGCAGAGCACTGTGCTAGTTGCAGTTAAGAGATACAAAGTTTAGAGAAGACACCATCCCTGCCTTCAGGAAGGTTATAGTCTAGTAGAGCTCAGGCTAAGACACAAACACGTATGGACTGAAAACATTCATTCATTCAAGGAGCATTTGTTAAGGGCCTGCACCAACAGTAAACAGAATGACGTGCTGGCCACGTGAGCTGAGCAGCAGCGTTGGCCAGTGGGAGGCAGGAAGACCTGAGCTTGAATCCTACCGGCGCTGGGCTAGTGAACCTGGGCAGAACACTTAAGCTCTCCGGGCCTCCATTTCCCCATCTGTAAAATGAAATGGCACCTACCTCTCAGGGTTGTTGTGAGGATTCATTGAGTTAGCATATGCAGATCACTTTACAAACCTGAAAGTGCTACATAAATGCTGGTAGTTTTTATATGATATGATCTCTGCCCTCTGGGAGCTTACATTCTAGTGGGAGAGAAGACAAATACAATTTTAACAAGACCATTCATTCATTCCTTTAGTCATTCTTTCATTTTGCAATGACTTATTGAGACTCCACCACATTCTGGGTACCAAGAGACCCACTCAATTAGGAAACAATCCGGCAGGGTCGATGGCACTGAGTTTGAGATGCTCACTTCTATTCCATCTGAAACCTTCCCCTGAGTCAAATGTGACTCTGCAACCCCAGAGAGCTAAGCCAAGGCAAGAGTTCAGAGGTTTAGCCTTTGTTATTTTCTCCCTTCACCCAGGGAAAGGACTTCTAGGGACCCCAGACCACATCATGCAGGCTACTTTTACATTCAGTTCGGGGGTAGGCAGTGGTGATGGGGGGAGCCAACAAGAGGTCCTGATATCTGAAGAGGAGGAGGGCGGGCACCCAAAGCTAAGACCCAGATGTCTTCTAGTAGTGGCTATGAATCCCTCCTGAGATACCCAGGATTGTAGACCAGGCTTGGGGCAGAGTGGGGGTGGGGGTCAATACCTTCAGTCCCAAGGCATATCCTCATGGGGGCAAAGGGTTAATTTGGCTAGGAATAGTCTCAGGGAGGCTGCTTCCTGTCCCTCTCTACCTTTGGCCATACCAGTATGGTTTTCATTGTAGGGCTCACTTGGTCCCCACCTTCACCTTCGGGGAGACCGAGGTCTACCACCAGGTGCTATTCCCTGAGGACAGCCGCATGTACCGATTCCAGTGCTGGTTTCACAGTTTCTGGGGTTTTTACTTTTGTGTCTTCTATGGGCGTGGCTTCTTCCAGGACTTCTGGGGACTCCTGCCACTCCCCAAGCCCATCATCACCGTTGGTGAGCCCCCTTCAGAGCCCCCTCGGAAGCTAGCTTTGCAGAGAGATGGGTGCCAAGGCACATTAAGGGAGATGAGGCTGAGGGCAGGAAATAGGAAGGGATGGAGACGGAGGGGAGGATCTGGGGGAACCAGATCAGAGCTAGAAGTGAGCAGAGAGGGAAAGAACCCGAGCAGCCGTCTGGTCCAACCCCCTCATTTTAGAAAGGAGGAAACTGAGGGCCTAGAAAAGGTAGTGGATCTGCCTAAAATGAAAGGAAGAGAGATAGCTCGAGTCGATCCAACAAGCATTTGTCAAGCCCTTCCTATGGGGAAGGCTCTGTGCTGGGCCTGGGAAACCAAAGAGAAAAACAGACACTGGCCCTGCCCTCACAGAACTTAAAGTTTAACGGGAGGATAAGGCATGGCCCCAGTCAAGTATGACATAAAGTAGAATGTATTTTGAAGGGCATCAGGGAAGAGGAAGAGCTGGCTGGCTTTCATTGGAGGTGCTTCCTTGAAGGGAAAGGATCCCAGCAGACGGAGCTGTGCAGGACAGGGAGAATGTAGGTGAAGGGTGGCAGCCTGTAGGGATGTTCAGCAGCAAGGGGAGACAAGGTGAAGCATGTGGCATAGCTCACCAGCGAGCCGCCTGGGCTGGAATGCAGAGTAAACGAAGGCTGCAGAGGAAGGCAGGAGCCACGCGGAGGAAGGCCTTCACTGCCATTGCCTTCATTGAAGGCTTCAGACTCGATCTCAGAGCTCAGAGGAGGCCTTCTGGAGTTATTGAACAGCGGAGTGGCAGAGCCAGACCTTTGTTCTGAGATGGCTTTGGCAGCTATGTGGAGGATGCATTGGCGAGGGGAGATGCTGGAAGTGGGACTAGCACTTAGGAGGCTATTGCAATAGTCCAGGTGGGAGATGGCCACAGGAGTGGAGGGGAGGGAGGAGATGTGAGCGATGCTGTCGAACCAGCAGGACTTGGTAACTGACTGAATAATGAGGTGAGGGAGAGGAAGGGTGGATGTTTAGGACGGTCATTACAGATGGTCACAGAGCAATGAGGAGAAGAGAGCGAGGGGGCCTTGATAGCTCAGAAAGGGCATTCTCTGGGAATACCCCTACCCAGGTCGAGGGAAGCATATGTCTGGGGGCAGCTGCTGGGTACTGCCCTCTCTTGGAGAATGAGGGGCCTACACAGCCAGGGCAGGAAGGTGAGACGGGGAAGGAAGTGCCCAGACTGGGACTCTTGGGGGGGGAGGGAGGGATTGATGACGAGCTCGAGGGAGGTTCTAATGCCTTTTGTCTTTCTTTCCTCCATCTGGTCCGTCAGTTGGGGAGCCTGTAATGGTCCCCAAGATGGAGAATCCAAACCAAGAGACAGTGGACAAGTACCATACCTTGTACATGGAAGCCCTGCGGAAGTTGTTTGATGAGTACAAGACCCAGTATGGGGCCTCAAAGACCCAGGAGTTGTTGTTCCTTTGATGGCTGGGACCGGGGGGCTCCCCTCCCTGCCCCCAAAGTAGAAAACCCTAACCCTAAATGCGCTTATGAGGGGAGCAGTCCCCCAATCCTGTGTGCTAAGCCAAGAGACAAAGGGGGCAAGAAGGCTGAGGATTGTCCCTGGGACAGTGAGGCCCCCCTTTAGCCCAAGGGAGACACAAGAACTGTGTCCTTCAGAGCTCCTTGCCCAGGGCTATGCTTAGCCCCAGCCCTTCTCACCAAGTCCTTAGGTCTGCCCTACCTCTGCCAGCCCTACCCCTGCAGCCCTACCCCTGCCAGCCCTACCCCTGCAGCCCTACTCCTGCCAGCCCTACCCCTGCCAGCCCTACCCCGCCAGCCCTACCCCTGCAGCCCTACTCCTGCAGCCCTGCCCCTGCAGTCCTACCTCCAACAGCCCTGCCCCTGCCAGCCTTGCCCCGCCAGCTCCTATAACCCAATCCTTCTTCTCCCTCTGTGTCCTGAAGCCATGGCCATGTATATTGGGAGGTTCCACAGTTCCTACAGTCTCTCTCCCTCCCTTCCTCCCTTCTTCTGTCCAGGACAATCAGCTTTGCTGCTATAACATAAGGGTTCGATTTCTACTGTCCAGGAATACTGGCTCTTCGTGATTGGATCTGCTATCTGGAGGCAGCCTCGGATTGGCAGAGACTCTGGTCCCCTTCTTGGAACTCTTGGAGATAGCAGCTACTGAGCCCCTGGCACCAAAGCCCAACCCACCCCCTCCTAGATTATAGCTACACCCAGGCCCCCTCTTATTTATTACCCACCCAAGCCCATTACTTTCTTGGGAGGAATAAGTCTGTCTCCTCTATGACCCTTTGTGCCTAGCCAACCAATAAATCCTTCAGCAACATAAATTCATGTGGAAAAAGTTGTAACCCTGAAGACAATGGGGAGAAAGCTGCAGAATGAGGGGACAGATTGCTTAGTGCCTGTGGCAAGAAACCAGGAAGCCTGAGCGAAACTCTCTAGTGCAGGCACAGAGCTGGGGCAAGTGCACTAGGTGGGGAAAGCCTTTGATCAAGACTGGGCCCCGAAGTTCGCACCCCAGGCAAGCTTAGCCAAGTGTGCTGCCTCAGTTTGGCTCTGACCACTTGGGGTCAACACAGAGGTCAACCTGACTTGCTTATCACAAACTAAAGGCCATGAAGAAGGGAAGTCAGAAGAAAAAGCCCCCTCCCCCCATCTTTGCTTTTGCATCCTGAGCAGCCCCCCATGGCTATCCCTAGTTGCAACTTTGCTGACAAATTTCTGCTGCTAGAACCAAACAGTCACCAAATATTTTTAAGTACCTACTCTGTGCCAAGTACTGTAGATACAAAGGCAAAAGTGAAACAGTCCCTGCCTTCACCGGAGCTTCCATTCTAGTAGGGAGGCAATATTTACATACAAAATCTCTAGCTAAGTGGCATGGTAGATAGACAGAACATTGGACTTGGGAATCAGAAAGTTTGAATCCTGCCTCCATCACTGACTAGCTGGGGGACCCTAGGCAGTAACTTCACCTCTCTGGCCTGTTTCCTCATCTGTAAAATGAGGGGAAGGGCCCCGATGATCTCTAAGGTCCCTTCCAACCCTAAAGTCTCTGAGTCTGTAAGTACACATGAAACAGACTCAGGATCCTTTGGGAAGGAGGACACTAGCAGGTAGAGGGAAGAAGAAAGATCCTTATGTAAGAGATGGCACTTAAGCCAAGCCTTAAAGGAAACTTGGGACCCCAAAAGGTAGAGTTGAGGAGGGAGAGCCTTTAGTACAATGGTCTGGAGGTGGGAGATAGAGTACTGTGTGTGTAATTGAACAGTTTGATTGGACTGCACAATGTGTGAAGGGGAATAATGAAGGTCAGTCAGAAGAGTTATAAGAACACCAGGAAGAGAAACTGGGACCAGAAATCAACACAAAACAAGGGCAGTCAGCTTAGGTGGGGGTGGGGAGGGGGTGGCAATCTTCCTGGGAACCCAAGCCCAGAGAACCAGTCAGAAAGGGTCTTGCTTTCCCAAAGAACAGGGAGTAAAAGGAAGCCTGGCTGGCTTGGGGGTCAAACAGGCGAGAACCAGAAAGTAAGTCAAGTGCAGGTATTCCTTGGTCTCTGACCAGCAGAGAGCACAGGGAACCTTCAGTGTGAGGGCATTCTGTCTGGTACCTGTCACAAATGGGCTTCATTTGGCCACTTGGTTAACAGAGTATCAGGCCTTATGATGGCTCCAGATACTATATGTTTATAGCACTATGACTGGTGCTATAAAAAACCTAGATCCTATCTTCTGTCAAGCGTGGTGCCCTCCACAGAAACAGGCCTTTGGGGAGGAGGAGCATATAATAATGATGATGATGATGATGTTAATTCTGATAAAGATCTCATTTCTAATAATAATAATTTCCTAGAGGGAATGGATTTGAATTTATAAGAATAAGAGCCATTCCCCAGCTGATAAATGGTCAAAGGTTATGAACAGGAGGTTTTCAGAGGAAGAAACCCTAGCTATATAAAAAAATCACTAATAATTAGAGAAATGCAAACTAAAACAACTCTGAGGTACTATCTCACACCCTTCAGATTTACAAAGTTGACAAACACTGGAGGGGCTGTAGGAAAACAGGTGCTTTAATGTATTAATGTATTTATTTAATGCATTATGTATGGAGCTGGGAATTGATCCAGCCATTCTGGGTGTCCTTAAACTTTGGCCAAGCAATAGCACTGCTAGGCTCAGAGGTAATAGTAATAAGGAAGGAAACAGTATTTTCTAAGCACCTACTATGTGCCAGGCATTGTACTAAGAATTCAATATGTTATCTCATTTAATTCTCACGACAGTCCCAAGTTGTGGTTATTGCTCAATCTTTTTTTTTCAGTCATGTCCAACTCTTTGTGACCCCATTTTGGGTTTTTTTGGCAAAGATATTGGAGTGGTTTGCCATTGCCTTCTCCGGCTCCTTTTACAGATGAGGAAACTGAGGTAAACAGGGTTGAGTGATTTGCCCAGGGTCACACAGCTAGTAAGTGTCTGAGGCCTGATTTGAACTCAGAAAGATGAGTCTTCCTAATTCCAAATCCAGCACTCTATCCATGGCAGCACCACCTAGCTGCCCCCCCAACCCTGAGAGATAGATGCTATTATGATCCTCATTTTACAGATGAGGAAATTGAGGCAAACAGAGGTGAAGTGACTTGCCCAGAGTCACCCAGCTAGCAAATGTCTGAGACTGGATTAGAACTCAGGTCTTCTGACTCTAAGTCTAGCACTCTCTGCGCTGTGCCCCCTCTCCAGCTGCTTCAAGATTATTACAATAGTAATAATAATTATGACAACAATTAGCATTTATATGGCTCTTGAAAGTTTGAAAAGCTCTTTATAATACTATTGTGCCATAAGAAATGTTGAAAGGGACAGTTTCAGAAAAAACCTGGGGAGACTTGTCTTATATGAACTAATGTAGAGTGAAAAGATCAGCACCGGGAAAACAGTGTAGACATTAATAACTGCAATGTCAAAATAACAACTTTGAAAGCCTTCAGAACTGCAGTCAGTGCAGAGTACAGAGGACTCATGGAGAAACGGCTCCAAGGGTCAGCAGGAGCTACACCTTTGGGACTCAGCCTTGGACTTCACTGCATATTTATTACAAGGCTTCACTTCCTTCCTTCCTTCTTTCCTTCTTTTTTAAAAGGAAAGGGAGGTAGGGAGATGTGCAGGAGGGACAGTCAGGGATAGAGCCCCTCTCCCAAATAAGAGAGTAGAAGACAGCCCAGCTAAGCAGAGCAGCTCTGAAAGCCCCAGGTTGAATGTATTAGATGCTTACAAAAGAAACTCAGGCTCTACCTGCCAGAGATTTATACTTTCAAGTATGGAAAGGCTTGTTGTATTGGATGTTTATCAAGTTCAGAATAAAAATAAAATGAAATGAAAATTGTAAGAAAGGAAGAAAAGAAGGGAGGGATGGAGAGAGAGAGACAAGAAGAGGGACAGAGAGGAAAGAAGGAAAAAAGGGTGGAACCTTGGCTGCCAGGCTAAGGAGCTGAAATTTGATTCAGGAAGCAATTGGGAAGTCATTCCAAGTGGCCTGAGCTGAGGCTGTGTATTAGCAGGATTTAGCTGGCAGGAGTGTGGGCACCAAACTGTAGGGGAGAGATGACACCTAAGGGAGGGGAGCCATTGCAATAGGCCAGGTGGGTGGATGGTGATGATGCAAGGTATTGACGGTAAGGATTATAAGGAGGGAAAGAGGCGAAAGGGATTATGCTGGCAAGGTCAGTAGGTTTGCTGAGGGAAGAACAAGAAACGACTGCAAAGTTTGAGCCTGGGTGACTGGGAGCATTGGTGATTTTTTTTAATGAGTTTGAAAGCTTGATTTGAGATCTGTAGAATTCAGAGCGCTAGCTGGACCCCCTGCTGGAGATGTAAGAGCAGGTGACCAGAGATTAGGGGTGTGGGAGGGGGTTGCATTGAAAGGAGAGTTGAAATCCTAGGAGTGGATGAGATCACTGAGGGAAAGGTTATAAAGAGAAAGGACAGCTAGGTGGCGCTGCAGTGGATAGAGTGCCAGGTCTGGAGTCAGGGAGATTCATCTTCCTAAGTTCAAATCCGGCCTCAGACACATAACACTCACTAGTTGTGTGACTCTGGGCAAGTCAGTTAACCCTGTTTGCCACAGTTTCTTCATCTGTAAAATGAGCTGGAGAAGGAAATGACAAACCATGCTAATATCTTTGCCAAGAAAACCCCCAATGAGTCACAAAGAATGGGACCTGACTGAAAACGACTGAGCAACAATAGAGAGAAGAAAAGAGGAATAAGAACAAGGAGGTTGGGGTAGGGGTGGGGAGAGAGGGGGACCCTGGGAAGGCTACCAGCAGTTTATCCAGTGTTCCTGAGGGGAGCTCACTTAGGGGCTAGTGGGAAGAATACTGGCCATGAAATCATACATAAAGGTTGGACACGACTTTGGAGACCCAAAGTCCAACCCATTACTTTTACAGAGAAGAAAACTGAGAGCCAGAGAGGAGAAAGGAATTGTCCAAGGTCACACAGATAGGTAAGAGCAAAGGTGAGATTTCACCCTGGATCCTCTGACACCTGAGTTGAGTCAGGAGCCCTTGGTTTGAGTCTCAACTCCAACACTTACTACCTGTGTGAATTTGAGCCAGTTATGGGACACATGGCAGTAACTATGCAGTTTCCCCTTTCCCTGGCTGTCCCTGAAGCAGATGTACATACAGTCTGCTGGAGACTGCTAGGGGAGCCTGTAGCTTGAAGGGCCCAGATTCTTATCACCTCACTCATGTGGGGCCCCACACCAGCAACCTGGAGAGAGGCGACACCAACTGCAAGCCTCGACAAGAACAGATCCTGGTGGCCAAGCCTGCTGTTCTGGAGGTAGAGGAGCTGAGTTTGAGCTATGACTAATACTTACTAAAGGGGAAACCTGATGTAGTGGAGAGACTACCATATATGGAAACAGAGGAGCTGGGTTCTAATCTCAGATTTGCTACTCACAACCTGAGGGATATTGAACAATCACCGCCACTCTCTGGGCCTCAGTCTCCTTTTCTGTAAAATGAGGGAAATGTACTAGTTTAAGTCTCTTTCAAGTTCTAAAATCGATCTGAAGGCACATTTCCAACAAGAAATGAAAGAAAAACACAAGGAAAGCCCACCCACAGCCAATAAGAAACCAGTCAGATAACACCCATAAAATGTTGGAGGGGAGTTGCTGGGAGGCTCCATCCATCCTCTCTGCCAGTGAGCTGGAGAGAGGGGGAAAGTGTCTGGTAGCAACAGGTGGTGGTAATGGCAGGTCAAGCCCACTGGACAGTCTTCCTTGAAGCTCCAAAAGGGAAAGAATGGTAGTGATCAGGCCCCTGGGAGGACCAAAAAGCATGCTGGGGGGCTGGGGGAATGGCCCCCACCTGGCTAGAGTGCCTTCCCTCCCCACACCTCTGTGAGGCTGACACTATGGGATAAGAGGGCCCAGGCAGGTAGGGGCTGCGGAGGGGAAGAGTGGAGGCCGATGGAGATGAGAGTATAGAAAGAAATAGCAGGGGACAGGGCTTTTCACTTTAGCAGACACGGCCTCTGAATGTCAGGGTTAAGGGAAACAGGCCCTGGGAGTCTGCGCATCCTAGCATGTAGGAAGAACCTGTCCATCAGGGCCCCACCTGCCAAGGTCCTGTGGGCTTGGTGGTGTTCACTCCAGATACCTGGAAGCTGCGGGTGGAAATGTGTGATGGTGGCAGAAAGTCCTGGGTCCCATCTGGGCTTCTGGGTCAGTGACTAACTGTTCTTCCAGCCACCCAGAGCAGACTGAACTCATGCTTGGTGCCAGCCAGTAGCTTCAGGCCAAAATGGCAGGGGTGAGCCATGCTTAGAAGACACCCCACGCTTCCAGTAAACACTTGGCTCCCAGCCTGGCTTCCCTGGAATCACCTATGATGTCCTCCTGTTCTAGGTCTCTGCTGGAGCAAATCTAAGGCCTTGGAAACAGATGGAGCCTTTTCAATGATCTCTGCTGGTCTTCAGGTCATTCTCTTCCAGGGTGGGGAACCCGTGGCCTCGAGGCCACATGTGGCTCTCTAGGTCCTCAAGTGTGGCCCTTTGACTGAATCAATCAAAATCCCCGCGGCCATTGGGGTGCACTCCACCCCAACCATGGAAGCAAAGAGCCCCAACCAAGGTTTGTTACTGCTGACAACAAATCATGGCCCAGCCCCTTCCTGGCCCCCCACCCCACTCTCCTCCCTTCTCTTCTTTCAACCTTGTCACTCCTGATTCTCTCTAATCTCCCACATGCAATCTGTCATCAGGGTCTATTGGTTTACCTGCAGCAAATCTTTCACATACACCCCCTTGTTTCCTCTAACATTGACCCTCCTGGGTGCAGGCCCTCATCCCCTCAAGCCTGCACTGGTGAAATAAGCTATTTGTTGGTCTCCCAGCTTCCACTCAGCTGTCGAAGGTCTGACCATCAATCTCTCTCTCTCTCTCTCTCTCTCTCTCTCTCTCTCTCTCTCTCTCTCACACACACACACACACACACACACACACACACACAATCTCTTCATTCTCCCCACCCCCAACCTTCTGCTTTTCCAGTCTCCCAGCGACTCTCCAAGGCAGATTCTCTCTCTCTGACTCAGGGCATTTTCTCTGGCCATCCCCCAGGGCCTGGAATGCTCTCCCTCCTCCTCTCAGTCTCCTGGCTTCTCCCAAATCTCAGCTCAAATCCCCACTTCTACAAGAAGCCTTTCTCAATCGCCCTGAAAGCCAGTGCCTTCCTGCTGGTGACAATCCCCAATTTATTCTGTCTGTAGCAGAGTCATTCGCATGGTATCTGCCCCCATTAAACTGAAAGCTCCTTGAGAGCAGGCTATTGCCTTTCTTGGTATCTTCAATTTTTGGCACAGTGTAGTCCTTCCATAGTAAGTACACATAGTAGGTTCTTAATCAGGAATGTGTTGGTTAAATATTTAACAACTGGCTCTCCAAAAGAAAGTATGCACAACACACTTTTAGTTCTAATCTTCATTATGAACATTATCTTCATGGCTTTCTTAAGTCTATCCAATCAACAGAACAATCAAGCCCTGACTTGATTGGGGTTGGTCTGCTTTCAAGGTAGACACCATCGCTCTTACCAAATGTTTATTGCACAACTGACTATTTTATCATCTGAGAGATGTCTGCTAGAAAAGGAGGCCATGGGGGGAGAGGCAGAAAGAGCCATGAGATCGTCCAGAGCGCCTCAAAACTTAAAAAGACCTGGGGCAGCTAGGTGGCACAGTGGATAGAGCAATGGCCCTGAAGTCAAGAGGACCTGAGTTCAAATCCAGCCTCAGACCAAATACTTGACACTTACTAGCTGTGTGACCCTGGGCAAGTCACTTAACCCCAACTGCCTAAAAAAAAAAAAACAAACAAACTTAAAAAGACCTAAACTAGGAGAAGGCCTCCAGTCCACACTGAACTCCCTCAGGGAGGACAGACATATAGATTTGCACAGAATGAGCAAAGAGAAATGGGTACATTAAAAAGTTACATCAAAGAGCCTGCAGGGCTTGACAAGGATTGACATGTTGGGAGGGTGGCATATGTAGGTGCTGATGGGGTTTATGGGCACAGAAAAGATTGATATCAAAAAAGACAAAGCAAAAAAAAAAAAGACAAAGCAGACTGAAAATGTCTTGGGCATTAAAGAACCTGGAGTGTATATGTGGGGGTGGGGGTGGACAGCCAGCAAGATAGGGAGGGGACCTCAGAGTTAGAGAGTTGCCTGGACCTGGGGGTGCTATTGTGGGAGATGGCTCAAGGCCTAGGGCTGTTGTGAGGCAGCAGGCAGCCTTTGGGTATTACCCTTTCTTCTTTCTCCTTCACAAGCCACCTGGGTAAGGTAGAGTGCCAGATAGCTACCCAAAAGTGGAGGGGATTTCCTTAAAAAGGTAGTGGGCTCCTCATCATCTGAGGTTCCCAAACAGAGAGGCAGGACGCCTACTTGTCAGAAATATTGTGGAGGGGTTTCTGCTCAAGTTGGGGAAGAGAAGGTAAGGGAAGGCAGATTCTTGTGGTCACTCAGCCAACGTACTAGGGCAATTCTTTGTACGTGAGGGACTTTCTTAAGACTCAGCTTGCCCAAGTCACCCACTTAAAAGGCTGATCAGTCATCTTTGGAAGGCTATACTGGGGCAAAGGAACATGGTTACAAAAGTCACAGGGGACTGCTCCCATTTGCAGAGATCAAGGCCAACAATCCACCACCGTCTGCCTTTGAGAAAATCTTGCAGGTCCAAGCAGAGCAATGATCCCAGGTTCTCCATGGCTTGGCGAGCAAAGCATGAGCTCTGCAATAGCCGTGTCACCAAGCTGCAGAGGTCTCAGGTTCAGCCCAGTGACGTCACTGTGGCTGCCTGAGGAGCCACCAGGCTCAGTGATGCTGAGAGACTCAGAGAAGCTGAGAAACTCTTCCTCATGTTGGG
Organism: Vombatus ursinus; assembly: GCF_900497805.2. Lineage (NCBI taxonomy): Eukaryota > Metazoa > Chordata > Mammalia > Diprotodontia > Vombatidae > Vombatus > Vombatus ursinus. The sequence goes on along the minus strand of NW_020954597.1, from coordinate 1,146,997 downwards.
CCCCTCCCCCCAGCATAGGAAGTGACTTGTTCAGCCCTAGACATTGTCAGAGACAAGTGACTACGTTATGGAGGTTCACAATCTGCCACACCGGTGAAGTAACAGCCTCTGGGAGGACTTCAACCTCCTTGAGCTTCCTGCAGCATTTAACACTGCTGGCCACCAACCTGCTTTGTAAAAAAAAAACAAACAAACGAACAAAAACAAAACAAAACAAAACAAAACAACAATACATTTTATTGATGCCTTTTGGCTGTCCATCACAGTCATTTCCAGATATGCTTCCCTGCCCCAGATTAGCTGTCCCTTATAATCCAGAAAGACAGTTAAGGAAAACCAAGTACCATGTTGCAGTACCACTGTATTCTTCTCTGACTTCTCTTCCTATTCCTGACCTCTAACCATGGAGGTTCCTCAAAACTAAGCCATTTATCAATTCTGTTCTTCTCTGGCTAGCATCCCTGTCGTCTAATCCACTCCCAAGGCCTGATCTTCCATTCAGGTAGCTGCCAAATCCCAATCTGTCCTCTCCCCTGAATTCCAGGACCATTCTCAGGACAAAACAAGAGAGTCTTGGTGAATTCCTGGGCAATACCCACTACAAGGTGGTGGGGGAAGTGAGGAGCAAGAGAACCCTGATAGGAAACTAGGGGCCTACTATGACATCCATATGCTTTCTCCATACTAAATCCCTCCCCCCACCCTGCTTTATCTCTCTGGTCTTATTCCCTCCTTCCCCTCCATCCTGCCCCCAAGCAGGCCTAGTGAATTCATTTGCATCCTGACCATGGCTGCATGACTTCTTGTGGAATTTCAGCCTCACCCTGAATAGGAAATGGCAATGTGGGCCACCCCTGCTAGGAGAGCCTTGCCTGCAGCTGGATGGCCGTGGAAAATAAGACCAGCAGACAGCCACTAGCTGGTCATTGATACAGGGACAGCTTCTTTAGGCAATAGTGCTGGCCTGGGTCCAATGAGAGGCACAAACATGGCTGGCAGACTCAACAGGCAGACAGGCACGAGGGCATCTGAGAAAAATGCCCACAGAAGGCAGAGGAGGACTTTTGTAGACATGCCTAGGAGACCAAAGAGCCAGTGCTCAGGGCCAAGCAGGTAAGCCAGGGTTACAGATCTGCTGCTCCGCTCACCCCACAGGATCTCCCACCCGGGGCTGCTGATGGCCCCAAGGAGGAGGAAAGGCTGCCCAAACATTGTTTATTGGCGGAGGGAGGCAGGGCTGCTCAACTCATTAAGCGGAGGGAGAAGGAGAGAAAGAGACAGAGGGAGGAAGAGAGAGAGGGAAAGTGAAAGGGAGAGGCAGAGACAAGGACAGAGGGACAGAGAGGGATAGAGACAGAGAAAAGAAGAGACAGAGGGAGAGGCAGAGGAAAAAAGAGGAGGGAAAGGGAGAGGCAGAGACAAGGACAGAGGGACAGAGAGGGATAGAGACAGATGGAGAGACAAAGACAGAGAGAATCAGAGAGAGGGGGTGGGAAAAGAGGGGGAGGAGAGAAGAGAGAGGGAGAAAGAAAGAGACAGAGACAGAGAGAGGGCAGAGTAGGAGAGGAAGAGGGAGGGAGAACAAGTAATAAACCACATCACTTTCCCTTCCCCAGTGAATTAAGTCCAGCTCAGTCCATTGATCCCATACATACTGTGTGCCAGCCGTTAAAGTGCTGAGAGTGCAAAGATGAACTAACCCAGAGCATGATAGGATGAACCTTGGATCTGGGAGCAGGGGACCCAAGATCATTTACCATGACCACCTGGGGATTATGGTGGAAGACAGGGCAAAGGTGAGAAAATGAGGCCCCAGCAGCAAGATAGAGTAGTCATACGTCTAAAGTCTGGGATAAGCGGGAGAAGCATTGTGATATAGTAGAAAGCCAACTGGATGTGGAGTCCTGAGGCCCTGTGTTCAAATCCCAACACTACCACTTCCTAGTCATATGACCTTGGCCATGTCATTTCCCTCCCTCTCTTCATCTGCAAAATGGCAGGGGTGGGGGTAGATTAACTGATCTCTAGGGTCCTTTTCATCTCTGAATAGATGTTCCCATGAAAGCCTGAATGCTCCAGTGGTACCTCAGAATGTGGTACCTCAGAATGTGGCACCTCAGAAATGTGGCACCTCAGAATGTGGCATTTCAGAAATGTGGCACCTCAGAATGTGGCACCTCAGAAATGTGGCACCTCAGAAATGTGGCACCTCAGAATGTGGCACCTCAGAATGTGGCACCTCAGAAATGTGACCAGGGGAAGAGAGGAGTTAGGCTTAACCACAACCCTGAGGGTATGGATAGAGTTGCTCAGGATGGGTTGAAATGTACACCATCAGAGGAAATAAACACATCCAGGAAATCACAGATCATTCAGATATGCCAAGAAGACCTCGCTGCCAATTCCAAGTGTCCAGTTCCAAGAGAGGGCTGCTCTGTCCCACTTGAGATTTCCAAGTGAAGGCTGATGATTACCTGGAAGAGACATTGAAGAAATGGGACTTCATGTTGATCGAGGTCCCCTCGAACCGCAATTCAGAGACTAAGGCCCTAAAAATATGTATTTCTTCCTCCATAGCCTCCGAATTACCCCACTCCTTTGGGTTACAATCTTAAAATGCAGGTGCTGCTGGAAAAGACAGCCCATCAGCCAGACTTGTCCCCTCATCCCTTCAACAAATATGTGTGGAGTAGCTTTTTCTATGCTAGCTATGCAATATTATTCAGAGCTGTGTCTGAGGGGTCCTGAGGGAGCTGAGAGTCTGGGTAGGACCAGAAGGCACACAGAGGAAACTAACCGAGAATATACCCCACAAGGTGTGATGCAATCACTGCCAGCAGTAACAGCAACACAAATTCCTAGAACACTTTAAGGTTTGCAAAGAACTTTACAAACATGATCTTATTGTATCCTCTCAATCACACTGGGGAGTAGGTGCAATTATGAACCCCCATTTTACAGTTGAGGAAACTGAGGCAGGCAGAAGTTAAGTAGCTTACAGGGTCACCCAGCTAGTAAGTGTCTGAGGTCTATTTTGAGCTCAGATCTCCTCGGCTGTAGCTCCAGCATTCTGGGCCCTGTGGTGCCACCTCATTGTCTCTGGGCTAGTGCCATAGTTCAAGTAAGAGGCAGTAGAGCCCCAGACTAGGGTGCAGGCAGTGAGAATGGAAAAGAAGGCATGGGTTAGAGGTGAGTGGCATTGCCAAGTGGACTCTAAGACTCTGGAGGAATTGAGGATTTAGTCAGCATGGTAGGCCAAAGCGAGGGGGCAGGGAAGGGCAGTGAGAAGAAGAAATAAAGACCAAAGATGTACTGAGGCTTCGAGCCTGAGGAGGAGGAGGTCAGGAGGTCAGGAGGTCAGGAGAGGGGCTGACTGGGCCGGAAAGAGAAGTCCAACAAGCCCTGCTTTGGGGCCACGGTGGAGGGGAGGAAATGGGGGCTTTAACAGAGAAGCTTGGTTGTGAGAGGAAGAGAGTGTGGAGGCTGATTTTTTTAGCGCGGAGAGGCATGGCCCAGTGAGACAGGAAGGCCTAAAGATGCCGAATTGGGCAGGGACAAATAAGGGAGCAGGGAGGGGGCCTGGAAGAGATAGGATGGGATGGGGTCAGAGCCCAGACACAGATGGAGTCTTAGAAGGGTACAGGGCTCCCCTCCCCCCTTTAGACTCGGAGAAGAGGATGAGTGCAGACGCTGAGCTCCCAGGATGTGAAGAGCAGGATAGCTGAGAGAAGCCAGGCCAGATGGCCTCGATCTTCTTAGGGAAGGGGAAGGCAAGGTCATCTGTCAAGAGGGAGAGCAAGTGGGCCATGGGCCCACACGAGGAAAGCAGAAGAGATTCAGCAGAGCCCCTATGGGAAGGTGGCTAGGGACTCCCCAAGGACAGAAGAGTTCTGCCAAACAGCAGTGAGCAAGGAACCTTGAGAATTAGTCCAAACCCCTCCCATTTTACGGATGGAGCAAAGATGACCCAGAGAGGAAAAGTATCTTGCCTGAAGATACACAGCTAATTCATAGTGGGCCCAGGCCTCAAACCTAGATATCCTGGCTTATTACTCTGAAACCAGCACCATCCCCAGAGCCCCTAGACCTCGAGCTCTGCTTTCAGCCGTAGTCCAGGAAAGTGACTCGTGTAAAGATAGCACTTGGCAATTGGCCTACTCCGAGCCCTGGCGATAAAGAGAGTTCTCGCCACCAAAGGCCTTGGCACCATCACTTGGCTATGCCAGGTATGCTTCTGTCAACGGAAATGGCCCACGAGAAGATGCACGCGAAGAACCATGACCCCCCAGGTCCTGTCTCCCCTTATCAGAACAGGAGCTCCTCACGTTCCGTTATCTGGCTTTTCTCCTGTTCTCAGCCCTGAGCTCAGCACAGAGCTTGGCTTATAAGTACTTCATCAATGCTCTTTCATTCATTTATTCATTCATTCATTCAGTCAGTCAGTCAGTCAGTCAGTCAGTCATACACCATGGGCCTTGGATCCAGGTCACATGGATCTGCTGCTTGCGGATCAGAAGGCCAAGGGGATGGAGGAATGTAGGGTGCCAAGGCAGCATTGAAGATGTCCAGGGGAGCCAACCAAAGGCAAGTGGACTGGCAGAAGTGGGGGGCCCTGAATGACGGGAGGATCAGGAGGTTTGGGGGAGTCAGGGAGGCTGAAGATAAGGAAGTTTTTTCTAAATTTCTGAGGTAAGGCCAAGCTCCAGGCTCTAGCTCTGGTGGTCTCTGGGGTTGAGACAAAAAGTCACAAGCAGAAGAGATCTCAGTCCCAGCACCAGACATCTGAGACCAAGAAAGGGAGCAGGGAGGGGATTGCTGCACCCTGGGGAAAGGGTGGCTACCCCATGGCTACAGTACATTAAGGCTCCTGAAGCACCTTTCCCAGAGCAACCCGGCCAGGGAGGAAGAGTGCAAGGATTACTATCCCCATTTTACAGAGGAGGAAATAGAGGCTTGGAGAGAGGAAGTGACTTGCCCAGGGTCACACTGATAAGTGTCAGAGCTAGGGCTCAAACCCAAGTCTCCTGATTCCAGGATTGGCCCCTTTCCCAGTGCATCTCCCTGGTACTAGGGGACGGGAGAGCGCTGGAGACAGATGGCTGGCCGTTTTCACTATTTCTTCTTCAGCCTGGCCCTCTCTCCTCAAAGGGAGCCCAGGCTGCCATTATATAAAGCCTGGAGGCCACAGGGCTCAGGACATGGTCAGGATTCAGAGGTGGGCAGTGCAATCCTGCTGCTTCTGGTGTTCTGTGATTCCCTGGGCTCTCTCTTCTCTAAGGGCCACAGGCCAGGGATGAGGCATCTAGCAGCGACTGACTTAGTGTTAATCCTGGGCAAGAGCCTTGACCTTACCAGGCCCCTTGGACTTGGACTTGTACCCCTCCTAAACTATGTTGATTCTCTCTCTGTCTTTCTCTCCTCTCTCTCTGTCTCTCTCTCTTTCTCTCCCCCCTCTCTTTTCCTCTCTCTCTCTTTCTCTCTCTCCCTCCCCCCCACACACCCCGTCCCCCCACCCCCCCCCCCCTCCCCCCCTCCCCCCCCCCTCTCCCGCCCCCTTCTCGTCCCCCTCGCGCCCC
>NW_020954597.1:1137925-1141321 GCF_900497805.2 Vombatus ursinus | reverse complement strand
CTCTCTCTCTCTCTCTCTCTCTCTCTCTCTCTCTCTCTCCTGTCATCCAGGACAAAAGCTAAACAAACCAGAAAAGACAAGCCCATGAAAAGGGCCCTATGGCTCACACATTCTCAGGCTCACTCCATCTGTCTCTGACCCAACCAGCCTTTAATTAAGTCTGCGAGTTAAGCAAATACTCTATCTACAAACAGCAATAAAGGAGAGGGGCCCACTTGGTAGCAGGCTCGGTTCCAAAGGCCACTGGCAGCCTGGCCTGGCTGTTTGGGTGCCCCCCATGGCCCCACCCCACTGCCAGGGCCCCACTGCTCCCGCTAAGCTGCTGACAAGCTGACCTTAAGCATTCTGCTGGAGAATGCTCAGGCATACCACAGGCTGGGGATTATGCCTTATCCCAGTGGCCTAGAGACACCTGGGTGCCCCCCCCCTTCTCCTTCTGTCTGTCAGCATTACATAAATCAGGCCAGCCCAGAGTCACCAGAGGTTCCTGGCACCCCTGGTCTGGCACCCAGGAAAATCCATTCCATTCCATCTACAGATGGAGAGGAATAGTTCAGTATTAAGAGCGACATCAGGAAAAAACAGGCTCCTTGGATCATAGGAGCCAGAAAGGCCTTAGAGATGATCTCATCCAGCCCTACCATTCTACAGATGAGGAAACTGAGGTCTGCATACAGGTGGCAAATAGCAGAGTGGGGATTGCTGCCCAGGTCGGCTGGCTCCAAATCCAAGCAGCTCTATGTCCCAAGCAATGAGGAAGGGCTTGGCTAGGTTAGGTTGCCATTAGCAGAGCCCTCAGCTGGAGATGGAGTAGGAAAGGACTTGGGGCCAGGGCCCTTTCCTTCCCACTTTGAAGGCCAGGTCCTTGCTTGGGAACCTAGGCCTCTTAGGAGGCAAAGGGAGGCCTGGGCCAGCACTATAGAGGCAATCTCAACAGACGCCATCAGGGCCAGTGGCCCCTTTGCCCACCCCGCAACATTCCAATCCCTCCGCCTTCAGGAGAGGGTGCAGCTGTTCTGCAGGATTGGCCCCTACCTGCAACTGCTCTCCTCTGGCCGGGATACGAGCGCCAGGGAGGAGACCGCACGGGCCTGGTTTGGCCTTTTGCAACAGAGTTGCTGCAGCTGCCGCCGATACTTGTCCCCTGTGAGGAGGTAGAGCACAGGATCCAGGCAGCTGTTGGCACTGGCCAGTGGGCGGGTCACCTTGTAGGTAATATTGACGATGTCCAGTGTCTGACAATTCGCCTCCAAGAGGCGGGCCAGGTAGTAGATGGTACGGGTAATATGGAAGGGCACAAAGCAGATGGCAAAGACAGTCAAGACCACAGCAATGGTACGCAGGGAGCGGAGGCGGGCGGAGGAGTGGGCAGCACCTGGCAGGGGCCGCCACAGACGCCGGGCCATGAGGCCATAGCACACCAGGGTAACCAGAAAGGGGAGTCCAAAGAGCAGAATCATAACTACAGAACTGAAATGGACGTAGCGGTCGAAGTCCTCGGGCTTCGTGGTGTCATGACACAGGGTGGTGGTCCCTCGCGTGCTGGTGGTGACAAAGAAGAGGTTGGGCACGAGGCAAGCGGCCACGGTCAACCAGACGGCCAGGCAGATGAGGCTGGCGATGTGTGGGCGGCCCCAGCGCAGGGCCCGCAGTGGGTGGCAAATGCCCAGGTAGCGATGCACACTGATACAGGTCAGAAACAGGACACTGCTGTACAAGTTCCAGTAGAAGAGGAAACGGATGAACTTACAGAGACCAGTCCCAAATGGCCAATCGTTGCGGGCCGCGTAGTAATAGATGAGGGTCGGCAGCGAGAGCAAGTAGAGGGTGTCAGACAGTGCCAGGTGGAACATGTAAGTGGCCGTGGCATCCCAGGGGTGAAGACGGAAGAGAAAGAGGAAGAGGGTGGGGACGTTGAGGCCCAGGCCCAACACGAAGACCACAGCATAGCTCACCGGGAGCAGAACGAACTTGAATTCTTCATCAAACCAGCATTCCACTTCCATGTCACCACTGCCAGGGCCAGGGGTGGGGGATGGGTCAGGGGACGGGCCAGGGGACGGGCCAGGGGATGGGCCAAGGGAGCTGAGTGCCAAGGTATCAATGCTGGCCATGGTCTGGAGAAATAGTGGGTACCTCAAAGGAGGGCACAGCAGGTACAGGGGAGTCGGGGGACTAAGGAATTCCCTGCTGATTTCACAGACCTCAGGACACAGGGAGATAAGAGGGCAGGGGAAATCAACTCAGCTCGCCTACAAAGGTAGGGTAGGGTGTGCCAGACAGTTGGTGGCCTGCAGTGGCCCCTGCCCTCCAAAGTGGGTAAGGACAGCCAGATCCAAACCAGAGATTCCTGACTGCCTGCCAAGAGAGGAGAGGGTGAGGCTGAGTTCACCGCTCCTTTCTCAGTAATTCCTGTCTCCTTCCCAGTTCCAAGGAGGCTAGCGCCTGTCTGAGGAGGTCTCGGCCTCCCTCCCGGCCCCACACAATGGCAGAGAGAAGGGTGGGGGGCTTAGCTAGGGAGCCCTAGGCTCGCCCCTAGCAGAGGGCTTTGGCACTGCTCCTACCTGGTCCCCTGGAGCTGAGTTCAGGTGCCTGTGCCGGCCTCCTCTCTGTGCCTGAGGGCATATCTGGAGGGCGGGGCAGAGGGGTGAGGCCTGTTCCTCCTCCCATGCCATCCCATCCCAGAAGCTCATAGGCTCATGGAATCTGAGGACCCTAGCTGGAAGGCATCTCGGACAGCATCTAGTGCCACCTCCTAATACAGAGGAGGAAACTCGGGGTCTGGGGGGGCTGGGTGATTCACCCGAAGTCCCACAGGTGACATGCAGCCCGTCTGACTTCTCAGGCACAATCACCTGATCTGGGAGCAGGGAAGTGGGGGGAAAACCCCCTCTTGGTCAGCCCTGTGCCCCCTGGCCTAGATTCGCTGGAAAACTGGGACTCTGAGGATAGGGGTGGGGGGATGAGGGGAAGGGGAGGCCTTGGGAATTGGGAAAGGAAGGGAAATCAAGGAAGCTTGAGCTGGGGCCTCAGCCCCCAGGACTACGTTCCTGACAACTGTGTAACTTGTTCCTGGAGGTAAGAGGAAAGGGAGGCCTTGAGGCTGAACCAGGGCTAGAGCTCATGGGGCATCAGAGAGACCCACAACCATCTTGTGGAGATGGGGGGCTCTCAATCCCCTCAAAAGGCAGGAAATCTGGCCCAAGGAAGCCCTGCTATCACTCACAGGGGAAGGAGGAACTTGGTGAAGTCCTTGGGCACAGCTCCAGGCTCCTTCTGTCCTGTACCAGAAGTATCTCTAGCTCTAGGCTTCCATGGCTGAGAGATGAGGCTTGCTAAGCCTTTCACTGCTGACACACTCAAATACACACACACACACACACACACACACACACA
>NW_020954597.1:1115737-1137825 GCF_900497805.2 Vombatus ursinus | reverse complement strand
CACATTCACATATACACTCGCACACATTCACATATATACACACACATTCACATATATACACACACATTCACATACACTCACACACATTCACATATACACTCGCACACATTCACATATACACTCACACACATTCACATATACACTCATACACATTCACATATACACTCGCACACATTCACATATACACTCACACACATAAACTTACACAGACTCACATAAACACATGCTCGTTGACATATATTCACACAAATACACATACTTCACACACAAACACAGTAACATTCATACTCACATACACTAACATATACACACACCCAGTCACACATTCATGTACTCACATACACTCATATAATACACGTGATGACATACATACTAACACACTCATGCACATTTACACATTCATACACACATACACATACTTGTACACTCAGTCACATTCATACATAAACACACACTCACACCCTGACATACACACGTAAGCACACACTGAAATAGTCCCCCACACATCACACTCAGTCACAGGAGCGCACTGATAGTCACACACTGACATGCACATACACACTCATGTAGTCACATACACCATCACCCTCATGCACACACTCACACTGATAGACACACACATGCACGCACACATTCATCCACATAGAACAAAGGCCAAGTTCCTAGTGTGACCCAGCTCCCCCAGCTCAGCTCACTCTCTGCTCCCTAGAGGCAGCTGCTGCCGCCATCTAGTGGAACCTCCCCTCTTCGCATCCTTTTCTCTCTGCCCACATTCTCTTCCCAAATGCCCTATGCTCCAGTAATAATTCATGTGTTGTGAGGCCCTTCACATGTGGCATGGGGAGTGCAGTGTGTGGCTTGAAGGAAGACAGGCTAGATATCTTGAGCCTCTTCTCTCCCCCCCTCCCCCAGCTTCTCCAAGGGAGACATTAGCTCCTGCTAGAAAGGGAAGCAGGAGGCTAGGGCCAGAAGCTTGGCCACTCCTCTCTCCCCAAACAGAGGGAGAGTGGAATAGAATTTGATCTGTTTGCTCCTTTGAATATTGCTCATCTAGACAATGTGATTCTCGGGTCCAAGCTAACTTCTGATCGCTGTTTCATTAATGGGGGAACAGGACCCCAAGCTCTATAGCCAAGATTTGATCCCTTTCCCACCAAATACCAGTTCCACAATGAACACACATAGTAGGTAGTCAAGAAAGTCATTTATTTGATTTGAATAGCAAAAATGGAGATCAAAGATGGTATACATGGGAGAAGGTACACCAGGCAATGTAGAGTAAAGGAGCTCTCCCATTGGGAGCAAGGCAACCCAGCTCAGCCAAAGGAGAGTCTCAGATCTCACCCAAGGAGAAACTCCCCAAAGTCTCATATCAGCTTCTTCCCAGAGGCTTTTCCTTCAGTAATGGGAAGTGGGGTGGACTGTGTCCATCCTCTCTCTCCAAAATGGAAGCCAGAGGCGCCGGGGGCCACTGAAGAGGCTTAAAGAGATTCTCACCGAGCCTACAACGCCCTTTGTGCAGACACAGAACCCTGATCTCCACTAGTGAGGAGGGAGTCCCATGCTAATGTATTTGGGGATTCAGGTTACACGTGTTTATTAGTGTCTAATAGTTGACAAAGCATTTTCCTTACAACAATTCTGTGAGGGAAAGTGTATAAGTACATTTTGCAGATGAGAGAACTGAGGAACAGGGAGACAGGGCACCTTGGTCCAGCTAGTAAGTATCCAGCTTTCACCCAACTCTCACCTGCAGCTCCAAAGAAGCTGCAGCATGTGCAGTGGCAACACCTTGGTGAAACCATCTCTGCAGACAGACTAAACCAGGTTGAGGGTAACAGACAGGCCTCAAACCCAATGGTGAGTTGGGGGGGGGGAGTGTCTACCCCCAGCATGTGGAAACTTCCATTGGCAGAATGGGCGGATGAGAACAATTTGTTCCACCGGCCATGAAGGCAGCTGAAGCAGGTGCTGTGGAGCGCTTAGAGCTTGGGCAGACATGGAAGAAGCCAAGGTCATCCTCTGAATCCTGGGCCATCTGCAGTCAGCCTGACTTTTGTCTTGTCACTGGACTTCAATGATTCTAGAAGAGAGAGTGAGGCTGATGTCTTTGTGAAGCTCTCTGCCTCACTTAAATCCAATTCACTCACAAGTCAAGACATCACACCGTCAAAAATATTCATAGCAGCTCTTTTTGTGGTGGCAAAGAATTGGAAATTGAGAGGACGGCCATCCATTGGGGAATGGCTGAGCAAGTTGTGGTATATGAATGTGATGGAATACTATTGTGCTATAAGAAATGATGAACAGGCTGACTTCAGAAAAACCTGGAAAGATTTGTATGGACTGATGCTGAATGAAGTGAGCAGAACCAGGAGAACGTTGTACACGATAACAGCCACATTGTGGGATGATTAATATTGATAAACTTAACCCTTCCTGGCAATACAAGGATCTAAGACATCTCCAGAGGCATTGTGACAGAAAATGCTATCCACACCCAAAGAAAGAACTACGGAAGCCGAATTGCTATCTTTTTTCTCTTCTGTTGAGTTTTGTTTCCTCTTTCTGATGGTTCCTCCTATTGGTTTTAATTTCTACTTACAATATCACTAATGTGAAAATATGTTTAATATGAATGTAAATGTAGAGCCTATATCAGATTGTGCGCCATCTTGGGGAGGGTGGTGGGGAGGAAGGGGGAGAAAAATTTTAAACTCAAAAGCTTATGGAAGTGATTATTGATAAATCAAAAGAAATTCATTTTAAAATGTAAAAAAAAAGAAAAAAAGAAAACAAAGAAAACAAAGGCCAAACCACATCAAATGATAGGAACGTTTTCATCACTCTTAAGCAAAGCATAATTCCAAATTGATTTCTAAGATGCTTGGACCAATTCACAGTTCCGACAAAAGCGCATCAAGGGCTGGCTTGCCTTTCTGCAGCTGCTGCAGCATTGGCTACTTCCATCTCTTGCCGTTCCTGTTAACATCCCGGGTGTGAAGCGAAACCTCGGAACGGTTCTTATTATGAGTGATCTGGAGCATTCTTTCTTGTGGCTGCTAAAGTGGCTTTTGGGCTTGCGTGTATCTTGGAAGTGAGAACAGTGGCAGAGATATTGGCCACAAAGCTTTTTCCTCATTGAAAGCTTCCCTAATTAGCCTTGCTGCTCTGACTTGGTTCATGCAAAACGTGGGACTGAATGGAATTGAAATGTTCCGTTGTCTCTGCGGTTACCTCCACCCGCAGTCCTTGTTAGGAAAAAGACCCGGCTTCTTGTCTGGGCCTCATCTTTCATGACCTCGCCTGCTCTTTGTTTCATTGTCTGTCACCTGCCCTTGTTTCCATCCTCTGTGGGTCTTTGGGCTAATGAGTTCTCCATGTTGAAGATTATCCTATCTAGACACTTCTCCCTTTTCCATCGTCATAATGTTTCTCTTTATATCTTTGAAATTTCATTTGTACCCTTCTGGGGTACTCCCCCAAACTTGGAATAGTAGGTTGAGATCCCCAGAAGTCAGCTGCTACCCTCAGGTTCTAGGAGCACCTCCTTGTGTGCTTCTCATTAACGCTCAGCTAGATAATTAGCTTCGAGCAAAGGTATTTGCTCAGAAGGTATAGCAAGAACGGCAGTTACAAAAACATTCCCTCAAAAGACAGGGACGTGTTCACCCCCAAATACAGGGTCCATGGGAAGAGTGTACTTAGAGTACGGTGGCAGTGGGGCCATATGTAGAGAACATGTGTGGCAAAGGGGTAACTCTCAACTCCTGATACTGGAACCTCAACCATCCAACTGTAATTCTCAACTCCCAAACCTGGAGTACTCCAGCATTGGACTCCATACATAGACCCAAGGGCTGTGATTGTTTGCCTCAGCCAATCATAGGTATTTCTTGTGTCTCATCATCCACCTCCATCCAATGGACAAAGCCTTGCTATCCTCTCTTACTGATAAGGACTTATTCATACATTTATAGGGAAATTCCCTGATACCTGTTGTTCCTTCATTTTCAAAGAGGACCAATGACATGATGGGGTGATGTCTTGACTTGTGAGTGAATTGGATTTAAGTGAGGCAGAGAGCTTCACAAAGTCATCAGCCTCACTCTCTCTTCTAGAATCATTGAAGTCCAGTGACAAGACAAAAGTCAGGCTGACTGCAGATGGCCCAGGATTCAGGGGATGACCTTGGCTTCTTCCATGTCTGCCCAAGCTCTAAGCGCTCCACAGCACCTGCTTCAGCTGCCTTCATGGCCGGTGGAACAAATTGTTCTCATCCGCCCATTCAGCCAATGGAAGTTTCCACATGCTGGGGGTAGACACCTCCCCCACCTCCAACTCACCATTGGGTTTGAGGCCTGTCTGTTACCCTCACCCTGGTTTAGTCTGTCTGCAGACATGGTTTCACCAAGGTGTTGCCACTGCACATGCTGCAGCTTCTTTGGAGCCACAGGTGAGAGTTGAGTACCAGGTGAACACCAAAGATTGATGAGCAGCCCTGAACTCAGCAAGCCCTCGCACCAGAGGGGCTAGTCCTTCCTGAATACCCCATACAGCTTATCATTTGATGTCGAGATCTTACACATGCCCCCAAGGAAGAAGCAAAACTACCAATAGCAGCACTTTTGGTAGCAGCAAAGAGCTAGAAACAAAGTAGATGCCCATTGACTAAGGACAGGCCAAGCATGTTGTGCTATGTGAATACAATGAAATATTACTGAGCCCTAAGAAACATATGAATAGGAAGAATTCAGAGAAGCTTGGGAAGACTTACATGAACTAATGAAGAGTTAAGTAAGCAGAGCCAGAGAAACAATATACAAAATGACTACAACAATGAGAAATGGGAAGCATAGCAAAACAAAGCCAAACTCTGAGTGATTCAAATGATCGATTTTGGCCTCTTTGTGGCAGAGGTGGGGCTCTATGGGTACAGAATTTTGCCTGCACTGTCAGACAGAGTCACTGTGTCAACTGGTTTTGCTGAACTCTTCCCCTTTGTTACGAAGGAGGCCTTATTTGGGGCAGGTGCCTCTATCTGGAAATGACTCTGATGTAAAAAGAAAAACTCAGCAGAAAGTTAGAGACAACAAAAATATTTGGAGGAAAAGAAGAGGATCAAAGAATGTCTAGGACCATTGGATGGGGAAGATGGGACAGGATAGCAGATGACAGAGATAAGGAAGAGCTTTCAAGTCTTGCATTGCTTCTATTTTCTCTGCCAAGTAAAAAGATCTTTGGACTGGAAAGGACAGAACAAAAGGGGCTATGTAAGAGCTGATGTCCCAGATAAGTAGGGAAATGGTAGGAGGGAGGTAAACTGCCTTTCATGAACTCGTGTCACCAGGCCCAGGGGACTGAAGGAAGTAGCAGATATGACTGCTGAGTGACCGTCAGTGATTTTTGAAGGACTGTGGGAAATGGGAGAGATGCTATGGGACTAGAAGAAGACAAATGTAACAATTTTCAAAAAACAGAATCGATTGAAGCTGACAAACTATAGCCCAATGAGCTTGACTTCAGTTGCTGGTAAAATTATTGCTTGTGTTATTAAAGAGATAGGTACAAGAGATAGGTAAAGAACACTTTAAAAAGGAAACAGTGACCACAAAGAGCTAGCACGGTTTCAGCACAAACACGTCATGCAATCCTAAGCTTATTTCCATTGTTTACCTGGAAGATCATGGGAATGCTAGTAGACCTAGATTGACTTTTCTGCTTTTTTAATTACTACCAAATCATCAGAGTGAGTATTACTTTATAATACAGTTTGCGGTCTGGGAGTGCTATGCCCTCTTTATTTCTTTTGTTTTTTCATGCTTTCCCTTGATTCTACACCTTTTGTTACTCCAAATGAATTGTGTTATTATTTTATCTAGCTTTAAAAAGTAATCCCTTGGAAGTTTGATTAACATACCACAAAACCTGTAAATTAACAATTATTAATAGTTAATATTATTAATAGTTACTAATATTGTCATTTTTTATTATATTGGCATGGCCCAACAATGAACACCCATCCAATTGTTTATCTTCCTTCATTTCTGTAAAGAGTGTTTTGCAGTTGTATTCATATCAATCTTGAGTAGGTCTTGGTAGACTGATTCTGAGATATTTCATATATTTCCTAGTTATTTTGAATGGGATTCCCCTTTCTATAGTTTCCTCCTGGATTTTTGTTCTTGTCCCCAACTCCTGCCCTCATACTAAGGGACTTCAGCAACATATATTGACAGTCCCTCAAATACCCTTACCTCCCGGTTCCGCAATTTATGGATTTCTTACGATCTACTCATCCACCCTAGCTCACCTCAGCTACACACAGAGATGGACACACCTCTGATCTTGCCCATCACCCACAAATGTTCCACATCTATGTTAATGAATTCTGAAATTACCTTACGTGATCACAGTCCATTGCCATTCTACCTGTTCTTTGTGCTCATCGTGACCTCCAATTCCTCCGTCTCCTCAGCTCTTTCCTCAAGTTATCACCCCTGCACTGACTACACTCTCCTCTATTTCCCGTCTTAATCCCTTGGTGAGTCAGTTTAACTCTACCCTATGTTCCTCTCTCACTTCCTTCCCCCCATTCTTATTTAGCCCCCAGTCTCACACCCCCAATTACCTCTTGAACATCTCAAACTGGATGTCCTGTGGACATCTCAAATTCAAAACTAAACTCCCTATCTTTCTCCCACCCCCCAAATTTTGGAAATTTCCTTCTTCCTTTTGAGGGCCCCATTGTCCTCCCAATCACCCAGGCTCACAACTGAGGCATCATCTTCGATTCCTCATTCTCTCTCACTCTTCCATGTCCAATCAGTTGCAACCACTTTCCTGATATCTCTTGTATATTCACTCTTCTCTCCTGTGCCCTGCCCCACTTCTGGTGCAATCCCTCATCCCCTCGTACCTGGACTATTATAATAGCTGCTGTAGAGTCTACCGGCCTCTTGAGTTCTCCCCCATTCCAGTCCGTCCTCCCCTCAGCCATCAAAGTGATCTTCCCAAAGCACAGGTCCGACGCCATCACCCCCCCCCCAAACTCAATAAACTCCAGTGACTCCCTATTGCCTCCAGGATCAGATAGCAAATCCTCTTTGGGGCATTCAAATGCCTTCATAATCTGTCCCCTTCCTACCTTTCCTATCTTCTTCCACCTAACCCCCCACCCCACCCCCACACAAACATACTCTTCAATCCAATGACACTGGCCTCTATGCTGTCCCACAAACAAGAGGCTCCATCCCCAGTTTCCAGGCATTTCTAAGATGTTCTCCCTCCTCATCTCCACCCCCTGACTTTCTTTAAGTCCCCACCAAAATCCCACCTTCTGCAAGAAGCCTTTCCCAGTCTCAGTTAATGATAGTGCCTTCCTTCTGTTCATTATCTCCTATGTCCCCTGGATGCAGCTCGTTTGTACATAGTTGTTGACTTGTAAGACTGGGATTAGGAGCTTCTTGATAGCAGGGACTGTCTTTTACCTTGCTGTGTAGCCCCACTGCCTAATGCAGTACCTAGAACACAGTAGGAGCTTAATAAATGCTCATTAACTGACTGACTATTAGAAATGCTGATCATCTTTCTGGATTTCTTCTCTAGCCTGCTAGTTTGCTGACGTGGATCATAGCCAAGAGTTTGGCAGAGGCACTGGTGCTCTTCTTATGGACAAGACGAAAGGATGGAGGCCATGCAACGCTGTGACTAGATGGATTTTGATCTAGTTGTCACTGAGGCTTTATGTCAACTTGGGAGGAGGTCTCTAGTGCAGTTCCCCAGGGCTCTATGCTTGACCCTGTGCTATTTAACATTTTTATCAATGGCTTAGGGGCATAGATGACTGTGCTTCTGACATTTTCATATGACACAAAGCTGTGGGGGAGGTATACGTACTGGGAGCTCCGTGGTCCTATGGGGTAGAGGGAGAGGAAGAGGATAGGAAGGGGTACAAGAAAAATTGATAGGTGTTTGGGCTCATTTTGGTCCCTTGGCATTGTCCAGAACCCTGCTTCATCCTCCCAGAATCCATACGTGTCCAGCATCAGGTCCCACTGTGCTGTGGGTCCTGGTAGAATGTGAGTGTCTGATTTTCTCTGGATAGCCCATGATGTTTCCAGGGCCAGGTTGGGGTAGGCTTCAGAGGTCAGGGACCTCTGGATGCTTCCTGGCCAGCTTCAGTCAAGGCAGTACTAGGAGAGGAAACCAGGGTGTCTGGAACCTGGTGAAGAGAAGGCCCTGATGAGGCAAGGTTCGACAGGCCTGCTACTGAGAAAACCCTGGAAAGACTTGCATGAAATAAAGCAGAGTGGAGCAAGCAGAACCAAGAGAATGCTGTACACAGGAACAGCAATATTGTCCAAAGAGTGACTGTGAATGACTAAGCTATTCTGAGTAATGTGATCATTCAAATCAGTTATGAAGGAGAATGCCATCCACCTTCAGAGAAAGAACTGATGGATGGAAGGATATAGTGTATGGTTCCACATATGTATGTGTGTGTTTATATATGTATATATGTGTATGTATATGTATATATGTGTGTATGTATATGTGTGTGTATGTATGTGTATGTGTGTGTATCTGTGTCAAATGCTGGCCTTCTTTAATGCGGCCTAGGGAGGGAGACAGCTCAGAACTCAAAATGTAACAAAAAAAGAAATTCTATAAAATGAAAAGAACAAAAAGAAAAGCCCTGTTCCCAGCTGGGCGGGCCCTGCCAGCCCCTACCAGCCCTCGGGAACAGCAGGTTAAGGCTGGCTCTGAGGCAGATCAGAGATCAGTGTTCTGCCTGTCAGAAGGGCTGGTGAGGGCAATTAAGCAGGCCAAAGGAACGAGAATAAGCCCCAGCCTCAATCTCTGCTAGAGCTGCTTAGGGTCACTTACATAGTCTCAGCTAGGCCCCTGGAGACCAGCAGATGGGGAAGGATGTCTCTCTCTAGACTAGACGGCACCATCTCCTCGCCCCTGCCTTGTGAATCCCAGATATTAGCTGCTCCCAAGAGAAAAGGTTCAGGATTCCCTCCCCTTTCCCACCCCACCCTTACTCCCTATATATCTCTGTCTCTCTCTCTGTCTTTGTCTATCTCTCTGTCTCTGTCTCTGTCTCTCTCTCTCTCTCTCTCTCTCTCACACACACACACACACACACACACACACACACATTCTTACATGCAAACATCTACACACACAGACCTTAGAAGTATATACGTTTGCAAACATCCCATCTTATCCTTAAAAAAAAGCCCTCCCCTTGCCTCTACCATCCTTCAAACTATGCTCCCATAGCTCACCAACCTTGCACTTCTAAACTCCTAGGGAAAAACCCCCAGACTCCTCCTTTCACTGCCTAGCCCTTCCCTGATTCTTTGCAATTCGCCTTCCAGCTCTCCCACTCTCTTAAAATGACCGTCTCCAAGGTTACCAAAGATCTTGTCATCACTATATTCCCTTCTCAGCCCATGCCCTCTGACCTCCTCGAGCTTCTTTCTCTCAGTCCTCCTCCGACTTGTCTGACTACTCAGTTTCCTTTGTTGGATCTGTCTTCTGCCCCCTAAGCATGAGTGTCCCCTAAGATTCTATCTTGGACCCTCTTCTCTTTTAAATTTAGGGCTTCAGTCAATCAATGAATCAAGTGACTAAAAGCTTACAAAGCGATCAGCGCGCATGCATGCATGTATGCCAACATCCATCCATCCATCCAGACATCCTCCTCACTTGGTCTTCACAACACTCCTGGGAGGCAGCTGCTACTGTGACTATGAGCTCAGTTTTGGATATGAGAAAGTGGACGTTCTGAGAAACGAAGAGGCTTGCCCGAGACCTAGAAAGGGCCAGGCCAGGCCAACCCTCTTTCTACATCGCCACACGTGTCATCGTGCACATCACCTAGGTCACAGCCAGCATGTCCTTGAGGCCCCAGTGAGCCTGGCTGCCAGCCTCAGGGACCACACTCCCTCTCCCACCCAGTCTGACATGGGGGAATCTTCTTAACGTGGATGGACAGAAGAAGTGGGAAGAGCCTCCAGGCCCCTGAAGTAGGACACTGGGGAGGTGTGGGAAGGAGGGCTGCCAAAGCCTCAATCTCCCTGTCCAGCCCCCTGCCACTAGGAGCTAATCTCTTAGCCCATAATCTGCTTTCCAAACTCGTATTTCCTGAGCTACTTCTCTGCCCCCCCACCCCCACTCCCAAGCTAATCAGCCAGAGCCCCCTCTGCCCCCCAAGGGCCCGGGCTATAAAAGGACTATGGTCAAGAGCAGTTAAAGCAGAGCAGGAGACTGGGCTGCTTTTCGTATTTCTCTTCAGGTAATATCTCCTGCCACTCCAGTCCCATCCCATGCTCCCTCTGTCCACCTGTGTCTGACAATCCTACCTTAACAGGGGCAGGGAGGGGTGGGAGAAAGTTGCCCCTCCTCCAGCTGAGCAGCGGCCACCCAGGTGAGATGACCCTGTGTAGCACAGTCTGGGAGCTGTGTAGTCCTAGGCCCTCTCCACCCCCGGAGAATGGCAGCAGGACGAGCCCGGCGGCCCAGCAAGCACCACTAACGGTGTTGGCCGTGTTTCCGGTCACGAGGTGACGGGGCCGGGGGACGGAGGGCAGGCATCAGGATGGCAATCCAAGGAGATGGGATTGGGGAGCACCAGCAATAGCAATGGTGGCGAGGGGGAAGAGACGGGTCCAAGGGAGACTCCTGGCCCTCGCCCCCACTTCTTTTACTACCACTTAACAACCTGGGGCTTCCTGCCTCCAACAACCCAGGTCCCTTAGGGAGGGAACGTGGCAGAGGGGGATAACAGTGGCCTTTGCACCCAGAAAAGTTGAGTGTGAATCTAGACTCTGCCTCTTACTGCTTCTTTGTGACCCTGGACAAGTCACTACCCCTTTCTAGGCCTCTGCTTTCTTCTCTGTCCGTGAAACAAACAGATTGAGATCACCAACCTCTCAGGGCCCTTCTAGGTCGAAGCCCACGAGACGATGATCTTTCCTGTTCGTTAAACCTCCTCAGTAGCCAAAAGATGCTTGTAGCCTTCCTGAGGAGGCCTGGGAGTGCATGGTCCAGGGACAGAAAGACGCACAGAGAGGGTCTCACTCAAAGCCGCGGGGGCTCAGCTGAGCACAGTCTGTTCTCCTTCCAGGTCCAGAATTGGCTTGCCAATTCAAGAACAGAAATACATATGTACTTTTCCTGAATTGAAAATTCCATTGTATATATAAATTATATATACATATTATATATACACATATAAAACAGGATATGAAGAGGTGAGGGAAAGTGTGTGTGTGAGGGGTAAGAAAGGGCCCATGACAGCTGGGGAGGGGGAGGGGTTACAGAGCAAGGAAACCAGTGTCTTGTGGCCCCCGGTAACTGCTTTGCTGTTGCCCATCTACCATCATCCCACCATTGAGAATCCTGCTGGGGGTTCAGGAGCTGGCAGAAGGGAGAGGTGCCAGGGAACCAACTTGCTGAGGCCTCTTCTCTCAGAGGATCGTGGGTGCTGACACTGGAAGGGACCTTGGAGATCCTGTCATCTAACCCCTTCATTTTATAGCTCAAGAAATTGAGGTCCACAGAGGAGTGATTTGCCCAAGGTCACCAAGGTGGTCACAGATACCAAGCTCCACGTCAGGACTTCCAGCTCCCCAGGGAGTAATCTTGCTTCCCTCCCTCCCCAGAAGTGCCCCCAAACCGAGCCCATGGCCACCAGCTCCAAGTAAGACACCCTTTACACTCCCTGTGATTCCCTGACCACCCCATGCTCCATACCCCCCAGTCTTCACTATAACCCCAAACAGTGCTTGCTGTGAGCATAGAGGGGGTAGCTCCCAGCCTTCCCACTCTCACTCCCAGCCACATTCCCACCACCATTTCCCCCCTAATTCCAGCAGCAACTGTTTCCTTCACACAAAGCCCGCCCCCCCATAACCCTTCCTGTCTCCTGCTCCCCAGGGTATTTAAGAAGACCTGCCCCAATAGGAAGGTGAGAGGCCCAAGGCCAGCTGGAGGGAGGTCCACGTGCATCATTGAAGGATCCCAGGGAGGTTTGGGTAGAGGGGTCGTGGTGCGGGGGAAGAGCAACACAGAGTGATTTGGAGAACTACAGGAGGGGTTTTTCCTCTAACAGCTTTCCATCTACCTGGGGAAACGGGACTTTGTGGACCATATAGACTCAGTGGAACCCATTGGTCAGTGACCTCCAAATGGCCAGAGATCTTGACATCAATATGGTGGAGGGGAGGGAACTGGAAGTAAAGTCATGAAAAAAGAAGGAAGCAAATGAGAGGGGAGGGGGGGGTCAGCCTTCCAGGGGCATCTCTCTCCAAGCCTTCTCATTCACTTCCACAGATGGTGTTGTGCTGATTGACCCTGAGTACTTGAAAGATCGAAAAGGTAAAGGGGTGTGTGTGTGTGTGTGTGTGTGTGTGTGTGTGTGTGATAGACACACAGACAGAGACAGAGAGACAGAGACAGAGACAGAGAGACACAGAGAGAGAGAGAGTGCCCACATATGCCTCTGTGTGTGTGTCTTTCTATCCTTCTTGAGTCGGGTCTATCAAGTCTGGGATGGGGGACCATGCTGGCCTTCCCCAGGCCCTGAAGTAACTCATGAGCTAAAAGTTGGTTTGAAATTAAGCTTTTAGCCATGGTGAGCTGAGGCAGCTCGAGTCTCTGTGGGAGGCCAGGGAGAGCCTTGAGTGGCCTGGCAGTGAGGACCCTCTGCTCTGCATTGCTAGCCCTCTCTGCATCACCTCCATTCCATCCTCTGTAAACTGAGGGAATTGGCGTCAGTGGCCTGACAGTCTGAGAGCTAAGCGAAGGGACAGCTTTGGCGTGGCAAACGGGATTGGAGGCTAAACGAGTTTCTGAAGCTAAAAACCCCACAGCCTTCAGAATGTTCTTGTCTTTGTTCTTGTCTTGTTCAGAATGAACTTGTCTTTAGAAAATAAACTTTTCAAGTTAAAAAAAAAAATGGACAAGTTGTTTTCCAGGCAGAAAGGAAAGTTGTTCCGCTAACCAATAAGCATTTCAAAGGATGGCGACGCCTTCTGGCCAGGGCTCCTGTGCCCCGTAATGTTCGTCTTTGTTGTGTCCAACTCTTGGTGACCCAACTTGGGGTTTTCTGGGCAGAGATAATGGAGTGGCTCACCATTTCCTGCTCCGGCTCATTTTATAGATGAGGAAACAGGGTTAAATGACTTACCCAGAGTCACACAGCTGTTAAGTATCTGAAGCCAGATTTGAACTCAGGTCATCCTGACTCCAGGCCCTGTGCTCTATCCACTGCACTGCTTCTCACCCTTGCTGTTTGCCTACTTCTGTCTAATTCCTACCCACCTCCCTGTGTCTCCTACCCTCTTCTATGTCCTCCTTTATGCCTCTCCAGCTCTTGGGCTCTCTGCCTCTCCTTTTCTATTCCAATTCTGCCAGTCCCCTCCCCTCTCTGGACCTCAGTTTCCCCATCTCAAATGTAAGAATAGGACTAAATCTCTATTCTTACATTCATTCAGTCATTTGATAAGCACATACTCCACACTGACTAAAGCGCCAGGCACTGTCTTAGGTGCTGGAGCTACAAAGAGAAAAATCACTAAGTCCCTGTCTTCAGGGATCTTACAGGCTAGTAGAAGGATGAGGCCTAAGCAGCGCACCATGACATCGATTCTGTATTGCTCTGGTACACCGAGGACCTGTGATTCTGGTGGTTTGGAAGCTCCCTCTACCAACACAGACCCCAACCTGCTTTTCTGTAGCTTAGAGTCAAGTTCAGAGATGGGGTGACTTCCCCCCAGCTAGCGAGTATAAGAAGCAAGACATGAACCAATTTAGTTCTGCCTCCAAATCCAACACTCAACCATGCTGCCTTCGGGTTGCATCCGTGAGACTTTCAAGTTCCTCGTGTCCCTGGGCACAGCCTTATTCTGGGTCAGGCCCCTAGGGTCCTATTCAGGGCCAGCTTGCTGTTCTTCCTGCCCACCGTGGGGCACCACCCCCAGCCCTCCATGGCAGTTCCTCCTCATTTCCCCAGTGTTTGTGGTACTGACCTGCGCCTTCCGCTATGGCCGGGATGATTTGGATGTGATCGGTCTGACGTTCCGCAAAGACCTCTACGTGCAGGCCCTGCAAGTTTTCCCCAAAGAGCCCTCGCAAGACCCATTGCCCCTCACAAACCTTCAAGAATGCCTGCTGCACAAGCTCGGTGACAACGCCCATCCCTTCATCTTCCAGGTGAGCCCCAAGCCCTGGACTGGACATGGGGGCACCGGGCTTTCCCCCAAGGAGGGCAAAGCTGGCAGAGGGAGGGCAGGCTAGGGTGCGGAAGGGGAGGACACAGAGAGTAGGGGAAGTAGAGGAAAGGCCCTGGCCTTCCTGTTTGCTGACCTCCTTCTGGCATCCCCCTTCCTCTTACAGCTGCCCACCAATCTGCCCTGTTCAGTGACCCTGCAGCCTGGGCCTGAGGATGCTGAAAAGGTGAGCTCCTGCTTCCCTGGGGGAACAGGTCGGTGGGACAGGAGGACAAAGCAGGAGAGACTGATGCAGGGAGCTGGGGGGACCAACCCAAGGAAGCTGAGGATCGAGACCTGGTACATTGTCTCTGTGGCCCATGGAAGGAGGGCAGATGCCTTTGTCTCCTTCCCCACCCCCTGCAGGCCTGTGGAGTGGACTATGAAGTGAAGAGTTTCTATGCTGAGAATTTGGAGGAGAAAATCCACAAGAGGTACTGGCTTAGAGGACCCCAGACCCGGAGCTGGAAGGACCCTTCGAGGTCACCTAGGCCAATCCCCTGCCTTTTACAGAGGGATAAACTGAGGCCCAAGGAAGGGAAGGCATTCGCCCAAGGCCACACAGGCAGCAAATGGCATCTCCCTGGCTCCTTTCCCTCCCCATCTCCAATACACAGCCAAGAAACAGGTCTACCCCCTCTGGCCCAAGACTTCCTCTGCCTCTACAGCCTCGTTCCTCCTTTTCTTCTGACTGTCCTTCTTCCCTCCGGAGGCTTAGACTGGGAGGCCCGTTATAAGAGAATTAAAGCACCAGAGGAGCCCTGTTTGTACGCAGAGAGAGAAGGAAAAGGAGCGGGTGGGCTGGGGGTAGGGGAAAGTGTCTCTGAGAGAATTCCCTCTCCCCCAGGAACTCTGTGCGTCTGATCATTCGAAAGGTGCAGTTTGCCCCCCTGGACCTAGGCCCCACGCCCCGGGCTGAGACCACCCGGCACTTCCTTCTGTCTGACCACCCCCTAAAGCTAGAAGCTTGGATGGACAAGGAGGTCTGTGGCCCTCTTCTCTAACTTATCCCCAAAGGGCACAGGGAGCACAGAACCGGGAGTTGGGGTGGGACTCATGCCCACAAGGAAGGAGCTTCCCGGGGTTCCCCAGCTGCCTGGTGATGGACTGCACCCCCGGACTGCAGGTTCACTACCATGGAGAACCCATCTCCATCCATGTTGCCATCTATAACGGCACCAGTAAGCTCATCAAGAAAATCAAGGTGTCGGGTGAGCTTTGCCCACGACTTCTGCCCATGGGTGTCCTGGGGCGGGGTGCTGGCTGGGGGCGGGGGGACGGGACACTGCTTTTATGGTTACGTTCTATTCCTGGCCGTGGCGGGGATGTGCAGTTGACCAGATTGTGGATGTCGTCCTGTACTCCGGGGACAAGTACACCAAGACTGTGTTTACTGCAGAGTTTGGGTGAGAAGCTCTACTGAGGCCAGGGGACCAAGGCGGGGGAGGGCAGAGGGGAGGATAGGGCTAAAAGGAGGAGGAGGAGGGGGCTAGTGGTTGGGGCCTGAGCAAAACTGGCTCTTGGGGGAAGCCCAGTAAAGCAGAGGAAGATCTCAGGGTTGTAGATGACCGCAGAGGTCACCCAACCCCCTCGTTTTTACAGATGCCCTAACCCTCTGAGGTGGGAGGGGGAGGAGGAGGCAGAGGGGTCTCTCCCCAGCCCCCTGGGCTCACTCAGACAAGATTACCCAGGAGTCTTCTGGAATCATTCAAGACTTATGTTGGGAGAGGACATTCCATGGAAGGGGAAGAGGGGAGGACTTGGAGTCAGGAAAGATCTAGGTTCGCTTACCCCACTACCACATGCTAACTGTGTGATCTTGGGCAAGTCACTGCCCCTCTCTGAGCCTCAGTTTCCTCATATGTAAAATGGGTCTGGGCAGCTAGATGCCAAAGTGGATAGAGTGCTGGGCCTGCAGTCAGGAAGACTCCTCTTCCTGAGTTCAAACCTGGCCTCAGACACTTACCAGCTGTGTGATCCTGAGCAAGTCGCTTCACCCCATTTGCCTCGGTTTCCTCATCTGTAAAATGGGCTGGAAAAAGAACTGGCAAACTACTCTGGTATCTTTGCCAAGGAAACCCCAAATGAGGTCACAGAGAGTCAGACATGACTGAAACAATTAAACAACAAAGTGGGCAACTAATGCTCACGTTGCCTACCTCTCAGCCCTTGTGAAGATGGCATCTGAGGAACTTTAAAGTACCGTAGTATGGCCAGCAATCATGTAGACAGGCTTTCACAACAAGGTTACAGAAAAGGAAACTGAGGCCCAGAGAGGAGAAGCGACTTGCCGGGGGGCTCCAGTGAGTGTCTAGGGCTTTTTCCCACCCACCCCGTGACTAGAACTAGATTCTGCTTAGTTGATCCTTGTTTGCCCCTCTCCAACAGAGAGACTGTGCCTGCCAACTCCACCTTCTCCAAGAGCTTCACGGCAACTCCAAGCCTGGCTGCCAACCGCCAGAAACAGGGCCTGGCCTTGGATGGCAAACTGAAGCACGAAGACACCAACCTGGCCTCCAGTACCATGTGAGGATGGCCCTGCTCCCTCCCCCTCTCTGGCCCTCCTCCTTCACACTGACCCCCAATGAGCCACTCTTGCACACTCACAGAACCCAAGGCCTCAGACCCAAACGGTCAACAGCCTCCCTGCCCCTGTGGGCCAGTGCAATCCCCCAGGGGGCGCCCAATAGACCTAGGGCCATCAGAGGGCACCAGAGAAGAGGAGAAAATAGAATGGAAAGGTAGAAGAGGAAAGAAGGATGGAAGGAGGGGACAAAAGGAGAGAAAGCAAATGAAAAGCAAGGTGACTGCAGAGTGGGATGAAGTACCATGAGCGCCAGTAGCGCCAGCCACTGGAAGGGTTCAAGCCAAGTTGGCACGGGCTATCCTAATCCTCTAACTTCAGCTCCCAAGGCATAGGGCACCCCGTCTCTTCCCTCATGCCTAAGTCCACCCTCTCCCCAGTCAATGAGTCAGACAATCAGAGAATCTGAGGGCTCAGCCAAAGACTTTGCACATAGTAGGGAAGAAAGAAGGATTTGCTGAGTTGAATGTGAATATTCTAGAATGTCAGAAGTCAAAGGACCTGAGGATCTGAGGTCTTAAGCTGGAAGAAACCTCAGACAACGATGAGTTCAACTCTGTCATTTTACAGATAATGAAATTGAGACCCGGAGAGGGAAAGTTACTTGCCTAAGGTCACACAGCTCTCTGTGTCTCAGTCAACAAGTATTTCTTCAGTTCCTACCGAGGGCTCTGTCCCGTGCTAGTAGATGTAAGGGGACGCAATGGAGTTCTGCTCTCAGGACGTTTATAATCTAGCTGGAGAGCCAGTTTAGAATGCTCCCAATTTCCCGGGCAAGTTGAGGAATAGTTAAATAGTTGGCCCACTCCAGCTCTGCTATTTAGTAGCTGTTTTACCTTCAGCAGGTCCCTGGCCCTCTCTGGACCTCTGTGGACCTCTGTAGACTGAGGGAGTGGGCCTGGCTGCCTTCTCAAGTATCTTCTAGCTCTGCCTTTCTAAGCAGAGTATGGGGCCATGGGGAGGGCCTTGAGTGCCAGGTGGAAGAACTTGGACTTGAGCCTAGGAGGGCCATGTTGAGAGAGGCGTCCTAGGGTGCTGGAAAGCACAATGGCTCTACATTCAAGAGGACTTGGGTTCAAATCCTGCCTGTGGCACATTTACTGCTTGTGTGATGTTGGACTGAGGTCAGTGAGGGCCCTTCTAGGTAAGCCACGAGGTTCTCAAGACCTGGAGAGGGCTGCTGCTGATTGCAGCAGAATGGAAAGGGACGTTTGAAAGGAAAAAACAACAGGGTCTGGTGACCAACACCATTCCATTCCCCTCAAGAACAACAAAGCCGGGGCAGCTGGGTGGCTCAGTGGATAGAGCTCTGGCCTTGGAGTCAAGAGGACCTGAGTTCAAATCCAGCCTCAGATACACTTACTAGCTGTGTGCCTCACTGGAAAAAAAAAAAAAAAAAAGAAATATAAAAACAACAAAACCACTCCTTCTCAGCCTTCAGCCGGGCACGGACAAAGAGGCTCTGGGGATCCTAGTGTCCTATCAAGTCAGGATCAGCACAGTGGCATCTCGTGGAGGGTGAGTGAAGGCCCACTTGGGGGATGGGGGAAGTTAAGCAGAGAGAGGGGCCCTTACACTGCTGCTTCCTGCCCTTGTTGGCCCTCTATCAGGGGTCTTTCTTCCCACTCCCTCCCAAGGCAAGCCCTCCACTCATCTCCACCCCCTCCCCCCCCACGCACACACATAGTCATGCCAGTCTGCTCAGTGGGCAAATACCTCCTGCTTCCCACTGCCATTGCCCGATGGGGGAATTATTCTAAAGCTGTTCCCTTCCAAGAAGGTTAGGTCCCTCTTTTCTTTGCCTAGCTGCTAACCCTGGGGATCCTTCTGTCCCCAGCATCCTAGGAGATCTGACGTCCAGGTAAGGAGGAGGAAGGGTTGCCCGGGGGAGCAAGGCTCGAAGGAGCAAGTGGGGGACCGCCTGAGGGGTCAGGCTTGGGGAGCGGTGGGGCCGCGGAGGTCAGTGACTAAATGGGGGGCATCTTGGCAGTGACATGAGCGTGGTGCTTCCTTTGAGCCTGATGCATCCCAAACCATCTGCTGGTGAGTGACCCTGGGGAATCTTCGGAACGCTTCAGCCTGGGAGTGGAGAATTAGGTCGCCCTGCCAGAGATCAGCTCAGGACTGGGGGTTGGAAGTGGGGCAGAGGGGGCTTGGAGAGGCTGTGGGGAATATGTTGGAAGGATTAGATGCTGTTGAGTAAACACGCCTTCCCAGGACTTGGCCACTTGGAATCTTGGAGTCAGAGGCCCTGGGTTAGAATCCTGGCTCAGTTACTTACTCCCTGGGTGGCCTTGGGCAAAGCCCTTATCATCTGTGTGCCTCGGTCTCCTCCTCTATCAAATGAGTGGGTTGAATGCAAATGACCTCTCCAGGAAGATCTGGCTCCAGACTTGGGTTCCTAGCCCACCTCTGATGTTTACTACTTGTGTGCCCTTGGCCAAGTCACACTCCCTAACTCTCATCAGTTAGCTCCTCTATCAAACGAGGGAGCTGGCCTAGCTGTCTCAGCTCTAGCTCTGGGAGCCCACGATTTCAGTCCTGTGCTCTCCCCTGGGCTGCAGATGTCACCAGGTACCAAGGGGTGGGCTGGGGGGAGGGGTCGGCCTTTACAAGTGTCGGAAGGACAATTTGAATTTTGGTGGAGGAGACTCCTTTCAACTTGATAGTGTTGGAAAGGTCTTCCAATGCTAGAGCCCCTACCCAGAGCAGTGTCTTTCATGAGCCTGCTTCTCTCTGCCTCAGAGGGGAAAAGGACCTGGGTATGGGGGCACAGGAGAGTCAGGAAGATGACAGGGGTCTCTCAGAGGAGGGGGCAATTAATGGGCAGTCCAGATAGTTGGAGGATAGATGATGGGAAGGGGAAAGGAAAAGGGAAGGGGTAGGGGGAGGTAAAAGGAGAGGGAAGGGAAGAGGAAGGAGAGGGGAAGAGGAGGGGGAGGGGAAGAGGAAGGGAGAGGGGAGGGGAAAGGAGAGAGGGAGGGGAGGGGAGGGGAAGAGGAGGGGGAGGGGAAGAGGAGGGGAGGGGAAGAGGAGGGAAAGGGGAAGGGGAAGAGGAAGGGGGAGGGAGGGGTCCAGCCTGGGAGATGAGAGGGAGGGCAATGAAGAAGGAAAGGATTCAGTGTAGATGTGGGTCCTTCCTTCTCCCTCATCCTTCTGCTGCTACTCTAGAAGTGAGGATGTCGTCATTGAAGACTTTGCTCAGCAGTGGCCGAAACTCCAGGGGGCAGATGAGACTGAGGAAGAGGCCACGTCCACCGCCTCCGGGACTGAGGACAACTGAGTAGGCCTATTGAGCCTGGGACCTGGTGCCCCTCGGGCCCCATGAAACTAAGCAAGGCCCAAATAAAGTACACTGCCTTGTAGTGAGTGTGTTTCTTCTTCCAAGATGGGCCCTGAGTGCCCACGTTTCACTGGAGGCCTGCACTTCAGGCTTCATCATTCACTGGTCAAGGAGGAAAAAAAAAGCCACAATGATGCCATTAGTTGGGCTTCTTTGGGATGGGTGGACAGGGGAATGAACTGGATTCTGGCCCAATGGATGGCCTGGAAGCCAGACTGTGATGGGCCACTGCCTCTGCTTGGCTAGGAGCCCCCACTCTTCTCTTCGGAAGATGATCAAAGGTTTGTACTGAACAGAATACCCAGAACTTTCTTTATGAGTCTGAGGTCTAGAAGTGAATCTTGTGTCCCATGGGCAGAGTCCCTTTGGCTCTCTGGGCCAGTTTTCCCATAGGAAGGGATTGGACTAGAAAATCACTCAGGTCCATTCCAGCCCCAAGCCTATAATTCAATCTACGATCTCTGTGGAAATCTACGGAATCCTCCCATTGCAACACCTGCTTGAGGATGTTTTGGCAAAATGGATGATGATGGCTCTTTAGTCTTAATGGTAATTAAGGAATGACATGTAGATGAGGGCAATAGATTTTTAGTAGGAAGTCAAAGTCATCTTCATCAGAAAATTCATGTGAAGCTTGGAACTGAGAGCTTTGGGGCAGAACCAGGGGAGTGTACACATAGCTGGCTAGCTGCCTTGCCCTCCAGTGCAGCCAAACCAAGAAAGCCCAACTCCCCGACAGTCTGTTCTGACTTCTAAGCTTTCTGGACATTGAGAAGTGTAGAAATGTGGACCACTGAATGGAATCCAACTCAGGAAAGCCTAATGAAGCCCTTCCCCCAAGCCTGTATAGGCAGCCCCAGAGGACGCAGCAAGCAGTAAATGGGGGGCCGGGGAGGGGTGTTTCAGAAGAGTAGATTCAGGCCTCCTGACAATGAGAGCCAGCCCAGAGTGGAATGGGTGACCTCAGGAGATAGTGGAGAAAGTCAAGGGGAGGCTGGATGACCAAGGTAAAAGGGATGCTTGATCAAGTACGGGTTGGGGACCTTGGAGATCCCTTCTAACTGAGATTTTAGGATTCTCCTGATAAGGAGTGCGACAAATAGCAAGGACCCTGGGCTTGGAGTCTGGAGACTCCAGTTTAAAGCCTACCTCCAACATTTCCTATCTGTATGACCTGAGCAAGTCACTCCCCCTCAGAGCCTGAATATCCTGTGTCTCCCTCCAGGGGTTCCAGAGGGTTGATCTGGTCAGGCCCATGGATGACAAGGAGTCAGAGGAAGTAGAGCCCAATTTCTTCCACCCTAGCCAGTGTTGGGGAGAGGGACTGAGCCTCAGGGAGGCTCACAGGCTGGATGGCACTCGTGCCTAGAACCTTAGAGACCATCCAATGCAAGCTGGAAAGTGAGACCAGACAGGGATGGGAGGCAGGGAACAGAAGCCTGTGGGACAAAGTTTGCTGGGTTGGGGTTCAAATCTTAGCTCCTTGTCATACTATGTGCGAAACCTTGGCCAAATCGCTTGCCCACTTTCTCTATTAAATGAGGGGTTAGGCAAGGTGGCCCCTCAAGTCCTTTCCAGCTTTCGAGTTAGTATCCTATGAATTCCAGGACAACAAAACTGGAAGGGGCCTTCAGCCCTGGGAGACCCAGTAGCCTAACGCCTCCGGGGCAAAGGGAGAAAGTGAGGCCCAGGGAGGGGAAGACCCTGAGGAACGCCGAAAGATGTACCAGGCAGGGTCCGCTGAGGCCTTCCCGTTCAAGCCCACCACTTAACAGAGGAGTAAACTGGGGTCCAGGGGGGGAGGGGCTTGCCCGAAGCTGGGGGTGGGGTGGCCCGGCACCTGACTCCAGCCCTCTACTCTTCCCCCCCCCCCCCC
>NW_020954597.1:1080602-1100737 GCF_900497805.2 Vombatus ursinus | reverse complement strand
CGAGGTGTTTGCATTGTGAAGAGGCTGAGATTTGGGGGTGAGGAGGCAGAGGGGATATTCGGGGGGGGGGGGAATTGGGGTAGGTTGGGGGGGGGTGAGGAGATGTTGATGTCATGAAGTCTGAAACTTGGGGGGTGAGGAGTCAGGAGACTCGGAAGGTGAAGAGTCTGAAGAGATGTTGGCAGTGTGAGGAGACCGAGGAGACCGTGGCTGTGATTGTGAGGAAGCTAAGGAGATGTTGGCCATTATAAGATGGACGAGTGGGGGGGGGTGGGGGGCCGGTGAAGCTGTTGTGAGGAGGCTGAAGACACTGGGAGGTCCTCAGGTCAGGCCTCCCCCAACAGTCCTCGCCTTTCTCAGAGGCAGGATCAAAGCTTCAAGACGATGACGAAGGAAGAGGTGAAGGGTATCCCCGTCAAGGTGGCCCTGCGCTGCCGCCCGCTTCTCCCCAGGGAACTGGATGAAGGCTGCCATACCTGCCTTTCCTTTGTGCCTGGAGAGCCTCAGGTAAGGGGGACCGTGGGGGGGGGGGGGGGGGCGCTGACAGCCATGACCTTGCCGGGCGAGTGGGCCCATCCTCATCGCCCAGCTCACGCCTGCCTGCTCTTTGCTTTTCTAGGTGGTAGTCGGCAGTGGGGACAAGTGCTTCACCTACGACTTTGTGTTTGACCCGTCGGTGGAGCAGGAAGAAGTCTTCAACGTGGCAGTCGCTCCTCTCATAAAGGGCATCTTCCAAGGTGAGGGAGCGCTCTGCCTAAGTGTTGGGGGATATCTCTCCAGTCACTGGGGGCATCTTGTCCGTGCTCTAGATGTCTTTGAGCCTTCTTACTCTTTACACATACTTAGTCCTTGGGACTGAAAAACCAGAAACTGTTGCTAAGGTTGTTACTCTGTTCCAAAAGTACGTGAGCAACATTCAGAGTGACTTCTAGTTACTGTGCTGACGTCGGTTTATCTTGTAGGATGCCAGGATGCCCAGATTCATTTGATAAGTTAAAATGCAATGTGACGTTAGACATTTAGGGATTAAAAAAAAAAAAGAAAGAAAAAACAATCCATCTAAAACAAGGTTTCCGAACCTTTTTCATGTTGTAGAGCCCTTGGGCAGTCTGAAGCCTACCGACCCCTCCTCAGAAGTATATGTTTAAATGTATAGAATGAAATACATGGGATTTACAAAGGAAACAGATTATGTTGAAGTAAAGATGTAAGTTTTTCCCATCTGAGCTTACAGAAGTGGGGGTGGGGAGAGAACAAGCATTTATGAAGCACCTACTATATGCCAGGCATTGTGCTAAGTGCTTTATAAAGATTATCTCATTTGATCATTACAACAACCCTGGGTGGTAAGTGCTGTTACTATCCCCATTTTATAGTTCCGGAAACATGAGGCAGACAGAGGTTAAGTTATTTGCTCAGTATCACACAGCTAGTGAATGTTTAAGATGGGATTCGAATTCAGATCTTCCTGACTCTAGACCCAGGGCTCTATCCCCTGTGCCACCTGACTATTTCTGGTGAAGAACGTCTCATCTAAAAGCAGCAGAAATGAAAGGATTTATCAAATTGAAATGACCTTAAAGATTATCAAGCACAACTTCATTACCAAAACAGGAATTCTTAGTAAATGATTTTCCAGCCCCTGCTAAAACCTCACCAGTTATAGGAAGCTCCCTATCTCTCAGTGCAGTTCATTCTATTGGCAGACGGCTCAAACGATCAGAAAGAAGCCTTCTGAACGTTGATTCTGTCCTTCGATCCTGAGCTGCCCTCTCAAGCTGTCAAGTCTGACCTTTCTCCCACACTGTCGCCTTTCAGGCTTTTGAAGACAGCAGCCATCTTCCCTTGAAGTCTATTCTGCTAGAGACTAAACATGCCCACTTGAGCTTTTGCTTAGGTGACATCACTTCTGACGCCTCACAAACCTATCCTTATAGCTCTGTGACCATGGTCAAGTCCCTTAACCTTTCTGAGCCTCAGGGGTTGGGTTGGTTTGGTTGAGTTTTAAGACCAAAAGTTATAGGCAGATTGTGTGGGAACTGACCTGCACGGTAAGATTGACAGCTTGAGGGAGCCTTAGAGAGCTTCACTACCTTCATGGATGAGGAGATGGAGGCCTAGAGCCCAACAGGCAGTGAACCTCAAAGCTGGATTTGAATCCAGATCTTCTGACTGACAGGTGGGAGGTCCTGGTTCATGTGAGACGTTCTAATTAAATGTACAGTTCTATGTGCTTGTGGCATGACTAGCCTATGCTGTTCATTAAAGCGAGAGTCAGTAACATTGTCCTCTTTCATCTCCTTTCTATTGTAAAACTGATAACAGCTGAGATTGTGCTTTTCTCTAGAGCAGAGGCTCTTGAACCAATGCACGGCCCATAGGTCTGTGTGCCTCAGGGCACGCTTTCCATGGATGTTCTTTCTAACATTTTTAACAGTGCTAAATTGATTTGTGCATTAGGTACAGTGTCCATTATTATACAAATGTTTAAACATTTTTATATGCAAGATAAGCTTTGTGTTCACTAGAAAAGGATTTGGCTGCATCTTTTTTTTTTTAATGAGGGGAATGTGATTGACTTAAATAAATTGTTTCCTTAACTATAAAATGCTGAACTACAGAAGCTACAAAGATGTTAATTATGATCATGTATTCAGAGCTCTCTTAACTGACAGCCTTTAACTTGGTAACAGAGCCAGAAAATCAGGAAGTAAACAAAAACAAAAAAGCTTCTGGGCCACCAAAAGAAATGTTCCAAAACCAGCCCCACGCTTCCAGGAGAAGCCGACTTAGCCAATTCTGAATGCCTTCCTTCTCGTGCCTCACCCATCCCCCCTCCCTCAAGAGAAGTATCAAAATAGCAGACAGCAGGTAGCCATACTCATGGCAAGAAGCAGCAGAGACACCCTGAGAGAGAAAGAGGGAAGATCTAAAAAGTTGACTGGATTCGAAGCGCAGCAATCTGGGCCCTTTCAGTAGCAAGGCTAACGAGCCTCTCAGTTTCAAGCCTGGCATACATAAATCAGGTCATATTACAGAACCACACCTGACATGACCCTTGCTATTCAAAACAAATTGAACTGTGTTCTGTATACAAGCTGTGGGCAGTTAGGTAGCCCAGTGGATAGAGTGCTGGGCCTGGAATCAGGAAGGCTCACCTCCCTGAGTTCAAGTCTAGCCTCAGACACTGCCTAGCTGCCCTAGAAGAGGGGGACATGACTGAAAACGGCTGCACAACGCCAACAAAAATACAGACTGTTGGAAAACTTCCTTCTGTGGAATATCTCACTCTCCACTGATGCTCTCTAAAGGAAATGTTGCTGTAGTGACCTTCAGAGAACGTAAAGACGAAAACTTTCACGCAAGTCGAGTTTCAGAGGAGAGGGAATAGTGACCAACAGACAAAATAACGAAACTTTTTTTCAGTCCATCAACAAGCAGTTATTAAGTATTTACTATGTGCAAAGTTCTGTTGCCGTATTTGTTCTTTGTAGGTTTTAGAATGGTTGATCTACAAGTGACATTTAGAGAACGTGCTTTGGAACCCCATCCCTTTATGGATAGGGAAACTGAGGCACACAAAGATTGTAAATGGCTTGACCCTAGTCATGTGGTCAGCTAATGGGAGAGCCAGGACTAATTCAGAATTGGAAGGGACCTCAGAGGTCATTTGGCAGGTCATCTCGTCTCACCTTTGTTTAAAGACCTCCAGTGTGAATGCTGGGAAATGCTGTGTCTTGAGGCAGCCCACTCTTTGGGATAACTCTCATGGTTATAGAGTTCTTTGCTCATAGAGCCCCGATCTGCCTCCAGGTTGTTACTGGTTTAAGTTTGGCCTCCTGGAGCAAAGCCTGGCCACAGTTATTTGAGGGTAGCTTTCATCTCCCAGATTGTCTCATGTTCCGAAGATTCTTCTTTCCCCTCCTGGTCACTATTAGCTAGATTTCTTCAGCTTCTCAGTGTGTCTTCCTTCCTAAAATCTGGTGCTTAGAAAAGAACAGAACCCTGGACCTGGGCAGGGCCAAGGTCAGAGGGACTGCTGCCTTCCCAGTTCTAGGTACTCTGCACCACTGGGCAGCCTGTTGGGGGGCCACCATATCACACCGTTGACTTGTCTTAAGCTTGCAGTCCACTGAAATCTGCAGCTCTTTCAGACAAATTGCTGTCTGTTCCTGCTACTTCCTTATTTTAGAGGATCATAGATTTAGGCCTGCAAGAGAGCTTAAAGAGGCTGTCAGGTCCAACCTCCTGATTTTACAGATTAGGAAACTGAGGCGTGAGAGTTTAAGCAACTGGCCTAGATCAGAAACATAGGTCATTTGAATTGTAGTCTTCCAAAGTTCAAGTCAAGTGGCCTCTCTACCACACTTGATACTTAAGAAGCTGATTTTTTGTTTAACCCAAGTTTTTTTGTCCATATTCAATCTCATCATACTGCGT
The DNA here is from genome assembly GCF_900497805.2 of Vombatus ursinus. NCBI lineage: Eukaryota > Metazoa > Chordata > Mammalia > Diprotodontia > Vombatidae > Vombatus > Vombatus ursinus. The sequence goes on along the minus strand of NW_020954597.1, from coordinate 1,096,297 downwards.
TTGCCTCAACATTCTAGCCTCTCAGGATTTAGCAGATTCTGACTGTCATCCAGTGTGTTAGCTGTCACTCCAAGCCCTACCCTCGAAGTTCCTTAGTCTCTTCCATTCCCGTGACCTTTTCTAGGGGTGTTCTAAAGATCAAATGAGACGTGAGACACGTTGCAACCTTTAAGTGTTACAGAAATACTGTTAGGGTGCAGCTAGTGGCCAGACTGCTGGACCTGGAGTCCAGGATACCTTATTTCCAAGCCTGTGGCACGAAGCTGTGTGACTCTGGGCAAAGCACTTCACTCTTCGGCCACAATTTCTTCATCTGTAAAAGGGAGGTGATAATAATAGCGCCTGCCTCCCAGGCTTGCTGTGAAGGTCAAATGACATAGTGGATGTAAGGCACCTTGCTCACTTTAAATGTTGGCCATTGTGATGATTGCGGTTGTTATCCTCTCCACCGGCTCTTTATGCCTTGATCCAAGTCACTGGTCAACTGTTGGGCCGCCCAGGGCCAAGCCCATATTCCCAGGACCCTCCATTCCAAGGTGACATTGGAATGTATTCATGCCAACTCTTTGGGCCATTCGTTTGTTTTGAACTCCTATCTAACAGTACTGCTGTCTAGCTCGCAACTGTCTGTCTTTTCCAAGGGAATAGAAGGAAAGCATTTGTCAAGTGTTTCCCTAAATCCTGGCAAACTATTATCTCTAGCATTCCCCTGATCTACCAGTGAGGTAACTACGAAGACAAATGAAGAGGTTGGTCTGGCATCTTTCAGGAGACCTTGGGATAGTCTGCAACCCCCTGCCGTGAGCACAATATAATGAGCACACACAAAACCTGTGTGCTTTTATCTGGGCCAAGAACATAGGCAGTGTCACCTACACACAAACACAGATGCAGCCTAAAATCACACTCATTGTTTTCATCTAAGTCTGGTGGCTTAAACTCAAGAGTAGCTGCTTGCTCTCCTCTTTTCAGTTTGGGGCTTCAGCTCCCTAATATCTTCTGTATATTGTATGAAGCCTGAAGGTTTGCAAAGCTTTTTTCATCACAATTAGTCTGTTGGGGGTACAGTCATGGAGGAATAGCGTGGCCTTATTAAAGTTTCAGCTAATGAGTGGCTGAGCCTGGCCTTCTGATTGATTCCAAATCTGATTCTCCTTTCTCTTGCATACGTCAGGCTTGGTAACAGTAGTTATTCTGTTCAGAACAGTGAAAGCAAGCTGACTCTAAGGTGGTTAGCACAGCCAGGAGGTCACAGTAACACGGGAGCCCAAGTGGCTTCTTGTATGAGAAAACAGGTGAGAGGAGGAAGCTTGTTCGTGCTCATGGACTTTGTACCTGAGTTGCCCTGGAGATTCCTGAAGGTGGTAGAAGTCAGTCAGTGGTTTGGTGTTTTGAGTCAGAGAAGAGCATTCTAGTATATGGGGATTCTATCTGAATCCCCATATACTAGATGTACCTGGATATGTGTTTTCAGCTAAGGGGATTGTTAATAACAAATTCATACTAGGCTTACTTCCTGCTTTGCATGGCTTCTGAAACTTAATTACAGTCTTTGTACTCTACTCCCGGGTTTCCCCAATTAGGGGTGGACAAGGTCCAGGTGTTTTTGAGACTGCTTGATTTTAATTTGGCTGGCAGGGTGATGATGGAGTTTCTGGATTCTAGTTGAAATAGGCCAGGGTATTTTGGGAATGAAAAGATTCTGAGAACCACTGTGTGTGTGATCTCTGTTCTGCTTAGGGTATAATGCAACCGTTCTGGCCTATGGACAGACTGGCTCTGGCAAAACATTTTCAATGGGCAGTGCCTATACTGCAGCTCAAGAGCATGAACCAACAGTTGGGGTCATCCCTCGGGTAATACACCTACTTTTCACAGAAATGGACAAGAAAGTGGACTTTGAATTCACCCTGAAAGTGTCTTACTTGGAGGTAAGTGATATATCTTCAAGTATTCTGAATTAAAAATAACTTCTGTTGAATTAAAGAGTAGACTGCAGGGGTGGGGAACTTGTGGCCTCAAGGCCACGTGGGGCCTTCTAGGTCCTCGGGTGTGGCCTTTTGACTGAATCCAAACTTCACAGAACAAATTGTGTTTGTTCTAGAAGGCCCCCTGTGGCTTCCGAGGCCACAGTTTCCTCATCTCTGGAGTATGCTTTCCTCAGCCAAAACATATTTAACTTAAGAGGGGTTGTGGGGGTCAAATGGTAACGTATACAAAGCTGTTTGCAAACCTTCAGTTTAGTGCTTTATAAATATCGTTGCTACTGTTAGGCTAAGTTGAGTGATCAAGGAGTAAGGCAAGCAGTAATAATGGCTATATGTATGTGGTTGGCAGGCAGTGTAGTGCAGTGGAAAGAACTCTCACTGGCTCTGGAGTTAGAGAACCTGAGTTCAAATCTGATTTGTCTCTAACTTCTGAAGCTTATTTTTTTCTACGATCTTGGGCAAGTTGCTTGGCCTCCCTGGGTCTCCTTTTCCTCCTCAGTTAATTGAGGAGATTAAATGAGATATGGCCTTTAAGGGCCCTTCCAGCCTAGATCTCGATCGAGATAACATATAAATGCAGATAGATCGGGAAGTCAATGACTAACCTGACAACTTAGGGACCATTAGATAACCATTTCCATAGGAGAGGAAAACAGGTGTAGACCGTATTGCATTGTCAAAAAGTAGGAGGTAGGTTTTCCAATTCGACTTTCAAAAGATCTAACGTGACCACGCATTTGATCCTCGTGGTGGAGAACCATGTGCGAAAGTTTGAAAGCGGGATTCTTAACCTTTCTGTGTGTCAGGGACCCCTTTGGCAGTGTGGTAAACCCATGGACTTCTTCCCAGATTAATGTTTTTAGATGAGTAAAATATATATGCTTACAAAAGAAACCAACTATATTAAAATACAGTTATCGCAATATTTAAAAAAAAAGTTTATAGGTCCCCAAATCAAGAACCTCTGGCTTAAACTTCTTTAAACTCTTACTTTCCTGCCTAATCTAGGTGTGGTTAAGGTGCTTTGGGTGTGAGCCCTACATTCAAGGACCTGGTATCTGGAAGCAAGCTAGTTGAACTTCTGTTGAGAGTGTTGTTGGCCTCCTCTACTCTCTTAGGTATCTGTGGGATAAAAGCAGCAGTGAAGGTGGTAGCTGTGATACTAGATGGCTGAATTTGGGGGCATCTTTTAGCTCTGTTCTTTTGTATATGTCTGCTGTTTCACCATGAAGAAAAACCTTAATTTAGTTTATACGTTATCCTTTAGTATAAAAATGAAATTTCTGGAATGTCATCTTTGGGTTTGAGGCTACTATTTTGGAGACTGGATGTCCCTATCTGACGCAGACTGGAAGTATATTGGCCAGATGCCTCTGATCACCACGGGATCTTTGACCTGCTGTTTCTAATCCCTCCATAGACAGCTTGGTTCCCCATCCCACCCCATCCTTACTATCCTGGTACTGGGCCTACTTCAGTCACCTTAACAAACTGCATCTCTAAGCTCCTGCCCTCCCAGCCTCAAGCTTCCTCTGGAGTAGGGATCACCGGTACCACCACTCAAACCCCTCAGAAAGTGGCAACTTTGATGTTTTTCTTTTGTCATCTTGTTTTTAACAGATCTACAATGAGGAGATTCTAGATCTGCTGTGTCCATCTCGAGAGAAATCCTCCCAGATAAATATACGAGAAGATCCTAAGGAAGGCATAAAGGTGAATTGTTTTCTCTTTGTGACACAGAAATATTTGGCAGTGCTGATGGTAAGGTTCACTTCAACAAGCACTTATACGTGCCTACTGTGTGTGTGAGGTACTGTACTAAGTGCTGGGGATACAGAGATAAAAATGAAACTGTCCCTGCCCTTAAGGAACTTCCATAAGTGACTGCGAACATCACACCTCCAGATTTTTGTAGCCCCCATTTTCTCTGAAGCCAGGGAGTGCTAAATATATTCCTTGATGGAAACTTTTGGGGGTAGAGGCAAGGAGGAGAGAAAGCCACATTCAGTTCTCTTAAGGATTCCCATTCCTATTTTTATATATGCTGATAGCAGAGTATTCATTGAGGACTTATTTAGAACACAGAAGCTTAGGGAATACAGGAGTATAAGTCATATTTCTTACCCTCAGGTAGTTTAGAGTCTAATTGGAGAGGTAAGACAGACATACATGAAACGCTTTAGATTACTGCCTTTTATTTTGTGTTATATAGGCAATACATATTCAAAGAGATCAACGAAGGTTAGAGCAGTCAGGAAAAGCTTTCTAGAAGAGGTGTTACTTGAATTAGACCTTTAAAAGATGAGTATAGTTTGTAGAAGAGGTCCTTCTAGGCAAAGAGAATGTGAAGTATTTACTGCGTACTACCCTATACAAGTCCTACTCCATTGCCTCATCATGGCATGGAGGCTACCCTGGATTCTCAAAGGCTGTGCCAGTGGAGCAAAACTGACATTTTCTACCAAACTGAAAACACTTTGAGGATGGTTCCCTTGACAGGCTGTACCTCCTATCTTTGGACCAGCCTGGTTAGGTATGGAAAGGCTCATCACCAGCAGATTGGCCACTAGGTGATGAATTTATTTGGCCATGGCAACCCATAAAACAGATAAAACTACATTTGTATGAGACCCCCTTCTCCTTCTGCAGTGATGGTGGCAGAGTGGTGTGAAGTGGGGCAGAGGGTGCTAAGCATCCCTGCTTTTAGACTTTATGTAAGCCATTAATTACCTGTTGGTAGGCTAAACATGACTCTTTGTCCAACAACCAATGTGTTGAAATGTTCCTGGATAACTGAATTGTGTCAACATTGACATTCTTGCTCTAAATAAAACCAGAAGACCTAAATGAAACCAGAAGATCTTCTACATAGAAAGGCCACTTAAGTTCTCCTAGGAAGAGAAATGAATAAAGAAATTAGTGGAGTTGGTTTTATTGTGTGCCCGAAGGTAACAAGAAAAAAATAATCATTTTGTGGAATACTTGCTAATCTCACTTTACAATGTTCATAACAAGCATAAGCAAAAAGACCAACATAAAGGTAATTGCAGCTTATGTGCCAAAGTCTGTCGTGGAGAATGAAGTAGAGAGATTCTATGAAGGACTCGACAAGATCCTCCAAACTAAGTTTATGCCTAAATCAGAAGATACTAGGTATAGGGCAACATCTCAAAAAAAGAAACAAACAAACAACATCTCAAAAAAAGAAACAAACAAACAACATCTCAAAAAAAAAGAAAGCCAACTTCATAACACATAACGAAAGACTAGTTACTTATGTGGGAATCATTTCAAAATCAGCTATCTGTGTAGTTAGACCTTGGGCTAGTTAAAACAAAGGTCCAAATCAGCACCAAGTTAGAAGATAGGATAAAGATAAGAAAATACTACACATCATTACAATGGCTCCCACTCTATTTAAATGAGCTGACACTGAGCAGCGTGAAATGGATAAAAGTCAAAACTGCTCTGATGGCCATTATTCCATAGGGAATTTTAACCAAGGTAAACAGTCTTGATAAGGTGGGAGTCAAAAAGGACCCATAACTAGCCAGCACAATGATTTTTTCTGCTTGACACCAAGTTTATCATAGTTGAGGACAACATCTGTTTCAAGTACCAGCTCACTCTAAAACCCCATGAAGAAAGCTAACATGATCACAAAAAATGTTTCATAAAATAGTGTAAAGAAGTTGTTGGGGAAATGAGTTTGCAGAAAGTTTGGCATGAGACCCAACTAAGCCAAATCATCCAAGAACTGATAAGTAAAAATGGAAGGACAACAAAATAGAATAGATTTGTTGTAGCAGTTGAGTATCATTGCTGGCAGCAGAACCACCATATTTGGACACAAAAACATCCTTAGCTGTTGGGCAAGAAAGGATCTGGCAAGGGCTTTTAAGAAAATGAAGCTGAATAGAGCTGTTGCACCTGACTGGGCACACGAAGAAGACGAAAGCCTCGCTAGAGGAGGAATCAAGAGAACGGAGAATTCAATCTATATTTATCACCCAGCAAGGGTGACTGAGCTGACTAAGCTATCAACCTCTCTATTACATGCTACTTTCTCATTGGCAGAATCTTTGCAGGTGGATTGCACACTCAACAGGGATATCTTGATGAAAAATAGGAGAAGGGAACAGACAGCCTTTTGCCAATGACTTTATAACAGACCACATTTCCTGACTGAAAACTATAGGGAATACGATATCCTGTTGTGTGTGTTCTGTTGACATGGTAGAGTAAAACCTAATGTTCAAGACTTTCCACAGTACATCATGTGGCTGGGGTATGTGTTGAAAGCTCCCTTGATAATGCAACTGATCGTCATTCTCCAGTAAGGTATACAGTTGGGAAATAGATGCTCATCAAAGGTGTTTTACAGGAACCTCCTCCATCCCGGGAGCGGAGTCCAAATGAAAGAATTACCTATAGTTGGCGAGGTCTTCTAGGAGTTCTTCTTTGGGGATAACATTGTTTGGATTGTATCAGGCCTTAGAATGCTACACGACTTCCTTAGGAGATTGGCCTGTTAGTCATTCTTACATATTGCTCAGATATGCGTTTGGGTGAATAATTTGTTGGCTTCATCCATTAGTATAGACACCTTGAACAGGCACTGCAAACTCAGAATGAGTAGGGCCTAGAATTGAATAGGAGGAGGAGAGTGAGCTGAATTACTTTTGGGCAATCACATAGTTCTTTCACTGAAACTTAGTTGCTGCTTGACATGCAAGACCATCTTTTCAACACCAGTGTTTTCCTAACAATACTACCTGGCTATAGATCATGGAGCCTCACAATCTCTGAAGAATCCAGATTGAAGATGTCCCAAGGGACAATAGAGAGACACCTTATGGACATAAATAGACCATATCATCTTCCCAAAGGTGACTTACACGTAAAAAGTTGACACAAAAGACATAATCAAAAATGTATATGCTCTGAAGAGGGGTTGGGCCAGTCATGCAATGAGAACAGGAGAATACCCTTAGTGTTAACTTTTAACAAAATCTTCAAAGACCCCGAGGAAGACTTCCAGCATGCTGATTAGTTTCTCTATAGAAGATTTGTGGAAGGACATGGACAAGAATCATGCAGGATGAGAAGGCGCGGATGGGTTGTGATCTACACTGGTGGAGGGAGTACCCACATCGATGAGATCGCTGATCCAATGTATCAAAGTACATGTAAAAGGTCCTGTGCCAAAACACCCTGGGGTGAGGATGAGGGCAGAAGCAACAAAATAAGGACGAAACATAGTCCCTGCCCCCAAGAACTGTTTGACTGAGGCAATAACCTAAATAATCTTAAGTATTAAAAAATAGTGTACACCAAGGAGTGTGGGCTTATGGAAGAGAACGCTAGATTTGCAGTCAGACCATGAGTTTGAATCCCAGCTCCTGTTACTTCTGGGTGACTTTGAAAAGGTCACTTTTCCTTGTGGGGTTTCTGCTTCCTCTTCTGAAAAAAGAAAAGAAAAAAAAGGGAGATTTGGACTGACTACCTATCGCTGTTATAAAAGCTAGCCATTGGATTAGATGATCTCTAAGATCTCTCTTAGCTCCCAGTCTTCTGATATTATAAAGATGAAATGAATGACCCAAACAAAGTTTGGGGGAAGGAAAGATCACTTTGGTCTAGAGAGGTTAAGAAAAGGGTATAGAAAGAATGGTCGCGGTACCAGGTGGGAGGTGTGAGAACTAGGCTTGGAAAGAAATTCTTGGGGGGGGTGGTGTTGGATTGGGGACTTTTCAACTGCTTAACTTCCCTGCCTCTACCCTACCCCCACCCCAATCACTTTGATTGGCTGGAAATGCACTTGGAAAGGTTTTTTGACACTGAATTAGACATGACCCCAGATTTGTACCTGAACAAGAATCCCTTCCGTGATCTGCCCAACAAAGGGTCATTCAGCCTTTCCCTGAGGACCCCCAGTCAGAAGGACCCCACCATCTTCTGGTGTCACACATTCCACTTGTGGATAGCTCTAATTACTAAGAAGTTCTTCCCTAGGTCAGACTTCAGTTTGCCTCTCTGAAATTCTTGCTTACTGATTCTAGTTCTGCCCTCTAGGGCCAAGCAGAACAAGTCTTATCCCACATGACGACACTTCAAAGATAGTTATCCCATCTCTCAAATATTAGCCCCTCACCCCCCAAGGTCTTCTTTGGTTTCTTCAACTGAGTCCTCATATGGCATGATCTCTCAGTGTATTTTTTTCCTAAGGACCTCCACAGAAGGAGGTCAGAACCCACAGGTATTTAGGCAGGGTTTGAAGGTTTGGGTTTGGGTCAGATCAGGCATTGAGTCTCAAGTCTAAGTACTCAGATAATCAATCGATCAACATTTTTTAATTGCCTACTTTGTCCCAGGCATTTTGTTAAGCACTGGGGATGTGGAAAGAGGTAAAAGATAATCCCTGCCCTCAAAGAGTTTCCGGTCTAATGCTGAAGCCCTTAAGAAGGTCAAACCTGGCTAGCACCAGGCCATTGAAGTAAAAATACCCAGCAGGCAGTTAGAGGTATACATCTGAAGGTCAGGGCTAGAGATAAAGAATTAGGAATTATGATGAAATCAGACTTTATAGAGTGGGAAGGAACCTTAGATATAGTCTAATTCAGTCCCTTCATTTTACATATAAGAGAATCAAGGTCCAGAGAAAAGATTTGCCCATGGTTGTACAACTAACTTCTAGTAGACTTCAGATTAGAACCCAGATGTCCTGACTTCCAGTCCAGTACTATTCCTACTATGTCATCCCATAGTGAAACTGAGAAGAGAAACAGTCGTACTCCGTACTTTGTCTTATGGTGTTGGGTCCAGGGGAGCTCTCAGTCAAGACTCCCCTAAAATTAGAGATTATTTTCCAGCCCTCAACAGCTAGCCCCTTTGCCATGGAGCCTCTGGTACAGATTAGAGACCAAAGTGCATCCTACTACCAAGCTTAGTGTCTGTTAGACTGCCGGAGTCCAGAGCTATCACTCGCTTGTGATGTGGATTTGCCAGTCCTTAGCAAAGGTAGTCATTAAAAACAGTCTAGTTTTCATAGTTGTCAATACAATGAGGTTTACTAAACCTATCCTGAAACATAAAGACAGTACTTTCCCTCCACCAAGCCCATCTTTGGTCAGGCACTTGAGTTATCACAGGGAAATTTTTTCTTCCTTTTGATTTAGATCATAGGACTCACCGAAAAGACTGTTTCACTTGCCATGGATACTGTGTCCTGCTTGGAGCAGGGCAACAACTGTAGGACTGTGGCCTCCACTGCTATGAACTCCCAGTCTTCCCGATCTCATGCCATCTTCACCATCTCCATTGAGCAGAAGAAGAAAAGTGACAAGTAAGTTTATAATATCTATAGTCAATATTTCTCATGTGTTAACTCTACTAAAGTTGGAAGTGCTCAGATTGAATTGGCATAACACCTGATCTGTTGATAAGATTATATAAGGTAGCTCTGATACTGGACTCTTGCTCGAAGCCTTAAATGCTGGTTCCACCCAGGCATCCTATCTTTATCACAGGAATAGTAGCTTTCGATCCAAGTTACATCTCGTGGACCTGGCTGGTTCAGAAAGGCAGAAGAAGACAAAGGCTGAAGGAGACCGTCTAAAGGAAGGTAAGAACATCTAAAACCATCATTGTAGACAAAAGTCATAGACCTTTACATCCATTTCATTTATCCCTAAGTTAAACCTAAAAGGTGGCAGGTGTAGGAAGCCAGGAGGAAGTTGACAGGAGATGTTGGTTGACAGCAAAGGAGGTGGACCAAGGCTGCTTCAAGATACTTGCTGACAGCAGGGGCCTGGGAAAGAATCCATCTGGGCCATTTGGGCAGATATTTCTTAAACCAATATTTTTAAAAATTTAAATTTTGAACCTAAACACTGATTTCCATATACAGAACAGAACACGAAAAGAAGATTGTATGTGAACCCGTCTCCATTTCATAATGCTTTTTTTTTTAAACTATAAATTCCATACTTTACTTTCAAAACTTGTCTGTGTTTCTTTCTGTTCTCTTCTGTGTGTTTCAGTGGTCCTCTTTTTGAGGGGGGAGGGGACAATCAAAATGTAACCTCCTTCTAGGGTTTCACACTACCCCCACCCCCTAGATCTTTGAGGTTCAGAGCACTGTGTCTTCAAGGCCAACTATGGCATCTTAGAACTGGATGCTTAGGGACCTTGGATCTCTCGGTTTTCCTGTCAGTCAGTCAACATTTATTAAGCATCCGCTGTGTGCCAGGCACTGAGTTAGGTGCTGAGAGTACAAAAAGAGGCAAAAGACAGTCCTGCCCTCAAGGAGCTCACTATCTAATAGGGAAGACTACAGTCAAACACATATGTACAGATAAGCTGTATACAAGACAAAGAGGAAATTATTAACAGAAGGAACGCACTAGAATTCTGAGGGGTTGGTAAAGACTTCCTGGAGAAGATAGGATTTTAGTTGGGCCTAAAGGAAGCCCGAAGGTGGAGATGAGCTGGGAGAGCGTTCCAGGGATGGGCCACGGCCAGAGAAGATGTCTGGACCCAAGAGATGAAGTGTATTGTTCCCTGGAACAGTAGAACTGTCAGAGCATGTGTCAGCGAGTAAGGTTAAAAAGACAAAAGGTAGGAGGGGGCTAAGTTAGAAAGGGCTTCGAATGCCAGAGGATTTTATATTTGACTCTGGAGGTGAAAAGGAGTCACCCGAGTTTATTGAAAAATCACTTTGAGGGGCAGCTAGGTGGCGCAGTGGATAGAGCACCGGCCCTGAAGTCAGGAGGACCTGAGTTCAAATCCAGCCTCAGGCCAAACACTTGACACTAGCTGTGTGACCCTGGGCAAGTCACTTAACCTCACTGCCTAGCCAAAAAGAAAAAAGAAAAATCACTTTGGTGGCTGCCTGGTGGATGAATTGGAGTGGGGAGTGATTGGCAGTGGGCAGGGCCATATTCATCCTGGTGGCTACTCCCTGGCTCTAGCTTTACTTGTTCTGCTTAGAATATTCTGAGTGCAAATTTCCACTATAGTTTTCTACGAGGGTAGAATAACATTTTCTATTTTGTTCCCAGCATTCTTAGCGATAGACATAAAATGGTGGATCTTTTGGGCTGCAGCCTCACAATGAGTTGTATATTTGCCATTGCTGCTTTCCCATCTCTCCTAGCTATCCTCTTTAATTTCAGTTCAACAAACTTAATATTAAGTGGTCATAATATAGAACCAGAATATATTTTTATTAACCTATGCTTAATTGGATAAAATGCTATGTAACCTCTTCTAAAAAGCATTTAGAGTAAACATTTTTTATTTCTCAAAAAAACAAACAAAACCCCAAAACACCTATATAGACCTTGGATTAACTTCCCTCTCTATCCCCTTGAGTGGCCCACTGGGCCTCAGTGGGAAATAAGTTCTGTCCCTTTGCTGTAGCTGACAAAATTGCATGAAATCCTGTGGGTGACTCAGAAGGCAGGATCAGAAAAGGTTCTTCTATTTTCTGACAGTGTTTGTGCTGTCTCAGCCTCAGATAATCCAGGAGCAGTAATTTTCTTCAGTGCCCATATTGGATACATTTTTCTTGAATGCTAGTTACTTTGGGGATATTGTAAAGAAGTTTTTATTTTTTCTTACGATGGAACTGCTCAATTTGAGAAATAAATTCAAGTGTATTTGTTTAAAAAATTAGACCAGTTACCTAATCTCAAATATAAGATATGGGAGTTATGGGAGTTCAGTAGAGGAATAGCAGTGTATGTTAAAGTAGTTGAAGAAGGATTATTGATGGAAGTGAACACTGACGGGCACGTAATTGAAACAAATTTGGATCAGTAAAGGGAAAACCATGAGCCAAGATAGTGAGAGGGGAATTCATAGAATGTTCTCAAAAACCAGTGTAGAGACTGACCCCACTGGAGCAATGGGGACACGCAAAGAGGAAGGAGAAGTGCCATAATCTGGTGTCAGATTATAGAGAACTTTCAAAGATGCTTAGAGGAATTTGATGCAACAGGAAATCAGGAGTTCCTGTAGGTTTGTAAGCAGAGGAATGGCCTAAAAGCGATTTAAAGAAACATTAGTTTGGCAGCACTGATTAGGAAGGACTCATGGTATGGGGATTGGGAAAGAGATGGAAGCAGAGAGGTTAACTCAAAGGTTGCACTCATCTAGGTGTCAGGCGCTAAGAGCCTCTCTTGGGGTAGCAGAAGGAATGGGAAGTAAGAAACAGATACATTTGGAAAGAAGAATCAATAGAAGTTGGTTGTCCAGATAGAAGGAGTGACAGTCACAGATGACTCTAACCTTGATTGGCTGGGAAAACAATGATGCCACTGACCAAGGAAAATTGGAAGATTTCCTGGGAGAGGGAAACAGAGTCAGATAAAAGGGAAAGGATGGCTTTTGTTTTTGTACTTTTGAGGTGAGGTGAGGTGATTGGGAGACAGCTCGAGCTAGCTTCTGTAGTTAATTGTAGTTCAGGTGAAAGGGCAGGACTGGAGGTCTAGATTTAGGAGGGATCAGCATTTTGAAATGAAATTTTGATAGTAAATGAGTTCTCAGAATTAGCAGAAAGAAAAGGATAGAGCCATAGAGAAATCCCCTGTAGTTAGAGAATGAAGGAAAGAAAAGGAGTCATTGGTGGAAACAGAAATAGTTGATGAGGGAAGAGAATCATATGAATATAGTGTCATAGAGGCCAAGAGAAGAAAAACATTTCAAGAAGAATCAGGTGTGGGGCAGCTAGGTGGCGCAGTGGGTAGAGAACCGGCCTTGGAGTCAGGAGGACCTGAGTTCAGATCTGGCCTCAGACACTTGACACTCACTAGCTGTGTGACCCTGGACAAGTCACTTAAGCCCGATTGCCTCACCAAAAGCCAAAAAAAAAAAAAGAAGAAGAAGAATGGAGTAGTCAGCTGTGTCCTGTTTCAATAAGGTCAGTGAGTCAATATATATTTATTAAATACTATGTGCTAAGCACATTCCCACAGCACCTATTGCTAAGGAACATACATTCTATGGAGACAACTTATAAATATATAGGTACGTATAAGATATTCAGAGAAGGTAGAAGGTAATCTGAAAGGGGAAGCCATTAGTAACTGCAGAGACCAGGAAAGACCATCAGAAAGTGGAATTTGAGCTGAGTCTTGAAGGACACCAGGGAGACAAAGGGCAAAGGCATGGAGGTGGGAGATAGGAGTGTTATGTTGAAGGAACAGCAGAAAGGCCAGTGTCACTGAATCATGGAGGGGAGTAAAGTATAAGGAAACTGGAGGGATAGGAAAGGGCCCGGCTATGAATGCTTTGTATGCCAAACAGAAGATTTTATATTTGATGCTGGAGGTAATGGAGACCCATTGGAGCTCCCTGGGGAGCTGAGGGGTGGGTAGAGTCTGATATGGTCAGACCTGTGATTTGGAAAAAGCACTTTGGCAGTTGATTGGAGGATGGAGTGGAGTGATGAGAAATTTAAGGCAGGAATCATCGTATCAAAGAGGATGTATCAAGGAGTGAGGTGTAAGAAGACTGGGAAGGTAAGAGGGGGCAAAGTTATGCAGGGCTTTGAGTGGCAAACAGCATTTTGTATTTGATCCTGGAGAAAATACGGAACCACTGGAGTTTAGTGAGTAGGTGGGGTGCCATGATTGGACCTGTGCTTTCGGAAAATCACCTTGGTGATTAAATAGAAGATAGGTTGGAGTGGGGAGAGACTTGAGGCAAACAGATTCCCATGTGTCCCCCCACCCCACCCCCTGCCCCATTCTCTCTCCTCCCCCCACCCTCCAAAGCTATTGCTATAGTCTAGGTATGAAGTGATGAGGGCCTGCACCAGGATGGGCACAGGGTCAGAGGAGGAAAAGGGGCGTATGCAAGAGATTTTACAAAAGTGAAATCGACAGGCTTTAGCAACAGGCTGGATTCAGGAGGTGAGATGTAGTGAGGAGTCCAGGATGACTCCTAGGTTGGGAGCCTGAGGCATGGGGAGGATGGGGTTGACCTTTATAGTAATAGGGAAGGTAGGACGTGAGGAAGGTTTAGGGAAAGGCAATGAGTTCTGTTTTGGACATATTAAAGTTTAAGATGTCTACTGGACCAAGATTAGAGGTCAGCAGAGAGGTTAGGGCAGGATAGGTAGATTTGAGAATCATCAGCATAGAAATGGCCATTAAAGCCATGGGAGCTGAGGAGATCACCCAATGAAATAATGTAAAGGGAGAAGAGAAGAGGACCCAGGACAGAGCTGTGAGGGACAAAGAAGGCATGATATGGAGGAAGATCCAGCAAAGGAGACTGGGGAGAGGTCAGATAGGTAGGAAAAGACCCAAGAGAGAGGGGGGGTGTCTTGAAAACCTAGAGAGAAGAGAGGATCAAGGAGGAGAGAGTGACCCACAGTGTCAAAGGCTGCAGAGAAGTCAAGGAGAACGAGGACTGAGAAAAGGCCTTTCGATTTGACAATTAAGAGATCACTGCTAATTTTGGTGGAATGGTAACATTGGAGACTGGATTGTAAAGGGTTAAGAAGAGGGTGTGAGGAGAGAAGTGAAGGCAGCTATTGTAGACAGCCTTTCAGAGGAGGTTAGTAAGATACCAAAGAGATGAAGAGGTGTAGGATCATGGTTATCAGGAATGGAAGGAGTAAACGAGGGTTCTTTGAGAACGGGAAGGCGTGGGTATGTTTGCAGGCAGCAGGAAAGGAGCCACAAGACAGGGAGAGATTGAAAATAAGTGAAACATAAAGTGAAAATCAGACATTAAAACATAGAAAATATGAATTTGTGGTTTTCTAAGTCAATATGCAGGGATCCTTATACATGGTTTAGTGACCCCTCTTTCTGTTTGAGTTTGACATCACTAGTACAAGGGATCCTCAAGATCTTAGAAAATCACTAAAGCTTTTGAGATACCCTGAATAAGGTGCTAAGTAGATAGATGTCAGAGGTGCTATTAAGAGTTAATTACTTGAGTTTTAAATTCTCTGTTAAGGTAAAAGTCTGCTTCCCACGTGGAGAATGTACTGTCGCAAGCTTCGGGGGTTTGTACAGCTGTTTTCAGAGATACTTCTAGGGACCTGAAAATTTTCAGTTCTTCCAAGGTGGTATGATAAGGGTGAGGTGTTTCCTCTCCACCGCCACAACAAGCCCCACCACGCCAGCACTCCTTCTCGTCCCAGGACCGCCCCTCACAACTGTGACCCAGATCCAAGCACGGGCAAAGCAAGAGATTCCTGCCTCAGCACTGGCAAAGAGATCCTTGCAATCCCCCTCTGATCAGCCACCCGATTCCCCCGCAGTCTGTGGGGCAGAAGCTCAGGAAACAGCTGCGGCCCCGGGCCTCGTTCGGGACTTGTGACTGAGACCTAGCTCCTCTCTCACTGCAGTCACAGACTTTTTCCACTGACCTTCCGAGTTGTCTTTGGCATTCATGGGTTGAGAAGTCTGGAAACCGCCACAGCTGCCTGCGAGTCAGTCCTCTGAGGCTGCTCCAGGATCGCTGAGGCCTGTGCGCCCTGCACTCCTCTCCCCACCTGGCGCGATATACCTTTCCCGTCAACCATCTAGGCTGTCTTGGGCTGGAAACTGGAAATTTGTTTCGCCCTGTCTTTTTGTGGGTTCTGCTGCTTTAGAATTTGTTTAGAGCCATTTTTTATAGGTATTTGGAGGGGTTTGGGGGGAGAGCTCAAGCAAGTCACTGCTTTCCCTCTGCCTTCTTGGCTCC
>NW_020954597.1:1032477-1080502 GCF_900497805.2 Vombatus ursinus | reverse complement strand
AGAGAAGGCTCTATGGAAGAGCTGGATAGAGTGAAGGGGTAGAATGTAAGCTGACAGATATGGAGGCATTCTAGCAGCATGAGAAGAGACTGAGGTCTGAAAATGTGGGGGATGGGGGATACAGAGTGAGTAGTCTAGCTTTCCTGGTGTGTAAAGCTTCCAAAGACAGAAAAAAAGGTGGGAGGATTGGAGCGATTGCAGCTAAATTAAAAGACAGGTGTAGGTATTTCTTCTTTATTTGCTAGGCAATGGGGAGCTAGTAAAGGTTTTTAAATAGTGAAGTGACATGATTAAAAGGCTATATTAAGAAGATTCATCTGCATAGGACAGACTAAAGTGGAGAGACAAGAGGTGGGTTGGCCTGTTAGACTAAACTAGATTACTTTTGTTTCTCTGGTGAAGAGTGAAAAACACCAACGATTTGACTATGCCATGTGCTAATTAATAACCCAAATACCTCCTCAGACTGTTTGAACTCCATTGGACTAAATGCTTCATGCCAGGTTTCCACCCAGTTTTCCTGGAGAACTAAGTGAGACTTTAACCTTGAGTTTCTAGTGTTTCTCAAGACTGTTCTTTTTCCCATTTTAGGAAAAAGAATTCTAATGCACGCTAAATCTACATAATTTTTATTCTCTTTCCTTTCTTGTAGGTATTAATATTAACAGAGGTCTCCTATGCCTGGGAAATGTAATTAGTGCACTTGGAGATGACAAAAAGGGGGGCTTTATCCCCTACAGAGATTCCAAGTTAACCCGGCTGCTTCAAGGTAAGTCCCCACAACCTCTAAACAAAGGGACAGAATCTCAGGGTAATGATTTGGGAAAGGGAGAAACTGGGAACTGATAAAATTCAAACTTTGATTTGTGTTAGATATGGGTCTGTGACCAGGTAAAAGGTGATAAGAATGGCAGGCAAGCTTTCAGAGACAATAGAAAGCTGGCCTGATAGCTGAAGCACACCCAATAATACTTAACACCCTTGTGGCTAAAAAGAATGCTCATCAGTATCTGCTAGACCAGGGGTGGGGAACCTGTGGCCTTCTAGATCCCCTTCTAGATCCTACAGCCTTTTGACTGAATCCAAATGTTAACAAAGGCCAAAGGTTCCCCCACCCCTGTGCTAGACTATTGGTGTTCAGGGAGGGTGCCATGCTGGCTTAAAATTCACCAAGAGGGGGCCTCCTGAGGATGTCTAATGACAAAAGGGACATTAATATGATTAGACTAGGCCTTGGTGACTGCTCTTTAGAACAGCAGGAAGCCCTTTCTTAAGTAAGATTAGGGGACAAGTAGAGTTACCCTCGAAATGAAAAACTTAGCGCTTCATAGATGGTAGGAGGCGCCGCATCTCCACCATAGGCCTGTATGGTCTCTTAGAGCCTCCAGATTTGAATTCATCAAGCAGTTATCAACAGCTTTCTCTGCATCTTCTTTACTTGGTTTCGACTCCAGAGCACTGTTCTCTTTCAGACTCACTAGGTGGTAATAGCCATACTCTCATGATTGCCTGTGTGAGTCCTGCAGACTCCAACCTAGAAGAAACAGTGAATACACTGCGCTATGCTGACAGGGCAAGAAAAATCAAGAATAAACCCATCGTCAACATCGATCCCCAGACAGCTGAACTTAACCATCTGAAGCAACAGGTACTAGAGGCAAAATTTGATGGTAGTCAGTGGTGTTACTGAATTTGAATTATTGTCTTAATTTATCATTATCATGGGCTTAAAGAGATACTGAATTAGTGCTGGGACATAATCACATAATCACATTTGTTAATCTTGTTTTACAGGAGAAGATATTACTAGGGGTGGTGGTTCTTTCTAAGATGGTCTGGCCAGTTCAAAAGCATTAATGGACCCCTACTGGATTTCTTCTTTTTACCAGGCCCTAAAAATTACTTCATCCAAAATCTCAGGATACTATAGAGGTAGTCTACAGTGAGACAGAGATTTTCTACCATAGATATCTCAAAGACCTAGAAGAGAGTTTCTGGACCTGGGTGCCAGAGATCTGTATTTGCTTTTGGTTAAGCATGCAGTAGCCTACCTAATTGGGTATATAATCATTTGGCCCCACCAAGGATCTATTAAGTAATCTTAGACTTAAAACGGTAGAGCTGAAAGAGACTTCGCAGGTAATATGGTCTAACCCTCTAATTTTAGTGGAGGAAATGGATAAAAGCAAACTCATTAGCTCTTCCTCCCAACTTCCTTATTCATATCAGTTGAATCACCATTGTTCCAGACCTTCTCTTCACTCATTCTCCAAAACCAAATCTCATCCATTTTTTTCCTTCAGAATGACTCGTGCCTGTCCTTTTCCCTACATCCCACTCTCCTGTTCGAGGTCATCCACAAATTCCCATGTTTCTGGATAAAACCAGTCTCCCTACACAGAGTCTGTATTGAGTCTTTCCTTCTACTTCCCTTACTCGGATCCATTCTCCCCGCAGCTGCCAGATCAGTCTTCCTAAAAGATTGAGTCTTCTCCTCGTTATTATAGTCAGAAACCTTCAGTGGTTCATGTTTCCTACTACCTAAAGTCTAAAGTCTTCTTCCACATTGTTGAGACCCTCCATAATGCACCCTTATTTCTGTCCAACCCTATTTCTCACGATTTCCCCAACACACACACCGTGCTTCCGTCAGGCCAATTGCTTCACTGCCCTGCCGATGTATTTTGTTCATCCCAATCATTTCTTCTTGCCTGGAATGATCTTTCTTCTCTTCTTAGCTTCTCTAAATCCTGTCTGTTCTTCCAAGACCCTGCTTACCTCGAGCCTCTGTGAAGCCTTCCTATTTAGCACCCTACTTAAACTCTGACACCCAGCTATCTTAATGCATTTGCTTTTGAGTCTGGTTTGTTAGTCATGTCTCCAAAGACATCTCAATCTTGTATTCTACACACACAGCCTAGCACAGTGCTAAGCACGGAACAGGTGCTCGGTAAACACATTGGGGTTTTTACTTTGGTAAGTGGTAGTGGCTCATCCTAACAGCAGGGGATAGTGGGACCAACTTAATGCTATTCCTTTGTTGGTCATCTCATAAGCATTTCCACTGTTGCGTCCTTCCTTTAGCGTCCAAGATTGCCTGAAATTTAATAGGCATCGTGTGAAATGAAAATGCTCCTAATCCTAGTAATTAATCGAACTTGCAGGGGATAAATAGCTTTCGGTTGATGTGGTTATTGTTTTCCTTGATTCTTCAGGTACAGCAGCTGCAAGTCTTGTTGCTCCAAGCCCATGGAGGGAGCCTGCCCGTGTCTATCAAGTAAGAGTTGGGGACCAGTGAAAGTGTGTATCCTAATGGTGGCTTCTTCTCCAATCCTCGTTGTACCCAGTCTTGTTGGGGCTCCTGCCATCCCTTGGCGCAAGTACAAAGATCCTAATTTGTTGGTTCTTTAGTATTTGGCAAGTTGTCTTTCTAATTCTCTTCCTTTCATTTGGACTGGGTGACCCACCTATATTCGAACAGGATGTTACCTGGGGGAAAAAATGGCACAAAGCAGAACTTGCTTTGGTCAAATCCCTGCACTCTCAGTTTCTTTTAAGTTTTGATTCCTTTTTTTGGCTTTTAGAATTCATTCATTTCCAAATATACCCTCCACCCTGACCAATACAGCAAGCCTTATCTTGTACAAATTTTTTTTTTTTTTTTTAAGTTTGGCAAGACCAACTGCATTTGACTGTAAATACAAAATTCCATACCTTTCTAATGAATGGAGGGCAGCAGTACATTCACTTTAGTTGTAATTTAGTACGGCCTTGGTTTACATAGGTCCATACAGTCTGAGCCAGCCATTCCAGATTCCAGCCTACCTCCAAATTCCTATGTAGCTTAAAGCTTTGGCTTATGGCAGGAACAGGATCTGAAAACTTAGTTTTAATCAGACATTTGAAACCCACTATGTAGAAGCTCACATACAGATTTTACGGGTCTTATCCCTGTTCTAAAAAACTTTGGGTATTTGTTTTTGTGAGTATTTAATCACTTGTAGAGATGTTTTTTTTTTTAATGCATTCAAATACTGAGATGTCTGAAAAATACTTATTGTACACGAAACCTCAACCACGATATCATTTTCAAGGGGGAAAAAAAGGAATGAAATTCCAGTGAGGGAATTGATGGAGAAGACAGGGGTCAAGGGCACATGTAGAAGGGTTGGTCTTGGCAAGGAGAAGGGCGACTTCATTGGCAGAGCCTGCTGGAAAGGAGGAGAAGGTGGCAGACAGTGCCGGGGAGCTCTGAAATGGGGACCAGGGGAGAAGCCAGAGCTTCCAGTGAACTGCCTCCATTTTCTCAGTAGAAAGGGGGAGGTGTGAGAGGCTTGAGAAGAATAGACACGGTTCAGAAAAGCTTTTGTGAGAAGTGAGATAGAGTCAATCAGGTCAGAACTAAAGGGTTGTTTTGCTTCAGTGAGGGCTCTAGGACATAGTCAGATAACATAAATTTGTAGTTCATAATGATGGGAAAAGACAATAGTCTGGTCACAGGATTGTGGAAGCCAGGTGAACAACCAGAGTACTTCACGGGTGCCCTCATGATGAAATGTTGGGTGGATCCCTGTGATAGCCTTCAGAGAAGAAGGGGACAAGAAGTTCATCAGATGGTCAGTCATGGATGGACTTCAGTCTGCATCATGGGAGGGAGTTTGCAAATGGATTAGCTCAAAGACTCAGTGGAGTATGGGGTGGTGAGATGGGACTAGAAATCCCCTTTCCACCATACTGCTATCCCATTTTCCCAAAAGTTTTTATTGAGTAATGAATTCTTTCTTCAGTGTTTTTGTGATCTGGACTATATAATCTGTTCCATTGATCTATTTCCGCCCAGCACCCCTTTAAAAAAATCAAATCCAGTACTAAATCATTTTAATAGCTATTGCTTTATGCAGGGGTGCCAACTTCTGGCAGTCAATTTGCCTTTCTTTTCCTAATTTCCCATTCTATTCTTATTCATTTATTCTTTCATATGGTTTGTTATCACTTTGTAAGAGCAGATAAGACCACCCATTAGGATTTTGATTAATGTTGCATTAAGCTGATCACTTTGGCTCCCCCTAGGCATGACATCCAATTGCTTAATTTTTTTTCCCATTAACATATTGTAAAGTTCTATTTGTTTTTAAGCATCTCTGCATTTTTATTGTTTTGTTTTTTATTGTTGCTTTTTGTTTTATACCATTATTTTTGCCTTAACTGTCCCTTCCCCATTGAACCCCTTCCTAATCCTTTCCTTTAAAAAAAGGGGGGGAGCAGCTAGGTGGTACAGTGGATAGAGCTCTGGCCTTGGAGTCAGGAGAACCTGAGTTCAAATCCAGCCTCAGACACTTGATCCTTACTAGCTCTGTGACCCTGGGCAAGTCACTTAACCCCAATTGCCTCACTAAAAAGCCAAAAAAAAAAAAAGACCTTTAGAAAAGCCAAGTCACATGTAGATGGTATAGCTGGTTGACGTCTGTACTTCCATCTCTGTAGTAAGAGAAGGGCCGGGTTTTTCCTTCTCAGTTCTCTAGCAGTGAGATGGTTCATTGGAACTTGCCCCAGTATCACCGTTTTGTAGTGTTATTTATCATTATCCCTTTTCTTATAATAAAAATCCCTGTTTCTCCATTACGTGTAATGCGAGTTTGTGGTTTCAAATAACTTTTTATCATTAAGGAAAAATTAACTTTTTAAAATAATAGATGTTTAGACAACCACCATGAAGTCCTACTCAGTCTTATTATGGAAATAACCCAGGATTCTCTAAGACTGTACAAGTAGAGGACAGTCTATAGTAGAGCCTGGGACCAGTGGCGACAGCACCGCCTGTCTGTCTGGTGTCTGAGGACTGTCCTGCCTCCAGGTCCCCACAGCCATCACTCAGCTGCCACAGCTCACAAAGACTCTCTGACTAGACTGACCATGAAATTTCATATTCTTAGTGACACAATGTGTTCAACTGATTCTTTTCCCAATGTTGAATCGTCCTCATATTCTTGGTATAAATTTTACTTCATCATAATAAAAATTTTGATATGTTGCTGTATTTCACCTAATGTTCTTTCATTTTTATTTTTTAAATTAATTTTTTCTCAATTAACAAGTATTTATTTTCTTCCCCACCCCCATTAAATCTATTATTCTTTCCATCTGCCTTCATTAATGGGAAGTAGCATGGTGGAATGAATGAAGAACCAGCTTTTGAGCCTGGAAGACCTGAGTTTGAGTTCTACGTCTCACATGTACTTGCTTTGTGACCCTGGGCAATTTATTTAAACTCTCTGTGCTTTGAGCAGCTCTCTGAGAAAAGAAGTAGAACAACCACTCATCTGCATTGGTAGAAGGAACTTCTTGCCTGGAATTCCCGATAGAGACGGACCAGCTCTGGGACAAAAACCCCAGAGTGCTATTTGTTTCCAGTTCTTACTCTGCCTTAGGGACCATAGATTAATAACAAGTATTTATGTAGTGCCTGTGCCAGGCATTGTGCTAAGCACTTTGCAAATATTATCTCATTTAATCCTCACAACGACCCTAAGAGATAGGTGCTCTTATTATCCCCATTTTATGGTTGAGGAAACTGAGGCAGAGAGAGATAAAGTGACTTGCCCAGGATCACACAGCTAGTAAATGTTGGAGGCCATATTTGAACTCGGATCTTACTGACTATAGGCCCAGAGCTTTATGCACTGAGCCACATAGCTGCCCTGTTATTAGAGTATGATCATTTAACTTTTGTGAGTTCCTTGTGTTTTGGGGGGGAGGGTATTCCTCACTTTTCCCATTGCGTTTTCCCCATATAACTGTTGAATGCAATTTCTTCAGAACTCTATTCTAAAGTGTGGACTTTTTCTTTATTTTTTTTTTTTTTTACTGCTCTGTGTTCTGTAAATGAGGCGTTGAAATCTCCCACCATTATTGATTTTACATGTAGCTCCTGTATTATTTGGTATGTATGTTTGATAACGGTACCTTTTCATCGTGATATTCCCTTGTTTTCTTCCTGTGGTGATTTCCTATGGTGATTACGTTGAGGTAGCAACTAGTTGATCACACATATAAAGAACCCACTGGTTTTTTGTTTTTTAGTGCTCATTTTGATAAATTTCAGGCTCGCTCTTCTTGTTTTTATGTACCAAAAGCTGCCTTAAGGTTGCCTCTGGTTGTCATCAGTTCTTCATACCTATGAATTCTTATGTGACAATCTTTTATTTTAGAAAAGAGTATTTGGTTTTTCTGGGAAATTGATTTGTGATTGAATTCCTTTCTCTGAGCTTTCAGGATATCCTATTCCATCTACTTCTCTCATTTCCCATTTTTATAGAAGGATCTTGTGCAATTCAAATTGATGGGGTTTTTAATATGAGATGTTTTTCTTTTTGCCTACTTGTAAAATCATCTTCTTGTCATTATCCTGAACTTTGACAATATGTCTGATTAAATTGAATTTAGGGTTCACTTCTTTGGGCAGCCTGTAAATTCTGTTCATTTACAATCTCCCTACTTTTCCAACTTGGAAAATTTCTTCCCTGGTTCCCTGAAATATAGTCAGCCTCTTTTCTACCCTCATTAGAATGTCATTTTCTGGAGTGCAGGAAGTGTTTTTGCGTTTCTTTGCGTCCCCATTGCTCAGTGCCCAGTGCCGCATATATGGCACATGGTGGGAGCTTGCTAAACGCTTGTTTGATTTTCTTCGCTGTTTTTATGAAGCCCAATAATTCTTCTTATTAATTTTTTCTGCTTGTTCTTTGTTATGAATCTGTCATGACTTTTGTGTGTCTTGAGTCCAGAATTTTTTCCCATTGTAGAATTTCTTGGGTTTTGTTTTCTACATTACCTACTGTTTCTACCTTCTGTCTTCCAGTGGAATAATCTTTTTTTTTGTTTTTCAATTGAGCCAGTTGCTTTGTTTCTCTTTTGCATAGCTTTTTATATACTTCTTCATCAATATGTTCATAGATTCTAGTCATCCTCTATTCCTTGTTTTTCTTTTGAGAGTTTCTAGTAGTTTTTCTTCTTTTGGTTGTTGAGTGATTTGTTTGAAGAAGATGCTGAGGAGAGAGGACCTTTCACTCCTCCAGCATCCCAGGAAGTCTTTGTCTATTCATTTTCTTTTGCTTTTTGGTGAGGCGATCAGGGTTAAGTGATTTGCCCAGGGTCACACAGCTAGTAAGTGTCATGTGTCTGAGACTGGATTTGAACTCGGGTCCTTCTGACTCTAAGGCCAGAGCTCTATCCACTGCACCACGTAGCTGCCCCCTATTCATTTTCCAGAAGGCTGGTCTCCATTTTTATTTCTTCTTCTTTTGCTCTTAGGAAAGAGTCCGCAAAGCTTTTGTACTAAACTTAGTTGATATCTGCAGATGATCACTTACCTTTAATTTCCAGCATAGACAATTGACTAGAATATGAGTAAAAGTATCTTGGTTTCATGTTGCCCCTTTTCTGCCAAATGACCATTGCCAAACCATAGCCCCATATCTCCTCATTAATTCTAGTCTGCTAGGCCATTCACATTTCCTCCGTCCTTCCAGCCCTCCATATGGCTGCCCCAGGTCATAGTCAGATAGCTGTTTATTTCACACCCGTAATTCTTTACTACCAACATTTCCCCCTTTTGGCTTTGAGGACTTTTATGTTCTCTATTCTCTAGATCCCTAGCACTTAAGTGTTTCAGAAATGTGACTCAAGCTAAAGAGGCAGTGTGATGTAGGGGAAAGAACACTGGACTTGGGCAAAAGGCCTGGGTTTGAATCTTGACTTTGCTACTTACTAGCCGGGTTATCCTGGGCAAATCATTTTACAGACCTCAGTTTCTTTATCCATAAAATGAGAGAATTGGGTTAGTTGCTTTCTGAGGTCACATACAGCTTTCATATTCTACGATTCTAAAACGACTGATGTGCCCACAACTTGACCAGATGACTTGGATTTCATAATTCCTCCTTTTTCAGTCAATTTTGAAATATAAAATCATGATATATTCAACATTATAAGGGGCTCGCTAATAATAAATGTGACGGACAGATCATCAACTGGCCACAAAGGGAAGGAACGTCAGCTTCCTTTAGACCTAGTTGGTGGTGCGGGTACCTTTGGCATTCTAGAAAAAAGCCTTTGGAGCCCTTTTCAGAATAAGATTTTTCGATGCATAGGAATCACGGCGTTACAAAGGAAACCAATTATATCAAAATATACTTATAGGAGTATTCAAAAAACATTCATAGGCCCCAGGTTAAGAATCCCTGATCTAAAATAGCGAATCATTTTCAACGATGTTCCTTCATAAATGCCTAGCATTTAACCAGCAAATGTTCTACAGTGTAATTTGAGACCCCAGCATTAATTTTGATGAGATCCACCTTGTGGTTTTTGTTTAAGAGCAAGCTAAGGACTCAGAGGCCTTCTGAATTCATGGCGTCTGTGAACAGGGTAAGAGCTCATCTAGTTTATCCCTGGAACCCTGTTCTGTCCTTTTTGGAGATTAAGGGCAGCAGCTGGTTACCATCCTCTCTATGGTAACCCTTATTTGTCCTAAAGATTATTCTATTTCCCTGAAGTCTTTGGATCAAATTGCAATTCTTTTGACCTTTCTAAAATCCCTTGGGAACATTTCATACTAACTGAAATACATATTGTTGGTCCCCTTCATTTTTTTAAAAATACAGCCTTGATAGACATCAACAAACATGAACATTTTATGTACAAAGAACTGAAAAGGAGGAGTGTGTATGTGTGAATCTCCATTACATTATAGTTTGTGGATTTCAAAAAGTATGTATTAAATTTGACATGATAGCATGCATCCTGCTCTACTTGTCTGAGCCTTCTGCTCTCTTTGTATTTTTAAATGTTTCACTGATGCTTCATTTTTTTTCTTTTGTTTTATTTGACTATTTTCACCATGCCTCCAGACTCTCTACTATTTCATGTAACAAGTAAGTATAATCAAACCAAATGTATATATGGGTTATGTCTAAAATGGTATCGCATTTGGCACCTCTAGTCCATGCCCTCTCTGCAAAGAGGTAGGAAGCATGTTTCTTCATCAGTCTCCTGGAGTCATAATTTATCACTGCATCAATCAGAATTGTTGAGTTTTTCAGAGGTGTTTACATTTACAATAGAGTAATCATTTAGTGAGATGATGGACTCAAGATATAGAATGAGATCATTTGTTTTGCTTGACTATCCAGATTTCATTCTGTTTTGTTTTGTTTTGTTTTCTAATTGGGGAGGCAAAGTGGGAAGCAGAAAAAATAAATGCTTGTTCATTGAAAAAAAATTGTTTTAAACAATATTATAGTCATTGTATGAATTATTTTCCTGATTTTACTCTCTTCAATCTGCATCAATTCAAATAAGTCTTGTTAGGTTTCTCTGAATATGTCCCTTTCATAGTTTCTTAAAGTACAATAATATTCCACTACATTCATATACCATAATATTTGTTCCATTCCTGAACTGATGGGTACCTACATTGTTGCCAGTATTTTGCTACAACAAAAAGTTGTATATAAATATTTGTGTGTGTGTGTGTGTGTGTGTGTGTGTGTGTAGTACAAATAAATATATATAAATATTTTTGTACAAATGAGTCTTTTCCCTCTGTTTTTGATCTTTGGGGGATATGTGCCTAGTAAGTGGCTGAGCTGAGTCAAAAGAAGATGCACAGTTTAGTGACTTTTGAGGCCTAGTTCCAAATTCCATTCCAGAATGGCTATGCCAATTCATAGTTCCACCATCAGTGTGCCTGTCCTTCCATCGCCCCTTCAACAATCATCATTTGCCTCTTTTGTGATCTTTGCCATTTTGATAGGTATTAGGTAGAATCTCAATGCTATTTTAATTTTAATTTCTCCTATTAGTGATTCAGAGCATTTTTCGTTTAGTTATTGCTAGCCTGCCTTTCTTCTCTTGAGACTTCCTTTTCGTATCCTTTGACAGATGCTACTCCATTTGTCCTAAACAGGCAAGAAATGACATATGTGCTTTATAGGTATATCTATAACCTACCGCCCTTACCCCTTTAATACTGTTAGAAATAAAGAATACTACCTCTTTCCCCTGGAGGCGATAGGAAGAGGGTACTTAAAGTAGACAAAACTGGTAGACAGGAGGCAAATGAAATATGCATTTCAGGAGAAGCAAAAGAGAGCCCTCTCTCTTCTGTATCCCCTCACCATCTTTTTGGAAGGGGATGTTCTGATTTATGATGGGTTGTGACATCTGCTCTTGACCACTGGCTGTCACTCCAATTCCCTTCTGTCAGCTTCTCTTCTTGAAGTCCATCTGTAAAAAGTCTTGGGATTAGATTCCAGCAAGTCTGAACAGATTGAATTTTGGCCTTGTCTTTTCCTCATAGTATTGTGCTGAGCAATATTGGAACCGCTCCTACATACTATCTTACCATGGGGCTGTTCAATGAAAATTGAGCTTCACTTCTTCCTACTGATATATAAGTGGCTCAATCCTATAGCAAAAATTCTAAGGAGAGCAGCCATTGATTGCCATTCTTATTACAATCACATCTGACTCTGAGTTCTCTGTTGAGAGGTGTGTCAGAAAAATAGTTCTTCTCATTCCAAAGTCCTGCCTGAGCGTGATTTTTTTTTAACATTATGTTGTGCTTTATTGTTTTATTTTGTTAAACATTTATCAATAACTTTTTTTTAATAATTAATTTATTCATTTTTAGTTTTCAACATTGACTTCCACAAGATTTTGAGTTTTAAATATTTTCCCCCTCCCTCTCTGCCCTCCTCCCCAAGATGGCCTGCAATCTGATATAGGCTCTACTTATACATTCATATTAAGCATATTTTCCCATTAGTCATGATGTAAAGAACAATTAGGACTAATGGGAAGAACCACAAGAATGAAGCAATAAAACAAAATACAAGAAAAGGAGAGCAAATAGTGTGCTTCCATATGCATTCAGACTCCATAGTTTTTTCTTTGGATGTGGACAGCATTTTCCATCGTGAAACTTTTGGAGGTGTCTTAGATCCCTGCATTGCTGAGAAGAGCCAAGTCTATCAAAGTCAGTCATTGCACAATGTGGCTGTTACTGTCTATCGTTCTCCTGGTTCTGCTCATTTTACTCGGCATCAGTTTGTATAAGTCTTTCCAGGTTTTTCTGAAGTCTGCCTGTTCATCATTTCTTATAGCACAAAAGTATTCCATTACATTATATACCACAACTTGTTCAGCCATTCCCCAATGGATGGGCATCCCCTCAAATTCCAGTTCTTTTGCCACCACGAAAAGAGCTGCTATACATATTTTTGTACATGTGGGTCCTTTTCCCATTTTTATGATCTCTTTGGGATACAGACCTAGAAGTGCTATTGCTGGGTCAAAGGGTATGCACAATTTTATAGCCCTCTGGGCATAGTTCCAAATTGCTCTCCAGAGTGGTTGCATCAGTTCACAACTCAGCCAACAATATATTAGTGTTCCAGTTTTCCCACATCTTCTCCAGCATTTATCCTTTTCCTGTTTTGTCATGTTAGTCAATCTGATAGGTTGTGAGGTGGTACCTCAGAGTCGTTTTGATTTGTATTTCTCTAATCAATAGTGATTTAGAACATTTTTTCATATGACTATAGATAGCTTTAATTTCTTCATCTGAAAACTGCCAGTTTCATATCCTTTCACCATTTATCAACTGGGGAATGAGTTGTATACTTATAATTTTGATTCAGTTCTCTATATAGTTTAGAAATGAGGCCTTTATCAGAGACACTGGTTGTAAAAATTCTTTCCCACTTTTTTGCTTCCCTTATAATCTTGGTTGCATTGACTTTGCTTGTGCAAAAACTTTTCAATTTAATGTAATCAAAATTATCCTTTTGCATTTCATAATGTTCTCTATCTCATTTGGTCATAAATTCTTCCTTTCTCCATAGATTTGATACGTAAACTATTCCTTGCTCTTCTAGTTTGCTTATAGTATCAGTCTTTATATCTAAATCATGTACCCATTTTGACTGTATCTTGGTATAGGGTGTGAGATGTTGGTCTGTGCTCAGTTTCTGCCATACTATTTTCCAGTTTTCCCAGCAGTTTTTGCTAAATAGTGAGTTCTTATCCCAGAAGCTGGGGTCTTTGGGTTTATCAAATAATAGATTACGATAGTCATTGACTACTGTGTCTTGCATATTTAACCTATTCCACTGATCCACCACTCTGTGCCTTAGCCAGTACCGAGCAGTTTTGATGATTGCTGCTTTATAATACAGTTTTAGATCTGGAATGGCTAGGCCACCTTCCCTAGCATTTCTTTTCATTAGTTCCCTTGATATTCTGAACCTTTTCTTCTTCCAGATGAATTTTGTTATTGTTTTTTCTAGCTCTATAAAATAATTTTTTGGTAGTTTGATTGGTACAGCACTGAATAAATAAATTGATTTAAGTAGAATTGTCATTTTTATTATATTAGCTCAGCCTACCCATGAGCAACTGATATTTTTCCATTTCTTTAGATCTGACTTTATTTGTGTGATTAGACTAAATTGGATGTAATCATATGTACAGACCTATGTGAAGGATGAGGCAGGATAACTTGGAGTACTTTCACTCCCTAAGAAATAGCCCAGGAGATTTCTTTGTGGCCACATGACTTGATTTCTGTTCTAGTGTGGAGCCATCGGAGAATCTCCAGTCCCTGATGGAAAAGAATCAGTCTCTGAGTGAGGAGAATGAAAAGCTGAGCCGTGGACTCAGCGAGGCAGCTGGTCAGACAGCCCAGATGTTGGAGAGGATCATTTTGGTGAGATTTAAAGACCTGCTTTTGTTTTCTTATTTATCCCTGCTTCTGATTTGCAAAGCTCATGTGGAATGGGATGGATTTGTGTTATAAAACCCTTTAGGGGAACCCCTTTGGTGCAAAACCTGTATTACGAAGTATAGATTTATCCCTATCCAGAGCAGGTTCTCATTCTAGGGTGTTTGACTTTAAAGTAAACTTATCTATCTTTCTATATCCATTTTCCCATTCTATCCCATTTTGAAATGGAAGCTGTGTTATCGAGCACTTTGGAAGGGAGGAAACTTGGTTATTCTCTTGCCACTGTAATCCAGTGCCCAGACTTGGTTCAGTCTCCAATCCCTTCCTGCCAGTCCAAATATATAAATTCAGCCTTTGGCAGGCAAATTTTTGCCTGAAACCAACAAATTTCCACTCAGTCTACCTTTATGACATATATCCACCTGTGTTACAATGTGTTTTCCAACAAGGAAGGGTAGGCTGCTTCCAAACCTCTATTTAAAGAGGACCAAACTTAATACATATGGCTGGCATAAGGGCAAGGGTGACAAGTGGCACTTTGCCCTTTTACCTAAATGTTTTAATCACAGTTCTGTATTTGATACTTTGAGGTGATGCTACTTTTGGAGATGTGCACCAGCTCTCCACCTGTGTGACCTTCAGAAAGTTGTTAAGGCTGCTGCCTGAACAAGTAAACCTGTTGGTGGGTTGGGCTGCTTACACTTTATGGCAGGTGCTAGTTTGCACAGGAACAAAAGTGTATACCAGAGATCCAGAAGAGAACTTTAGTGCACTCTGGACACACATATTAGAGCAGGGCTTGAAATAGAACTGAAAACAGTTCCTTCACCAACCTGGGTCCCCCTCTGCCTTCGTCTCCCCCACCAGCCACCTGATCACTCCTCTTGTTCTTCATGCCAGGTTAGCCCTGCCAGAGGGACGCCAACATTTAGTCCTGATGTAAGGTTATGTAGGCAACGCTGCAGGCCTGGTATCTGTTGAGTTACTTTAAACAACGGGGAGTGGCATGCCAGGAAACCCAGCCTTCTTACACGATCTGAAACTTCTGTGTGGAGAGGCAGTGTGAGCTTCTGAGGCAGGTCTGGGACCTAGCTCATCAGGTGTGGTTTTTGAAGTGGCCAGTGATGACCGTAGAGAGAGTGGGGTGGCCAGCTTCCATTGCTGAATTTACCAGTGCATTTCCGTAAATAATTAAAGCCTCTGAAGGCCTCCAGGATTGCACTGGAAGAAGCCCCCTCTGCATCCAGTTTTCTTCTTCCTAGCCATAGACGAGCATAATTGGATGAGGCCTCTGACAGTCTTCTGTGTTTTTGTTACAGACAGAACAAGCAAATGACAAGCTGAATGCCAAGCTGGAAGAGCTCAAGCAACATGCCGCGTGAGTGTCTTATCACGTGTGGTGAGGGACCAGTGCCCCCTTAACCTCCTCTCCTCTAATGCTTGCACTTCAACTTTCAGGTGCAAGCTTGATCTGCAGAAACTGATAGAGTCTCTAGAGGATCAAGAGTTAAAAGAAAATTTGGAGATAATTCATAATCTGCAGCATGTGATAACTCAGCTCTCGGTAAGCCAAGTAAAGATGGTATTGCTGTGCGTACCACTTGTATACCTGTGCGTATCCATTTTGAGAATTTCTAAAGCCGGGCCCCTTGCTGAAACCACGTCAGGTTGTAATTACCGTGACACATTCTTTCGTCATCATCTTCCCCTTAACCCCCTGGACTGGTGATGTGGATCTCTGCCGCAGTCTGGAACATGAAGAACAGCCAGGTTTGTTTGCCGCCTCGGCACGAGAGGTCTTTTCCCATATAGAATCTGACGTGGAATATGCTGAGGCCTAGCTGAAAGACAGCATTGTGACAGAGCAAGATATGACCATGGGTAGCCCTATCTCTGCCTCTCTTAAAAATGACCAGCTAGATTTCCCTGTACATGGAGCTGCAGTTTCAGATCTGTCAAAGGATTCCTGAAGAAAAGGTTAGATGCTGATGTTCTGCTAGGCTGTGCTGTTGAGATGGCTGATGAGCAAGTTTGATTTGGGGAGCTTCTGTGAGACAAGATGTCAGTCTCGTCCGTCGCAGCAACCATGAAGAGCATCGTTCTGCCTCATAGCCAGGGCCTGAGTGCTGTGTCATTTGGTAAGAGGCAAGAAAGACAAGGACATATTTGTGAAGCGAGATAAGCTTTGCTCCCGGAGAATCTGACAACTCAGCCAATTGATAACCTAGATGTTCTCCCAGAGAAAGGGGCGACTGGCGACTGGCTGGCTCAGAGGAGCTCTGTCTACCCCAGGGATGTGCAAAATAGGAAGTAATTAACAGGAGGAAGGTGTTAGAATTAAGAGGGGTTGGGAAAGGCTTCTAGTAAATGATGGGAAATACTCAGCTGGCAGATGTCAAAGATTTCAATAAACTGAAAAGGCCGTGGATTTCCAGGGGTTTTAAATCACTTAGATCAGAAGTTCCCAACCTGAGGCACTAGAAGCAAATGTTTATGTACTAAAGAAAGCTTTCTTTATGAAAAATTAATGTATCCCTTTATTGTCTGTATGACCCTGGACAAGTCACTTTCCCTCTCTTAGCCTCAGTTTCTTCATCTGTAAAATGGGGTATCATAGCACCTACCTTGTAGGGTTGTTGTGAAGATAAAATGAGGTAATATTTGTAAAGTACTTTGCAAATCTTCAAGCACTATAGAAATCCTAGCTGTTACTTGAAAGTTTGCTCTTAAAGTGATTCTTAATCAAACTGAATTCCATTGAGTAATGTTTCAAAAAGCCAGCTGGGGACATGTGTGTGGCAAACCCTAGAATTTGTTCCTTTTCATATTGAGTAGGGTGTATGAGGACTAAAAGGTGTTAGGAGCCCCTGACTTACATGAAACAAACTTCCTTATCCAAGACTCTTAACTCTCCTTTTGTATTGTGACCAAAGTCATGTAGCTGGTAAGTGTTGGAGGCAGATTTCAAACTGGGATCCTCCCAACTCCAGGTGCAGCCCCTTTTCCATGGCACTCCCTGGCTGATAAATGTTAGTGATCGTGCAGTTGTGATGTTCTGGATGGAGGGCAAACACCCCCATCTGGGTTGTATAGTCTCTTACCCCAATCTCTTTCTCCTGGTTCTGTAATAATAGCAATAGCTCATATTACTATAGATTTGCAAAGCACTTTGTATATGTTTTCTCCTATTTAAATTCTTGAAGACGGTATCCTCTCTTACAATCTTAGACTGTAATTTAGACATCCTTGTTACACTCACCTGTAAAGATGTATATATATATATATATATATATATACATATATATGTGTCTCTTTCTCCCACTCCCACCCCTGAGTCTGTGCCACAGAAAGGATTCTGCATGCTCTGGAGATAGTGCCTGAGTCCTATAAAAATAAGTGAGTGTTTATTTGCAGGTGTGTCCCAGCAAGGATGGCTTAACATTTCTGTTTGCCACCTTGACTGTCAACTTTAGTAGGTCATATTTTATATTACACGAGGCTCCCAGTTGTAACCTTTAAATGAGCAAAGAGATAGGATTGTTATTGAAAGAAGTACTCTAACATTAGGATTTAAACTAGCCAAGATCCTGCAGGGCATGGGCAACAGCAGGTGTTTATTAAGTGCGTGCTCTGTGCAGAGCACTCTGCTGGGTGCTTCAATTCAGTCCATGCCCATGGCCAGAGAGTTTAGCTGGGTTTCCTAATTTTCTCCAGCTTCATTCAACAGCACTTGAAAGTAGAAGCAAAGAGAGTATATGGCAGGGGTAACCCAAGACTGAGGGGCGTAGATCAGTCGAGGTTGGCAGCAGGGGAAGGGGGCAGTGGAGAGTTGAACTGGGTTCATCCAGGAATCAAATAGGGAAGGAAAGAGAGTGAAGCCAAGGGTGATAGAGGGTGGTGCAGAGGTGATGGCCTGGGACAGACCTGAGGGTTTGGAGTCACAAGGCAGAGGGAGAAGTTGCATGACAAAACGTTATGATCAGATACAGGAATTTCAGCATTCCTGAACATGGAGGTGAACATCTATAGGTGACGGCAAGGTCGAGGGTATGCCCATCTCTGCAGATAGCTAAGGTGGGGTGGAGAAGGAGCTCATGGGAATGGAGTAGATCGAAGAATTGAGAGGGCGGGGTGTTTGAGGGAGCATCGGTATGTAAGCTGCAGTTCCCTAGGAGTTAAACTCAGTGTAAACTCATTGATCCAGATAGAAGTGGTCTCCATTTCCCTTCTCTGTGTCCCAAACAGAAGCTGAAACATTTGCTTCATTAGCAGTTTCTAATTAAGGACCTGTGTGGTGTTTTTGTTGATCTCTCTCTAGACCAGGTTCTTGTTCTCTGAGAGTGTGGTGTTTTACTGACTATAAAACATAGATCAAAGACAGAGATTGGGGGGCAGGGAACCATACCCGTGATTTAATTAACGTGAAATCAGTGCACAGTGGATAGAGCTCTGGGCCTGGAGTCAGGGAGACTTCAGTTCAAATCTAGCCTCAGACACTTAGTAGCTGTGTGACCCTGGGCAAGTCACTTCACCTCCATTTATGTCAGTTTCCTCAACTGTAAAATGGGGACCATAAGAACACCTACCTCCCAGGATCGTCGTGAGGATCAAACGAGACAATTGTAAAGCACTTGGCACAGTGCCTGGCACTATAAGTAGCATGTAAATGTTAGCTATTATCATATTGACATGCCAATGCATGTTGGTACCTTCTCTTACCTGTGGTCCTAGAAAATTGCCCAGAGCACTGAAAACTTAAGTACCTTGGTCAGTGTCATACAGCAAGGAGGAGACCCATGCTAGACTAGAACCAAAGCCTTTCTGGCTTTGAAGCCAACTGGTAAAGCATATAAAGAAAGGGCACTTGGTAAAACAGGAAAAGGCCAATTGCCTGGGACAATGCTCCAGTCCAATAGGATCATCTCTAGCAGAAGAGGACATAGCACTTGCCATATGGCCTTATTTTTATAGAAGCCACAAAGTTTTTCATCATGGAAGAAAAAAAAGATGTTGGCAAATATAAAAAGGGCTTGTGGGTTGGGGTATGGATGACTTCAAGATTGCGCTTGATCCATTAAAAGGGTTTCTAAATATAGATTTTTTTTTTTAAACATTAAATGGCTGCTATAAAAACATCTGTCATCTTAACCAAAAAGCCTTTTTCTAAACTGAAGCATTGTTTCACAGGATGAGACGGCGGCGTGCATGGCTTCAGCCGCCGATGCTCCTACCGATCCAGAGGCCGTGAGTAACCTGCCATTTTGTGTACAATTGCAAGCTTTAACCGAGTAGCTCCCTGGGACTTAGCCTGTCTTCAGCAGTTCTTTTCTCCACCATCCTTAGAGCGCCCTGGCATTTGGGAAAGCTTTGTCTCTCGTACCTGGTACCTAATAAAGGCTGGCAGAGCCACTCACTGATAGTGTGTGTGCCATGTACTTTCCTGAAGCCTTATTAGGCAGCATCCTTTTATGTTGTTTCACAAAATGTCCAGGGAGCTAAAATGAAGGGGAGAGAAATTAGGAAATCGTGTCCAAGAGCAAGAAGGGATTGGAGATGAAGCATAGAGAAAGTTGTTCTTTCGGACCAAAAAGAAATTTGTATGAGCTGAGCCTCTTCTCTGGTGAGAGACCAGAATGAGGGAAAGGTAGGTGACTAGGGTAGAGAGCACAGAGAACAAACCAGGTGGGGTCAAAGGTTAGACCCCATAGTCAATTGGCATATCAGGCTGGTCGTTTAGGTGCTTTTTCTGCCTGCGAGCAAAGTAAAAGCTTCTGGAAATACTTTTTAATAATACTTTTGGACTGAGAGGGTGCAGAAACAACCGCCTAGTAAGAGTAAGTAACAGCCGGCCTTCACTACTACCACCCGCCTCCCAAGATACCATCTCTGTGGGGCTTTCTGAGGGCCTCTTTTGTGAAGGACATGAGAGAAAATGAGTGAGATAGTTTCCAGCAGAGATAATAGGGGCAGCCAAGACGCAGGTTTCCCAGATAATTATTGTTGGGAGAAAAGACCCGTTCTAGCGTCGTCAGTTAGAGATGCCATCAGAATTATGGTGCTAGTGATTGCAGTGAGATGAATGGTTCGAGGTAAAGCTTACAGACATTAAGTGCATATCGTAAGAACAGCCACACTTAGGGGGTGGCCAAGAGAACTGACTGGCTAACAGGACATAGAGAGTCCGAAATGCCTGTTTCTTTTGCAAATCATTCTTCTGTTCTCTTGCAGCAACTGGAAACTAGCCCTAACACCAGCAGGTCCTCTGCTGGTTTCACCACCCAGCATGCACTACGCCAGGCTCAGATGTCCAAGGAGCTGATAGAGTTGAATAAAGCCCTAGCTCTGAAAGAAGCCCTGGCCAAGAAGATGACTCAGAATGACAGTCACCTGCAGCCCATTCAGTTCCAGTACCAGGTAAATTCTGCTGGCTTCGAGATAGAATTTGGGTATGTCTATCATCTCTCTTTCTTTAAATGGACTTCCCTGCTGAAGATTATGGGCACCTCATCTTGATTCAGAGGACCAGGGACTTGGCCCCACGTAGCTTGAGTGTTCAACTTTTAAAATACTAGAGGACAGGAGCCCTAGCGTTTATTGCAGTCTTCAGAGCGTCTGCCTCTGCAATCTGCAGAGGAATGCAGTTTCATAACCTCTAAAGGATAATCTTTCCTTGCTTTCAGGGAAAGTCATATTCTAATGATGGAACTAAGCTTCTGATCTTGTAGCCAGGCTGTTTTTGTTCCATTGAGCTATGGTAGAAAGCAGAAAAAGAATTCCCTCTCTTGTAATTGGGCTCACAAGGCTTTCAAAGTATTTGTTTCTAAGTCACTGTGGTACTTCTTTCAAGGCAAGGCTCTGGCCATTAGGTTTCCACAAAGACTGGCCCCCACCCCTAGCCCAACTCTTTTCTTTTCAGCCTTTCTAGTTTGACGTACCTGTGAACTTGTCAGGATGTATTCTTCCTCCATGGTCTTCCTCCATTCTTTCTAGCCATGTTCTAGTTCAGTCAGCCATATACATTCAGCCTCTGCTACCTACCCAGACACTTGTATGTTTGCACCTGTATGGACCTACCAGATTTACTTTTTTATTTCCACCCACACGTTTTGAATACATATAATTTATAAAAATGTGTTTCAGCCACAAGAGCCAGACAACACATTTCTACCCTCCTTCGAAGGGGACCAATAGTGATTGGGGCTTCAGCCCATTTCTGGTCTTTTCCCTAGAATCGAAGGTACTTAAGCCTGAAACATGAAACTTTTCAAAACTACCTTTCATATGCAGAGCATGTTCTCTCTGTCCTCCTGTCCAACACAGATAGAGCCTCGATGTGGCCTTCTGTTCCAAGCAGTTAAAGGGAAAGGGAAAAGACACTTTGGAGAGCCAGGTCGCCGTTAACTTTCCACATTTGTGTAGTAAATGTGAATGAGAATTGCAAAGCGTCATGCTTACTCTGAGCATCAAGTACCAGCAGACCAGGGTGCAGATGCTTGAATAATTCTTCCCATTTTGTAATGAAAACTTTATTAGGAAATTGTATAAGTAAATACTGTATTTCTACATGTGTATGTATAAACACATGTATATATTATTGTCCGGTTTCTACATATAGGCCATGGCATATTTGTTATACAGTGTAACTTAACAAGATTATTTTAAAATGTTGTCTTAGTTTAATGAACACCAAAACATGACATTTCCATATTCAAAATAGAATAGAAGAAGATTATATGTGAAAATTCAAATCTCTTGCATATAACTGGGGTTTGTTTGTTTGTTTTTTAAGGACTATAATATATTCGACATGTTATTTTCAAAGCTGTCCTGCTTCTCTTTTTCCTTCTGCTCTTTGATTCTCTTCTGTCTGTTTAAAAAAATGTTTCTTTTTGGGCAGTGACTATATCATTAGCTTCCCTCTCCCTACCAACCACCTCCCTTTTCCATACACGCCATACAAAAAGAAAAATACAATTCTTGAAACAAGTAAGTCTAATCAAGCAAAATAAATCTGCACGTGTGCCACATCCCAAAATGTATCTCATTCTGTACTTGGCATCCATCACCTCCATCAGTAGGGTGGGTAGCCAGCTCCTTCTTCATCAGTCTTCTGAGGTCATGGTTGGGCATTACATTGATGAGAGTTCAGAGTTGTTTTTCTTTACAATGTTGTCATTACTGTATAAAGTCTCCTGTTTTTGCTTACTTCATTCTATATCAGCTTATACAAGTCTTCCCAGGTTCTCTGAAACCATTCCTTTTGTCATTTTTTTTAAAGCCAATACCATTTCTTTTTTTTTTTTTCCTTTGCTTTTTGGTGAGACAGTTGGGGGTAAGTGAGTTGCCCAGGGTCACACAGCTAGTAAGTGTCATGTGTCTGAGGCCGGATTTAAACTCAGGTCTTCCTGACACCAAAGCCAGAGTTCTATCTACTGTGCCACCTAGCTGCCCCTTCCAATACCATTTCTTGACATATGTACCATAATTTGTTCAGCCATTCTCCAGTTGATGGGCACCCTCTTTGTTTCCAGTTCTTTACTACAACAAAATACCATTCTAAGTACTTCTGTTCGTGTGGGTCTTTTTCCACTTTCTTTGATCTCTTTGGAGTATATGCCTCATAGTGGTATTGCTGAATCAATGTGTGTGCACAGTTTAGTGACTTTTGGGGCCTAGTTCCAAATTACCTTCCAGAATGGCTAGACCAATTCACAGCTCCATTAACAATGCGTTAGTGTGCCTGACCTCTCACATTCTCTCCAACATTTGCCATTTTCTTCTTTTATGATCTTTGCTGGGGTAGCTAGGTGACGCAGTGGATAGAGCACCGGCCCTGAAGTCAGGAGGACCTGAGTTCAAATCCAGCCTCAGACCCAACACTTGACACGTACTAACTGTGTGACCTTGGGCAAGTCACTTAACCCCAATTGCCTCACTAAAAAAATAAAAATAAAAAAAAAGATCTTTGCTAATCTTGTAGATGTGAGGTAGAATTTCAGAGTTGTTTTAATTTGGATTTCTCAATTTATTTATTTGAAGCATTTTTTTATGACTTTTGATCACTTGGATTTCTTCCTTAGAGAATTGCCTGCTCATATCTTTTGACCATTTATCAATTGAGGAATGGCTCTTATTATCAATTTGAATCAGTTCTTTATGTGTCTTAGATATCAGAGGAGTGTGCTCAGTACTACCAGTCTATATTTGATGCATTCTATTTCTGTTCTTCATCTGTTCTTCTTTTCCCCTCACCCAGTCACTGATAAC
Organism: Vombatus ursinus; assembly: GCF_900497805.2. Classification (NCBI taxonomy): domain Eukaryota; kingdom Metazoa; phylum Chordata; class Mammalia; order Diprotodontia; family Vombatidae; genus Vombatus; species Vombatus ursinus. Next base: position 1,057,452 of record NW_020954597.1, on the reverse strand, counting down.
AGGTTCTTACTCTTTCTTTTTTTCCTTTTACTCTCATCCTCTTTGTTTTTGCTTATGACTATTCCCTCCCTGAATCTACCCCTCCTTTCTTAATATACACCTTCCTTCTCTTTTTCCTCGCCTAATTCCTTTTTGTGTTTAATATATTTCCAAACCAAATTCTCTGTGTGTTTATGTTTTCAACCTGTCTTTTTTCAATTCAGATTAAAGTGAGATTTGTCCGTAACCCACCCCAATCCCCTTCCCATATTTGTTATAGTCTTGTGAACCTTTATTATGTGAGATAGTAAGCTTCTTCCTCTTCTGGGCTCTTTCTTCCCTAATGTACTCCTTCTTTCTTCCTTTTTCTCTTAAAATCATCAAGATATAGCATAACTGTTCCCTGGCTCTATTATTTACTCCTTCTATGACCCCTGAAGGCATTAAGTTCTGAGGAGACACTTGTTTCTTCTCCCTCATTATGATATAAACCAGCATTATATAGTCCTTTCCAGTTGCTTAAATGTATTCTCATTTTTATGTCTCTCTTAACTCCTTTGTTTGCATTTCCAATTAGCTATTCAGCTCTTTTCTTCATCGAGAATACTTAGAAATCCTTTATTTCATTAAAGGCCTGTTTTCTGTCCTGTAAGATTACAGTCATCTTTGCATAGAGATTCTTGGATATAAGCCAGTATCTTTTGCCTCTTTGAATATCATATTCCAAGCTTTCCACTCCTTTTAAGTGGTAATTGCTAGGTCCTGTGATCCTAACTATGGTTCCATGGTACTTGAACTCTTTCTTTCTGGCTGTTTGTAGGTATTTTTTTCTTTGACCCATAGGTCCTAGATTTTAGCTATGACATTCTGTGGAATTTTCATTTTGGGGTTTCTTTCAAGGTGACCACTAGACTATTTAAATTTTCCCTTTGCCTTCTGGTTCTAATAGGTCTGGGCAGTTTTTATTCATGATTTCCTGAAATATAGTATCTAGACTTTTGTTTTTTATAGGGCAAGATTTTTCAGTAGTCTGATGATTGCTGCTTTATCTCTCCTTGATCTCTTTTCTAGGTCAGTCTTTTTTAATAGGATATACTTTGTTTTCTGGTTTTTTTCAGTCTTTTAATTTTGTTCTAGTATTTCCTCTTGTCTCACAGAGCCGTTGATCTCTGTCCAGTTTATTCTAATTTTCAAAAATACTCTTGAGTCAGGTTTTACCTCTTGTTCTAAGATATTTATTCTCCTTTCCATTCTTTCCTCAAGAGTTCTCCTCCCCTTTCCCATTCTTATCTTTAGAGCTCTCATTTCATTTGTACCATCATCTTTTAATTCTTCATTTCTTCCATGAGTTCAGTCAGTCTCCCCGCCTCAAGTATCTCCCCACTCCAGTACATTTTCCACTCAGCTACAAATTGATCTTCTTAAAGCTCAAGTTTGATTTTCTCTCTGTCTCTCTCTCTCTTTCTCTCTCTCTCTCTCTCTCTCATACACGTGCACACAGACACACACACACCAATTGAGTCAACTCCAGAGGCTCCCTATTTCTTCCAAGGTCAGATATAAAATCTTGTTTGGTTTCTAAAGTCCTCCATCATATGGATTCTTCCCACTTTTCCAGTCTTCTTATACCTTACATCCCGCTATGTATTCTGTGATCCAGTTAAGTCTGGCCTCCTTGCTGTTCTTCGAACTAGATTCTTCATCTCCTGATTCTGAGTATTTTTACTTGCTATTTCCCCATGCCTAGAATTTTTTCCCTCCTCATCTCTGCCTTCTAACTTCCCTGGCTTCCTTCAATTCATAGCTAAAATCCTGCCATCTGTGAGAAGCCCTTCCCAACTCACCTTGCTCCTAATGCCTTCCCTCTGTTGATTACCTCTGATTTATCTCATGTATATCTTGTTTGTACGTAATTATTCTCATGTTTTCTCCCCCATTAGGCTATAAGCTTCTTGAGAGCAGTGATTGTGTTTCTTCCTTTCTCGTATTCCCAGTGCTTAGCATGGTGCCTGGCACATACTAAGCGCTTAATAAATGTTTGTTGACTTATTGTTGAGCATCCTTGACTCCATTGAATTTGTCTATTGTCAGTGATTTCTTATGTTTATTCATTCTTTCCAGCCTTAGTTCCTGAATTGGAACTTTGTGTCTGGGCTCCATTCTGTGCGCTTCTAGAAGGAATGCTGGCATCCTCTTTTATTGATCTGTACTATCTGGGGTGTGGGGAATGAGCAGCCATGTTCTCTAGTACCTCTGGAGCTGCTGGCCAGCCCACTGTGCTTGTACCAACACTGATATACACGCAGTGGCCTGTTCTGGGAGGTTCTGATTCTGAGCACCTGCCAATTATTGCCTTCCTCGTCTAAGCCTCAGTTCTGGTCAGAGCAGCACAGGTATGTGTCCCTGTCTCCTTGCCCAAGCACAGCATCAGGCTCTAGGGTTCCCTGCCTTGTGTTCCCTGAGCACATCTCAGAGCTGGGGTTTTCTTGCTGTACCCCTTACCTAGGGCCAGCAGGTTTGTTTGGGGATTTTTGTTGTTCAGACCTGGCATAGCAAAATGTATTTAATTTGGGCAAGTAGGTGGAGTAGTGGATGGAGTGCTAGACTTCCTGCTTCAGATCTTACAAGTTATGTGACCGTGGGCAAGTCACTTCACCTCTGTCAGCCCCAGTTTCCTCGTCTGTAAAATAATAATAGAACCTGCCTCCCAAGATTGTTATGAGGATTAAGTGAAATAAGGTACAAAGCACTTGTAAAAAGTGCTACATATATAAATTCTCAATAATCCATCAGTTAAGCACCTACTATGTCTCAGGCACTCTGCTAAGCACTGGGTAAATTCTGTTATTATGAGATGAATGTTTACTCTAATTTCCCTTTGTAATTCTCCGTCATTTTTTAATACTTTTTGGAGCCATTCTGCTCTTGTAACTCACTCTGCTGTCTTGGGGAGAGTCCACCGAGAATGATTTTTTAAAAATTCAATAAAAGCATATTAGTTGGGAAATAGTGCTGTAGTCTCTATAAGAAGTGTTTCCGGTACTAATTTGTCTCTGGCTCTTCTTTTCCATACAAAGTTGACTCCTACCCTGAATCTAATCTTAACTGACAACTGATGTTAGCCAACTTCCTTTCATCTGTCTTAGAGTGAAGGAAACAGGAAGGAATCTGTTCATTGGGTTTTCCCAATCATGGAAACCACCAAACTACCTATAATCTTTTTGTTAAATATATGCAGAGCTGTAAGTGCTTATTATAGAATTATTTTCCATTCTCTTGACTTTTATATCACAAAAACAGCTTTCTCAGTAGTGGTTTCATATTGACATAATTCATAGGAGATCAGTAAATGGGGCCCCCTGAGACTTGAGATATAGAAGATTTTTTCATTCCTGGTAAATGGTTTCTTTCTCTCTGACCCATAACCCTTCTAGGATAACATGAAGAACCTAGAGTTGGAAGTTGTCAGTCTGCAAAAGGAAAAGGAAGACTTGATCCTTTTACTTAATTCAGCAAAGAAGGATGTGAACCAAGCCAAGTAAGGACCAAATCATCAGTTCTCCTGAGCACTCTGGGGAAGGCACCTTGGTAAACACTTGGGGGTGGCTGGGGAGGATCCAGAGAGGACTCAGTTGATTCGCACAATGGGGTCACAACCTAGTTTGAAAGACAAGACACAAACACACAAAAAGCTACTCACACGGTTTCAGAGCGGGAAGTGATTTACTGTGTAGTCACCTAGTCTAACCTGGGCCTGAGCATGACTCCCTTCTACAACCGCCCCGACAAGGGCATCCAGGCTCCATTTGAAGCACTTCAGTGGTGGGACCAAAACTTACTTTTCCAAAAATTAGTATATTGTATAAATCTATAAAAGAGGGGAGATCTTTCCATATATCCCCATTTCTTCTATAGCAGTGCTTCCCAAAATGTTTAGGGTTCTGACATCCCATCACGATTTGATTTCTCAACATCTTTCCCCTCACAGATATTTTAAACAACCACCAAAGGCAACAGAAGAGGCAACTTTTTTATGGACAATGATTTCATTGGAAGTTTTTAAGAGGGAGATCACTTTAGAATAGGGGATGGTCAAGGAAGTCTCTGAGTTAGTTGAGATTTGTGAACTGTAGGAGTCTTTTTTCCATGTAATAATGTGTAATAGAGCTTTGGAATGAATCCATTGCTACAGGAGACTTCCTCAGCCAGCCATTGGTCAGTTCCAAACAATACTAAAGAGTACCCCAAGCTGCCCCAATGCTGTGCTTCGCTGATTATCCCACCTTCCCTTTCCTTGACATGGCACGTATTTGTCACATCTGATTTCCTCTACAGACTTAGAAAATGGATGTATTGCTTCTGGCAAATCTAAGGTTAAACTGTTCTCTAGGATGTGGTGGTAGAGGGTGAAGTGGAGTTGATTGTGGTCTCCTTCTTGTATAGTCAAACAGATGAATGCAAGACTTAGCCTTGTCTCTGGCTTTAGCAGGCACCCATTATGCAAGAAAATTCTTCTGACTGGGCTAGAGGAGGGCATGTGATCTCTCCTATGCCTCCTGCTGAGCACTAAGGTCAGGCCGCCCAGTCTAGGATTGTAGCATTTGGCATCAGGGTTGAACGCTTGGTTTTACTGCACTTTTATACAGGTTGAGTGAGCGTCGTCGGAAACGACTCCAGGAGCTCGAAGGACAGATTGTTGACCTGAAGAAAAAATTGAATGAGCAATCGAAGCTTCTGAAGTTAAAAGAATCCACAGAGCACACGGTCTCGAAACTTAACCAGGAGATACGGGTAATGAACAGTCCTTGAAAATACTGCCTTTGCTTTGACCCTGAGATTCCACAAATTGGGTGCATTTGTAAGAACAAAGTCCCCATAAACACCAGAATATTTATAGTTGTACCTTTTTGTGGTGACCAAGAATTTGGAAAAGATTAGCTGCCCGTTGATAGGAGACTGAAAAAACAAAATGTGATACATTAATGCGTTGTAAGAAATGATGAAAAAAGCACCAAAAGACTTAACATGAACAAGGTTAAGTAAGCAAAGCCAGGAGAACAATGTATACCATGACCACAGTAATGTAAATGGGGACAACGACAGAAAAACAATGGAAAGTGAAAGGTATGAACTTAAGGAGGACAAGCCTGGTCCCAAAGAAGAGATGTGAGAAGACACCTCCCCTCACTCCTCTACCGAAGTGGGAGGTCTATGGGTGTGGAACACTGCATATATTTTTAGATTTTTGTTTTGTTTTGTGAGGCAATTAGGGTTAAGTGACTTGCCCAGGGTCACACAGCTACTAAGTGTCAAGTGTCTGGTCTGAGACCAGATTTGAACTCGGGTCCTCCTGATTCCAGGACCAGTGCTCTATCCACTTTGTCACCTAGCTGCACCTAGATTTTTATATATATAGTTCACTTCTGCTGAGGGTTTTTCTCTTCTTCCTTTTTCTTTTTTCTCTGAGAAATTATTTGTTGTATTGGATGGGTTTTTGGCACATGTGGGTAAGTCAGAGGGGAAATTTAGGTGATATGAAAACAAAAGATGTCAATAAAAATGTTTAATTTTTTTTATGCCCCATTTGGAGTTTCTAACCACTGCTTCCACCTGGATTTATTCCATGTGGGTGTCCTCTAGTTAGAGAGGTGGCAGGAAGGACTGTAAATTTCTGTATTAGGGAATACTTAGGGTAACTGCTATTGGCAGAATCTAAATGGTATAACCCTACTTTAACCTCTAATAAAGTTCTTACTTTAATGCTTTTCCTTCCAGCACATCTCCAAATTCATTGGTGACATCCTGACTCCTTGCCTTCATCAAGCCCATTCTTGATATCACCTAGGAAGGTGACACACACCTTCCAAGTACTATAAGGGTTTCAGCATGTGTGACTAACTACGTTGTCTCTATAGAACCCCTTGGAAATCATTGTCAGTTGAGTGGGCTGTTAAATTGTTTAAACATTGAAACTCAGCGGAAATTTCCTGCCACTTCTATTACATACATCATTTCACATGTTTCAAAATCTGAAACCCAGGGGGCAGCTAGGTGGCGCAGTGGATAGAGCACCGGCCCTGAAGTCAGGAGGACCTGAGTTCAAATCCAACCTGAGACCTAACATTTGACACTTACTAGCTGTGTGACCCTGGGCAAGTCACTTAACCCCAACTGCCCCCAAAAAAATCCGAAATTCAGATTTCACTTGTATCTACCTTTGTGGATTTAAAACAAAAATGATTAGTATATTTTGTTTTTATATCACTTTACTTTCATTATCTAATGTGTCCCTCGCCCCTCCCCCGCTCAGCAAACCAGCACTTACAAGGAAGAATAGAAAAGAAGGGAGGGAGGGAGGGAAGGAGGTGGAGCAGTTCAGTAAAACTAAGCGAAACATCAGCCAAGACTAACAGCATATGCCGTTCATGCCGCACTCACGGTTCTACACTTTTGCAAAGAAGTGAGGGAGGAGTTGGTGCCACATTTGGTCGTTATAATTTCACAGTGTTCCGTTTCGTTGTTATTATTCTTTCCATTTACATTGTGCTAGTCCCGTGTGCGTGTGCCTGGGTTAGTTTACCTCACTCTGTATTAGCCCATACACAACTTGCCGTGTTTCCCTGTGTTATGCATATTCATCCTCTCTTATGGCACAGTAATATTCCGTTGCATTCATGTACCACGACGTGTGTAGCCATTCCCCAGTTGATGGGCATGTACTTTATTTCCAGATCTTTGCTACTACTTTTTTTTTTTTTTTTTTTTTTTTTTTTGTTACTACAATTACAATTTGCTGCTATGAATATTTTGAGGCATTTGGGAACTTTGTGTTTATCATTGACCTCCTTGACACATATAATAGTGGAATCTCAGAGTCAAAGGGGATGAAATATTTGTTGATTTCTAAAGTGGCTCATTAATCTCTACTTGGAAATCCCAGTCAGGAGCAGAATTAGATTGTAGCCACAGCAAAATTCAGACGTTGGTGCTGAGTCTGTTCATGTGCACGTGGGCTCAGAGACGAGTAATCCTCATTTTTTTCCCTCTAGTTGATGAAAAGCCAAAGAGTACAGCTGATGCGTCAGATGAAAGAAGATGCTGAAAAGTTTAGACATTGGAAACAACAAAAGGACAAGGAAGTAATCCAGCTTAAGGAACGAGTGAGTTCCCTCATGATTCCTTAAGAGCCTTTGACTTGGTCAAAGTCAATAAAAAAAGTCAAAGTCAGTACATGAAGTACTATACAAGTACTATACAAGTACAATAAAGTCAGTCAAAGTCAAAGCTGCCAGCTGTTATTCGTAGTTTCTTCTGAAACAGGTAGTGTCCCTACAAATTAAAGCATTCACCAAATGTTTGTTGTGCACCTACTATGTGCAAGATTCTATTCAAGGCAAGCTGGTCTAGTGGAACTCTGGTTTGGGGAGTCAGTACATGAGATCTTGTCCCAGCTTTGCCACTAGCTGGTTGTGTGACCTTGAGCACGTCCCTTCACCTCTTTGAGGTAGTTTCCTTATCTACAAAATGGGGATAATAATCACTAGGCCGCCTTCATAGTAGGATTGTTGTGAGATAAATGAGATAATGTTTATGAAAACACCTTTTGGAATTTATAGTGCTCTGGGAATGTGCAGTGCTAATTTTAGGACAAGGTAGCTTCTCTCCAAGAATCTGTAATCCTCGTGGAGAGGTGGGACGTAGCAGTGGTAACTATACAAGAATAAATGTAAGAAAAAGCAAAGTGTGCAAATGCTATGTGAGACAGAGACGAGTTAAGGAAGGATTCAGAAGAAGAAGAGGGGCCGTTCCTGGCTGGGGCCAGAGGAGTGGTTGAGTCTTCATCTGACATTCCACAGTGTTTTCATTTGTACTGTTTGATGCCTCTCTGATCAGAGGGAGAGAGAAAGAAAGAGAGGCAGATAGAGATAGACAGGTAGATAGATATCTGTCTCTATATACCTACGTATCTCCCTATAACTACAGCTGTCAATATCTGTCTTAAATAATCTGCCTCCCTGGCAAAGTGGAGCTCCTCTCCAGCTTGGTGTCCCATGGCTTGGCTGCCTGAGTAGCACGTCTCCTTTCCTATCTGCCAAGCATTGGGACTCTCTGGAGAGTAGGAGAACAGTTGTCTCATGCTGGAGGTTTCTACCCTCTGGCAGCATGCAGTCAGTCAAAAATAGATACGGGACCCCAGGTTTTGGGTGCTGCCAGTTCCCAGTGCCAGTGAGAGAGAGAGGGAGCTGGAGAATGGTTCCTTTTGATCTTGTGTTATAAGCTGGTTTTCAGCGAGCACCATGAGAGAGCATGTTCGGACTCAAACTTCTCTCTTCTTAGGATCGTAAGAGGCAGTATGAACTCCTAAAGCTCGAAAAAGACTTCCGGAAACAATCCAATGTCCTCAGACGGAAAACTGAGGAGGTAAGAACTCTGCATCTTGTTCTATGTCGCTTTCTCCAGTCTGCTCTTACTGCTGAGGCGTCCGTGTCCATTCTTGAGGTGAGCCCACGTCCTCTCCCGTACTGAGGGGGTAATTAGAGAACCATTGCCGACCAACCAGTCAAGTTAGCAGGTTGGCCAGCTTTGATCAGAAGGCCCTCTGGTCCACATCACCTAAAGCGTGGGTCTAAAACCCTGATGGAAGGGGGAGGACGGGAATATAGTGGTAATGTAAGGAGCTAGTGCGATGGTTTCTAAGCACTGAAGAAAGCGTCACTGAGATTTTTCTAAAACTATGCTGGAAACTTTCAGCAAGAACACATATGTGTTGCTATGAGGTCTGAGGCTGTTCCTCGACATTTGTCCCTCTTCTAGGTTCAGAACAGTAGTGATATACCTGTGGAGCTGTGAAGTCAAAACTAGTTCCCATGTGACTCAGAGCCCATAGATTTGTCTTTGCTTTTACTGGGATGGGAATACTTGCTCCTCACTCCTCCTCAAGCCAACAGAAATGTGTACCGTTTAGGCAGCAGCTGCCAACAAGCGCCTCAGGGATGCTCTCCAGAAACAACGGGAGGCTGCAGATAAGCGGAAAGAGAGCCAGAGCCGAGGGATGGAAGGAACTGCAGTTCGGGTGAAGGTACTGACCAAATGAACTTGAGGACAGAGGGAGAAATGACTGCTTGGGCTTTAAGGAGCACGTTAGATTGGAAGCTTTTGGGGCACAGAGACTGGCTTTTGCTTATTTTTGTGTCCCTGGCGTTTAGCACAATGCCTGGAACATAGTAGGTGCTTAATAAGTGTTTATTGATTGAATACTTAAATAGAGATTTCAAAATAATGATTTGTTTCCCCCTGGGAAACTATGCTCCCTGAAGACATGAAGGACTTTGACCTGGTAACTAAATGAATTCAGCAAACATTTTTAAATATCTACTATGTGATAGGCACTGGGGCCATAAGTATATATGAGGCAGCTAGGTGGCACTGCAGTGGATAGGGCACTGGGCCTGGAGTCAGGAAGACCTGAATTCAAATCTGGTCTCAGACACTTACTAGCTATGTGACCCTGGGCACATCACTTTACCTGTGTTTGTCCTCGGTTTCTTTGACTATAAAATGGGAATAATAACAGCATCTGCATCCAAGGATTGTTGTGAGAATCAGTGGGATAATGTTTGTAAAAGGCACTTAGCCCAGTGCCTGCCACAGAGTAGGCATATGTGAAGATAAACAGTCCTACACCTCCAGGAGCTTCCCTTCGGGGGGGGCGGGGAGGGGCTCAAGATACTAAGTTTACTTAGATAAATATATGTAAAGTTATACAAAGTTACTCCGTGGAGGAGAGAGCATTGACTCCTGACAGGATCAAGACAGGCTTCCTGAAAGAGGTGGCAGGTAGGCTGTGCTTCAAAGGAAGCACGGGGTCCTGAGAGGTGGCATCGGGGAGCAGCGGGACGTTCCAGGTATTGGAGACTACAGAGGTAAGAGAGGAAATGGCACATACAGGACACAGCCCAAAATCTCAACCAGAAAGGTAGGCAGGATCCAAGTGTGGAGAGGCTGAACATGTATTTTATCCAAGAAGCAGCAGGGAGCAAATGATAGTTTTATTCATTCTGCTAACATTTATTAAGGGCCTGTTGTGCACTGGGTGCTAGCACAAAGACACATGAAGTCCCTACCCTCAAGGAGTTTACTTTTTATTGGGGGGACACAACATGAACAAAGATAAAAAAAGTACTTTCTTGGGGAAGAGGGAAATTAGCAACTGGGAAGATCAAGATAGACCTTAAGGAAAAGGGTAGCCTTGGAGCTGAGCTTTAAAGGAAACTAGGAATTCTGGGAAGCAAAATTATGGAAGGCATGCTTACCTGACTTGGAATTAGCCTGCACAAAAAGAAGGACCCAGAAGGCAGTACATGAAAAATAGCATCTGGTTCAGTTTGGCACATTGAGTGCATGTAGGGGGGTGATAGAGAGCCAATAAGCCAAGGATGGTGGGCTGGAGCCAGATTAGGGAGGGCTTTCAGTGCAATTAGAAGGAGCTGAGGGGCAGCTAGGTGACACAGTGAATAGAGCTCTGGCCTTGGGGGCAGGAGGACCTGAGTTCAAATCCGGCCTCAGACACTTAACACTTACTAGCTGTGTGACCCTGGGCAAGTCACTTAACCCCAGTCGCCTCACCAAAAAAAAAAAAAAAAGGGAGCTGCATGATGATAGAGGTGCTAATTAACACTCTAGTAGGGGGAGAAGAGATGTGTCCCTTTGAAACCTTCAGGCCCTCAAAGTTATTTAGGGGGTTAAGACAGACCAAGCACCTGGCAGTAGATTGGGTCTTTTCTGAGGTTTTGAAGAGAGGAAAGAGAAAGGAGGGTTCATAGAATAAATTAGTGTAGAAAAGAAGTAGAAGGTGATGAAAGTCCATGAATAGAATGTTAATAGAGAAAAAGAAAATCAGCATCATCTACAGGTTCCCATCAGTTGAACAAACTGTAGTATGTGAATGTGACAGAATATTATTGTGCTAGAAGAAATGATGAGAGGGATGACTTAAAAGGCCCCTTGGTAGCATGAGCTGATGCAGAACAAAATAAAGAGAACAGCTCATACAAGGACAAGAGCATTAGAAAGAAATCATCGGGAACTTTGCTGGAGTTGGAAGCCATGTGGCCAAGGGCTGAGGACTGAGTAAGAAGACGGGAAGTGGACGCAAGCACCGACAGCTTTTTCTAGGAGTTTGGCTGAAAAAGAGAGAGAGGGCGCGGTGGAATCTAGTGAAAGTTTTTTCAAGATAGTGGCATATTGGAAGACAGATCAAAACCATGACCGTCCCTCCATGGGGGTGATGTGGAGGGAAGGGGTCGGGAGTTGAAGAACTGAACAGCTAGGGTGTTTGCGGGGGCTCCAAAGGTATGTTGAATTACCTTAGCTTAAGGGTAGGGGTTGTAGTTAAGGGAGAGATAGTGAAATGAATTTAGTGGATGAAGTGGAGAAATAACAGATTGTTTTGTGGCTTATCAGACACATCCTGTAGCTCTTTAGGGTATCATGGTTAACAACTTTATGTTATATTACGTTTTTTCAGCTCTAGGCAAAAATAGGATGTCGTTACTTGGTAATTGCCCAACCGACTAGATGAAATTGTCACAGGGCTGAATCCAGCCTTTATGGTCTAGATGTTCTGTTATCTCTGACATAGACCTCCATGATATTTTACTTGTCTCTCTCTTCTAGAATTGGCTTGGAAATGAAGTAGAGGTTATGGTCAGTACTGAAGAAGCCAAACGCCATCTGAATGACCTTCTTGAAGATCGAAAGATACTAGCTCAGGAACTCGTTCAGCTCAAACAGAAAAAAGACGCTGGAGAAAACCTACCCCCCAAACTCCGGGTGAGTGCCCATGAGAAAAAATGTGGCCAGCACTGGTATTCCATAGTCCCTTCATGCTCAAGAGAATCTCTTTCCTTAGATGGGGGGGGGGGGGGGGGAGTTTTTTGTATACTTTACTTGGCTTTTCAGTATAACTAATCAAGTTCATGATGGTTTCCATTCTACTCTTAATTCCAAGAATAGGAACTTGTAAAAAAAATTCTAAAGCTTCAAATGTCTGTGTACACAAATACCCAGAGTATAGGCAATAAGCAAGATAAACTAGAGGTCCAAGTCGGAGCCAGATTTGGCCTTATAGACAACACTGAGATTTGGTGGGGTGAAACCCCAGACTCAAATGTGGTTCTGGATATATATGCCCCGTTCAGAAGAAATGGGATAGGCAAAAACAGAAAGGAGGATGGTATTGTATATTAAGAAAGTATGCTTTTGCAAGGAAGTCAACAAACCATAAGGGGTTACATAATGGAAAGTATATGGGTGAAGATCATTGGAAAGAGAAAACAGAATCCATTTTGTCATTAGCGTGTACTATATGTAGACCACCTGCACAGAAATGAAATGGGAAATGTTCAGGAAACATCACAAGCTTGGCACAGAGACATGCTACAATCATGGTGGGGGACTTCAATTATCCAGATGTCTGCCCTTTCTCCCTCTGCCAAAAGCCAGAACAGCAAAGAACTTTTTGAATTGTCCTGGTAGACTTGTCCAACAGGGAAGAATGTTTGCTGTTTCCTTGGGAGGAAATGATGATTTCCCGTTAAAGTTTGTGGTAGAGCAAAAGAAAGGCGTGCAGAGTCCAACATGTACCCCAGAGTTTTGGAGAGCAGATTTCAAAGGGTTCAGAGGGTTGGATTGTGGTTCTACAGGTGAAATCAGCCTAGAAAGGATGGATTACTCCTGAATGAAATTCTGAAGACTCAAAAGAAAACAATTCCACTGAGAAAAAAAAAATGTGAGTTGTTTGAAGAGACTAATATGACTGCACAGAGAACCAACCAACCATCTTATATTTTAAAAGGATATATAGTGAAGATGTAAGAAAGGGAAGTCAGAAGTTGAATGACAAAGTATTGCATTATGCTTGAGCCCCGAATCCTTGTTTGTATAGACATGGCCATGTTGCAGACAGACCTTTTCTTGTAGGAACTTTAACTAGGATAAGTGAATGAGGGTATAGAATGAATGTACAGACAGAGAAAGTCTAAGCTTGGCCTTTCAGTGGTACTCTTAGATAAGATCTTAACAGGTTTTTTATTGTTGTTGTTTTTTGTTTGTTTGTTTGTTTTTGCTTTTTGGTGAGGCAGTGGGGTTAAGTGACTTGCCCAGGGTCACACAGCTAGTAAGTGTCAGGTGTCTGAGGCCGGATTTGAACTCGGGTCCTCCTGACTGCAAGGCTGGTGCTCTATCTACTGCACCATCTCGCTGCCCCCCAGAGTTTTTATGTATTGGGTTTTACCCCCCCACCTTGTTTTTTAAAGAGAGATTGACTATTTCCTCCTCTATCTTAGCTATCATCCTTTGTTACATTTACTTACGATTTTTTGGTGTGTTGGTGTTGTTTCTATTTACATTATTGTAGTTACTGTGTATATTGTTTTCTTTGCTCCATTTACTTAACTCTGCATCAATTCCTATAGGTCTTTCCATGCTTCTCTGTATTCATCACACATCATTTCTTACAGCACAGTAATATTCCATTACGTTCGTGTACCACGATTTGTTTAGCCACTCTCCAGTTGATGGACATTTACTTTGTTTCCAATTCTTAGCTATCGCAAAAAAAGGTTACTATAAATATTTTGGAGTATAGGGAACTTTTTTCTTCTCGATGGCTTCCTTGGAGTGTGAGCCTAGTAATAGAGACTCTGGTACAAAGGGTATGGACATTTTAGGCACTTGATTTGCATAATTCCCAATTGCTTTCCCAAATGCTTGTACCTTTTCACTGCTCATGTTGGTGACAGCAACATAGTGATGTGCCTATCTTTCCACAACCCTTCCAACATTGACTTGTCAATTTTTGTCATTTTTGCCAATTTGCAGGGTGTGTAACTTCAGGGTTATTTTGGTTCTGCTTAACATTTTTATCAGTCATTTGGATAAAAGGATGGGTGGCATCATTATTAGCTTTATGCCACCTGCAAGTTAAGATAGCTAATGCACTAGATGGCAAAATCAGTATCCAGAAAGATTTTAGAAGCTATTTGGTGCAGTGGATTGATCAGTGGACCTGAAGTCAGGAAGACCTGAGTTCAAATGTGGCCTCAGGCATTTACTAGCTGTGTGAACCTGGGCAATTCATTTAACTTCTGTTTGCCTCAGTTTCCTAAGCCCCGTAAAATGGGAATGCTAATAACACCTACCTCCTGGGGTTGTTGTGAGGAGCAAATGAGATACTGTTTGTAAAGCATTTTGCAAACTTTAAAGCATTATGTAAATGCTAGTTGTTGTTATTAAATTGGACTCAATCAAATAAGATGAAATTAGAGGGATAAATGTGAATTCTTACAGTTGAGTTTAAGAAATCAACTTCAGCAGGGAAGGACAAAAATGGGAAATGGTGACATAAAAGGCGCCCATTAAAAATTATTTTAATGCAGATTAAAACAACTCTAGGGCACCACCTCACACCTCTCAGAAATGATAAATGCTAGAGAGGCTGAGGGGAAAATAGGCACACTAATACACTGCTGGTGGAGTAGGGGACTCATCCGGCCATTCTGGAGACCAATTTGGAACTACGCCCAAAGGACTACAAAACTGGCCATACCCTTTGATCCAGCAACACCATTACTAAGTCTGTGTCTCAAAGAGATAAAGGAAAAGGACCTATTTGTACAAAAAAAAATTGATAACAGCTCTTTTTGTGGTGGCAAAGAATTGGAAAGCGAGGGGGTGCTCATCAGTCGGGGGGGTGGCTGAACGAACTGGCAGATGAGTGTGAATGAGTACTATTGTGCCATAAGAAATGATGAGGGGAGTGGTTTCAGAAAAACCATGACAAGATCTATGTGAACTGATGCAAAGTGAAGTGAAAAGAACCAGGAGATCATTGTGCACAGTAACAGCAGCGTTGTAGTGATGATCACCTGTGAAAGATCAACACAATGATCCAACACAGTCCAAAGGACTGATGATGAAAAGATGCTATCCCCCTCCAGAGAGAGAACTGAGGACCTCTGAGTGCCGATTGGAGTAGAATTTCCTCACTTTCTGTATCTTTCTTGCTTTCTTTGAAATATGGCTAATATGGAATATTTTTGTATGATTTCACACGTATAATTGACACCATATTGCTTGCCTTCTTAGTGGGTCGGGGAGGGAGGAGAGAAGGAAAGAGTTTGGGAATGTTAAAAATGAATAACATTGAAAAAATTAAGAATTGCTTTAAAAAGAAAGCTTCATAAAATGAGGAAGTCAGAGTTAAACTAGCAGTTCATCTGAAAGAGATCTGGGGATTTTATCAAACTGCTCAACATGAGGCAGCGGTGGGATCTGGGCTGCGTTGAGAAGCGTCGCTCTCAGAAATAAGGAGGGGATGGTCCCATTGTCCTATGTACTGGTAAGTCCGTTCTGTGCAGCCCGTTCTAGAAAGGAAATTTATAAGCTGGAGAAACCTCCAAAGGAGGGCAGCCGGGTTGGTGAGAGGCTTTGAGTCATTGTCACAGAGGATCTGTTGAAAGAACTGGGGGTAGTTGGCCTGGAGAAGCAAAGGCTCAGAGGGGACTTGTTCATGGTTTTCAAGCATTTTGAGGTGACATTTTAGAGGAAGAATTAGGCTTTTTCGCTTGGCCCCGGAGGAATAATGGGTGGACGTTGCGAAGAACCAAATTGAATCAGTTTAACTTTTCGGTCATTCCTGATAAATCTCAGGCTTCCTTATTCATTAATGTTCATTTCCTTTTCTGGTGTGGTTGTATTTAGTCTGTACTTTGTTCATCTGGTTTTGCATTATTTAACAAAGGGCTTTCCATATTTCTATGTATGTTTTGTATTTGTACGTTTTCCTTACATTGTTGTATTCTTTACATTAATGTATCATAATCTAGTTTACTATTCCTCTATTGTGGAACATTAGGCTGCTTCCCTTTTCTTGTAATTACAAATAATACTGCTATGAAAACTTGAACCGAGAACTCTTGTTTTGTTTTAGATAATATTTTCAGGGTATATTCCCAGCCATGGAGTCATTAGGTCAAAGGGTATGATTATTTTTTCTAACTTCTACTGCACAATGCCAGATTGCTTTCCAAAAAAAATTCTGCAAGTTTGCAATTCCATCAGCAATGAATTATATTGTTTGTTTCTTCACAGCCATGCCAGTGGTTTTGTTGCCTTTAATTATTTTTGCTTTTTTGGTGGGAGAGAGGTGATAACCTTAAAATTGTCTTAACTTGCATCTCTTTCATTATTAGTGATGTTGAGCATTAGAGTTTTTTTTCTTTTTTTTAATTTATTTATTTATTTATTTTTAGTTTTCAACATTTACTTCCATGAGATTTTGAGTTCCAAATTTTCCCCCATCTCGTCCCTTCCCCCACCCCACAATGGCATGCATCCTGAATACCCCTTCCCCTGATCTGCCCTCCCTTCTATCTCTCCCCTCCTCTTATCGCCTTCCTTTTCAGTTTTCCTGTAGGGCATGATAGATTCTATATCCCGTTTCCTGTATATCTTATTTCCCAGTTGCATGTGAAAACAAGGGTTTTTTTTTTTTAATTTAGCTTTTTTTTCAGATCTATTTTCTCCCCTTCCTACCCTTCCCTTTTCCCCCACTGTGAAAAAAAAGGAAGAAAGAAAAGCAAAATACATTCCTGAATTGTCCGTGTCCAGAAATTCTATCTCAGTCTACACCCTCCGTCCATCACCTCTCGGTAGCATGTTTCAGCATCAGTCCTCTGTAATCATGATTGGTCGTTTCGGGAATCAGAATTCTTAAGTGTTTCAAAGTTGTTTGTCTTTACAATGCTGTTGTTAGAGTCTAAGCTGTTATCCTGGTTATGTTCATTTCACTCTCCATCAATTCATGCAAGTATTCCCAGGTTTCTCTGAAACCATCCCCTTCGTCATCTCTTACCGCCTAATAGGATTCCATTAGATTCATATATCATAATTTATTCAGCCATTGCCCAACTGAGGGGTACCCATTTAGTTTCTAGTTCCTTGTGAACACAAAAAGCTTCTGTCAAGACTTTTGTACGTATGAATTCTTTCTGTGATCTCTTTGAGATATAGGCCTAGTAGTCGTAAAGCTGGGTCCAAGGGTATGCACAATTTAGTAATTTGAAGGGGGGAGGGAGGGAGGAGAGGTTATAGTTTCAAGCTGCTTTCAAGAATGACTAGACCAATTCACAGGTCCACTACCTCTCCAACATGTCATTTTCCTTTCTCATCAACTTTGCTAATCTAATGGAATTGAGATGGGACCTCAGATTTGGTTTAATTTACATTTCCCTAATTTTAATGATTCAGAGCATTTTTCTATGGCTATCAATAACTTGAATTTCTTAGAAAAACTGCTTGTTTGTATCCAGTTACTAATTAGAGAATTGCTCTTACTATAAATTCAGATTGGATCCTGTATATTAGAAATGAGTTCCTTATCAGAGAAACCTACTGCAAATATTTTTTTCCCCAAATATCTGTTTCCCTTCTAATTTTAACTGCATTGGTTTTACTTGTGCGAAAACTCTTTAATTTTATGTAATCAAAACTGTCCGTTTTATGTTGTGTGGTTTTCTCTGTCCCTTGTTTGATCACAAACCCTTCCCCTACCCACAGATCCTCGCTCTCCTCATTTGTTTATGATGCCCCAATTTATGTTGCTCCTGTCTGGAGCTCATTTGGAGGTTATTTTGGTATAAGGTGTGGGGTATAGATCTATACCTAGTTCTGATAGGGTCTTGTCCAGTTTTCTGAGCAGTTGTTTGTTTGGTTTGGTTTTTGTAATGGTGAGTTCTTACCCCGGTAGCTGGGGTCTTTGGGTTGATCAAACACCAGTCTGCTGGGCTTGTTTGCTTCTGTGTGTTTTGTTCTGAATCTGTTCCCCAGATTGACCTCTCTGTTTCTTAACTAATACCAAACCATTTTCATGATTTCTGCTTTGTAGTATAGTTTTTTATCTGCCACTGACTTCTAGAGTCTCCTTCCTTCTCACTTTTTTTCATGATTTCCCTTGAGAGTCCTGACTTTTTTTTCTTCCAGATGAATCATTATTTTTTCTAACTCCCTAAAGTAACCTTTTGGTAGTTTGATTGGCATGATCCTAAATAAGCAAATTAATTTAGGTAGTATCGTCATTTGATTATCTTGATTTGGCTAGCCTATCCACGAGTGATATTTCATCAGTTATTTCGTTCTTTATTTGTGTAAAAAGTGTTTTGTAGTTGTATTCAGATGGTTCCTGTGTGTGTCTTGGCAGGTAGGTTCCCAAGTATTTTATGTAGTCTGTAATTATTTAAGTGAAATTTCTCTTTCTACTTGTTCCTGCTGGGTTTTGTTGGCAATATGCAGAAATGTCGATGATTTATGTAGATTTATTTTCTACCCTGCTATTTGGTTTTAAATTATTTAATTTTTTTTTTTAGTTGATTCTCTGGCGTTCTTTAAGTAAACCATCATCTTGGCAAAAGGCGACCTTTTTTTTTTTCCTTTTTGCCTAGGCTTATGCCCTCACTTGATTTTTCTTCATTGTTAGTACTATATTAAATAGTGGTGACGATAATGGACATGCTTGCTTTACCCTATCTTATTGGAAAGGCTGCTCCCTACTTTATCTCCATTACATATAATGTTGGCTATTCATTTTACATAAATACTGTTTATCGTATTGAGAAAAGGTCCATTTATCCCTGTGGAGTTTGTTTGTTTTTTAAACGAGTGAATACCATGTCTTGTCAAAAGCCTTTTCTGCAACTGTTGATATAGCCATGTGGTTTTTGTTGTTCTTGTTATTAAATATGTTCAATTATGTTGATAGTTTTCCTGATACCTGCAATCCTGGCGTAAATCCAACCTGGTCAGAGTGTATAGTCTTTCTTGACATATTGCTATAATCTCTTTGTTAACATTGAAAAATTCTACACCAGCGTTGATTAGGGATACTAATTAGTCTAGAGTTTTTGTTCTCCCTTTTGACTCTCCCTTGATTAGATATCAGGGCCGTCTTTGTTTTATAGAAGGATTTTGGTAGGTATTTCTGAAACTGCTTATGTACTGTTAGAATTAATTTTTGTTTGAATATTTGATAGAATTCACTTGTAAATTTATCTAGTTCTAGGGTTTTTTTCTTTGGGAGTTCATTTATGATTTGTTCAGTTATTTTCCAAAATTGGGTTATTTAAGGCATTTCTTTCTTTATTACCATTTTCCATTTCTTCTGTTAATCTAAGCAATTTTGCAAATGTTCATCCCTTTCAGGTTGTCAGTTTTATTGACATAATTTGGGCAATATAATTTCTACTAATTTCCTCTGTTCATTTCCTGGGAATTCATTTTTTTCATTTTTGATACTGGTAACTTTATTTTCCTCTCCCTTTTTTTTAAAAGTCAAATTACCCAATCTGTTCTGTTGATTTTTTTTTTTTAACAGCTCCTAGCTTTATTTATTAAGTCAGTGTTTGCTTTTTTCCTTTCAATTTTGTTACACTCTTATTTTCAAATTTTCTATTTTGGAGTTTAGTTAGAGGGTTTTAATTTCTTGATTTTTCTAGTTTCGAGTAATGTCTCAGGTAAATTGTTAACAATTTGTGCTTCCTCTTTTGAAAATTGTTCATATCCTTTGATCATTTATCTAATGTGTGTACTAGGAGCTGTCTTCCTAAATTTTTAACAGTTCCTTATATATTTTATATGTTCATAGTTGTTCTCTAAAAATAATGTTTCTTCAGTCTAAAACTCTCTCCAGCTTTTCCCCTTAGGAAAGTGAGAACCAAAATAAAGGCCTTCCTTTGAAAGGGCTTAATGATGTTTACTTCTCCAGATAGGATTAGAGCCTCTCCACCCACTGCTTGTGTTTGACTCCACCACTTACCCCAAGGCAGTGTCCTCCTGCATTTAAAGTTGAGATTTTGATCACTGGAAGGAATTTTTTTCAGTCCTGGAAGAAAGTAATCTGGGAGGGCACTGAGTAGTTCTGGAATGTTAACCCAAAACTGTATTTTTTTAATATGTTATTCTCTTTTCTTGTTCAGGATTCTCATAAGTGTCACCTTACATTGTCTTGGAGGCAAGAGTCAGGTTGAAAAGCGTGAGGAAATATGCCAGTTTCCACCACCTCTCTCTCTCCAAACTAGAAATGGCTTAGATAGAGATAATGATAAATTAAATAAAATTGCTTCTGGCAGTTGAGCCAGTCACAAGATTACACTATTAGTATTAAAAAAATTTTTTCATCAAAAACATTCATAATGACCAGGCAGGGTTTCTACCTGACATGCAAGACTGGTTCAACATCAGGAAAACTCAGTAGGAGATAATATATAAAGGGGGGAGGGGACTCCAAAAAATGTGATTGTTTTAGTGGATGTAATAAAACTTGTGATAAAATCCAGTCTTTATACTTTAACACACACACACACACACACACACACACACACACACACACACTCCTCAACACAGTAAAAAGGGCTCTTAACCCAGGAGCCAACATAATAAGTAATGGAAAAATGTTCCCACCAAAATGAGTCCCAAACAAGGATGCCTGTTTTCTCTGCTTTTATTTGACACGTATTCAAACTATAATAAGACAAGAAACAATTATTAGGCAAATCAACATTAGAAATGTAAAGGTTAAAATATTATTTGCAGTTGACATGATAGCATATCTAGAAAATCCATTTGTCTCTATCAAGAAATTAATGAGGGACAGTTAGGTGGTGATCCACCGTCCCTGGAGTCAGGAGGGCCTGAGTTCAAATCCAGCCTCAGACACATGACACTCACTAGTTGTTTGACTCTGGGCAAGTCACTTAACCCCAATTGCCTCCCCCCCCAAAAAAAAAAATTAATGGAGGAAATAAATGAGTTTAGCAAAGTTGCAGGATACAAGATTAACCCCACGATAATCTTTTGCATTCTTATTTATTAGCAACATTTTTTTTAAAACCATAAACAAGAAACCCCATTTACAACAAATGTCAATGATTTAGGTATTAACGTACCTATGACACATGAGGACAATCGTAAAACTAATGACTGAAATAAAGGAAAAATCTAAATTGGAGGAATACTCAAGGTTCATGAGTAAGTCATATTAATAAAGTAAAATGGCAAATACTCTCCAAATCAATTTATATTTTTAATTCAATACCAATCACAATATCAAGGGATTTCTTTATAGGACTGGATAAAATCAGTAAATTTATATGAAAAAAAGTAAACTGCTAAGAATATTCAGAAGACACCTTGGGGTCTGGCTGACTGGGGCTAAAGGTGAAGATGGCGTTCAGTCCAGATTTTAAAATGTATTACAAAGCAGTTATCGAAACAATCTGGAAAAGGAAGAAAAAGTCAAGAAATAAGTCATAATAAAATAGCTAGCATTTACATAGCACTCTAAAGTTAGCAAAGTGCTTTACATTTGTTGACCCTTTTGATCAATGAAATGTAATAAATGAGCAAGACACTGCTTCTTTGCTCCTTCTCCCTTGACCCCTCCATCCTTCCCTACAGAGGCGGACATATTTACTTGCTGATCTGCAAAATTGTGCATTAGATGATTCTGTCACAAAACAGATAGAGAGCCTGGAGACTGAGATGGAGCTCAGGTAAGAGGATTGTCCCTAAAACGCTGGAAAGACTCATAGTTGATTTCATATTGGAAACTAGATTTCTTCTGGCTGTACGGAATTAATATGTAAATTCAACAGCTGTTGTGTGAAAGGCCTCATTTGTGAAGGTGGAAGATCGTAGCATCTGGAGAAATGCAGAGCCAGTTCAACAAAACCTGAATCCTTGAGAATAGTTTAAAGGAGCGAGAGTAGAATTCTCTGGATCCCGATACTGGGTGGGACCTTTAAAGGTGATGTTATCCAACCCTTTCTTTGATAGAGAAGGAAACAGCGCCTAAGTTCCTTGTCCAAGGTTAGTGACAGAGCCAAGGCTTCTAGGCTAGTGCTGTATGCCATGTGGTTTCTGCAGTCATGTTGGCTAGAAACCTGGAAGAATTTTTATGGTATTCTTTTTTATTTACTTAGGATCATAGACTTTTCGAGCTAAAAGGGACAATCTCTAACATCTAGCAGCGCCTGCTGTTTCTTAGTCTTGGGATGCATTTACAAATCATAAATATTTGAGTGCCTGGTTTTCCCAGAGCACTGAGGATGAGGAGATCAAGAAGAACAGGGGCATAGGCCTTGCTCTCAAGTGTAAGGTGTGTATGCGTAGATTGATGAAGGAATTCGAGAGAGTGTGTCAAGCAGAGAGTGAAAAGAGTCGCTTTAAGCAGAGATGGCTTCCTGACCAAGGTGAGCCTTGAGCTGGGTTTTGAAATACGGGATGAACATTAAGTGCTGAAGTGTAGAAAGTCCAGAGAAAGTGGAAGAAGGGAGGGAAAGCGGGCGAAAGGCAGAGTCATTAACACTGCTTCTTTGACCCTGGGTCCAAGGACTTGGGAGGAGTCATGTTTTCTCTCCTGTGCCCTTTATCAACTTAATCATGTACAGTATTTACTAATTGTCTCATGTGCATTTATATTATTTACTTGAAATCCTCGATATTGCTTTCTAAGTATGGAGACAATGTCTTCTCCTTCTTTGTATCCCCCACAGCACCTAACTAGCCTACCGCTGAACTAGCTGTATGAGCTGAGGTGATCACTAAGTACTTAGTCCATTGGCAGATTACGTAAGGACTCCTCTCCTGATGGTTCAGTTCGCATCAGAAGTCAGCCACTGAGCTAATTGGGAAAGGGTTCAATAAAATTAGAAGGTTTTCTGGGCCAGCCACATTTATCCAAAGAACTCTTGGGACCAAGGCTTTGACTGGGGGGTGGGGGGTGGGGGTGGGGAGGGCCTAAGGATTTAGAGCTGTAAAGACCCTTAGAAATTGTCTAGTTCAGGGGACAGCTAGGTGGTGCAGTGGATAGAGCACTGGCCCTGGAGTCAAGAGGACCTAAGTTCAAATCCAGCCTCAGACACATGACACTTAACTAGCTGTGTGACCCTGGGCAAGTCACTTAACCCTGATTTCCTAGCAAAAAAAGAAATTGTCTAATCCAGCCCCAGAGAAAGAAATCAAGGCCTAGAGAGGAGAAGTAATTTGCCCAAGGGACCACACAGCTAGTAAGTGCCAGAAACCATGTCTCTGCTTCCAAATTCAGTTCTTTTGGCACTGTTGGGCCTTGGGATACCTCAGACTAGCCCCCAGTCACATAAGCCTAGGGTAACCCTGGGACACTCAGGGCAAAATATATGTAATAATATAACATCTGATATATATTAGATTTAATAAAACTAATAATATAAATAATATAGTATCTAATATATATTAGATATAATATGTATCTTTGATTTCATGGATTGTTAGAAAAGTCTCCTCAGGGCTCATAGGTCCCTTAGAAATCAAGTCCACCTATCCTCATTTTACAGATGAGGACGCTGAGGACAAGAGGTTTAGCGATTTGGCCAGTAGCCACACAGCTCATCTGTGTCTGAAGCAGGATTTGAACCCAGGCCTTCCTGACTTCAGGTCCAGTGCCCTTTCCACCATGCCGTGCTGTCTCCTTAGGCTTCAGGCAGCCTAGCAGTGAACGGCATTGTTTCTCTTCCTGAAGGAGTGCCCAAATTGCTGACCTGCAACAGAAATTGCTGGACGCAGACAATGAAGATAGGGCAAAGCACCGCTGGGAAAATATCGCCACCATTCTGGAGGCAAAGTGCGCTCTCAGATACTTGATGGGAGAGGTAAGCTTCACTGGTTACTGGGAGGTGAGGACATAGCCATGTGGATGCAGATGGGATGTTGGCCTGGGAGTTTGCTTATCATACTCGACTTTAACATGTGACTGACAAATCAGATTAGCTGTCAGGGGAAAGCCTGACGGAAGGAAAGATGCAAGTACAAGACTTCACCTGGCTTTTCAAAAACATGGCAGTAATAGGTCAGGGCTATGTACTAGACTCAGAGGACGATGTCAGTCAGCAGGTTTGGGCCTTTTGTGGTGGGGTCGGAGAGGGGAGTTGGAGGAGCGAGGATCAGGGTAGGATTTTTTATTTATTTATTTATTTATTTATTTTTAAGAAAAGAAGTCCTAGATTCCTAGCCTGAAGAAGAGATGGCCAAGGATTGGCTCTCCTGGTATACACGTTAGGCTGGTCCAAGGGTGGGGAACCTGCAGCCTCGAGGCCACATTTTTGTGGCCCTCTAGGTCCTCAAGTGCGGCCCTTTGACCGAATCCAAACTTCACAGAATAAATCCCCTTCATAAAATTATAATCACCTGTTCCATTTTGACTGCGGTCCAAACAGGAGATCGGAGCTTAACTTGCTACAGGAGAAGGGTATGAACTGATTCGGTTAAATTGGCCCATTTAGGCATTTTCATAGGAGGCAGGTGAACAGTGTGAAACAATTGGAAGTATTAACACCATTTGTAAATTTCTGTTCTTTTCCCCAAAGCCAACCTCTCTATGTGTGATCTCATCCCATCCTTATCTTCTCCAGCAGATTTCCCCCACCATCATCCCCATTCTCTCTAATAACATTCAGGCTCTCCCTATGGGTTCCTTCCCTATTGCCTACAAACACTTAAGTCTCCCCCATCCTTCAAAAATACTAGATGCTACAATACAAAAATACTGCCATACCTGCCAGCTGTCGACCTATATTTCTCCTCACCTTCTCAGCTATCTGTATTCTCCTCTCAATTCTAAATCCTCAACAATCTGGCTTCCAACCTCATCATTCTCCTGAAACTACTCCCTTCATGATTTCTTAATTGCCAAATCTAAGGCCCTGTTGTCTTTCCTCATCCTTCGTGACCTCTCTGCCGCATTGGTCACTGTTGACCGCCTTCTCTTCCCAGGATACCCTTCTCCTCTCTTGGTTCTCTTGCCTGTCTTTTGCCATATCTTCATCCATATCGAATCCACTGATGTGCCCATACCACCAGTAGCTGTGGTTTGAGCTGCCCCCCCCCCCCCCCCCCCCCCCCCCCCCC
>NW_020954597.1:1011146-1032377 GCF_900497805.2 Vombatus ursinus | reverse complement strand
CCCCCCCCCCCCCCCCCCCCCAGCTCTGTCCTAAGCCTTCTTCTCTTTTCACTCTCTACTGGCTCTCCTGGTGATCTCATTAGTTCCCACTGTCCGGTCTGGTTATCTCTGTGCAGGTGACTCTCAGATCTATACTCCAGCCCTAGTCTCTCCCTGAGCTCCGGTTCCATATCACCAGCTGCCTTTTGGACATTTCAAGATGGATGGCCCTGAGGCATCTCGAAAACAGAGCTTACTATCTTTGTTCCTCCCCCTCCTCATTAAGTGCCCAAAGCTCCCCTTCTTCGGAGGTCCTCCCGCTCTCCCAGGTTTGCAACCTTGGTGTTATCCTCTGCTCCTCTGGCTCATTCATACTACATAACTAATTGGTTGCCAGCTCTTATAATGTTTCTCTCATATATCCCCTTCACTTAGCTCTCAGCTGAACTACTGTGATAGCGGCCCATTTGGTGTCCCTGCCTCAGGCTTCTCTCCAAGCCAGCCTCTACCCAGATGCCCTGTGGATTTTCCTAAAGTATAAATCTGACCCTTTCACCTCCCTACTCAGTAATCTCCAGAGGCTTCCTGTTGCCTCCAGGATCAAAGATCCTTTGTTTGGCACTTCAAGCTCTTCACAAATTAGCCCCTTCCTTCATTTCCTAATTCTCCTAAATCAGGGGTAGGGAACCTGCAGCCTTGAGACCACACTAGGTCCTCAGGTTTGGCCCTGTGACTGAATCCAAACTTCACAGAGCAAATTGGCACAGGGCTGAACTTAAGGACCTAGAGGGCCTTGTGTGACCTTGAGGCCAAAGGTTCCCCACCTCTGTCCTAAATTCTACCCCCTCCGTGCACCCTACAGTGTGCCAGTACTGGCTGGTGCTGTTGCTTGCACAGGCCTCTCTATCTCCTGATTTTGTGCCTTTGTGCTGGTTTTTCCCCATGCCCGGAGTTCTCTTTCTTCCAACCTCTGTCTCTTTGTGTCTCGAGCTTCTCTGTGGCCACCTCCCCCAGGAGGCCTTTCTCCGTTTCTCTGGAGGTTCCCTTCCCTCTCCTCCATAGGTAGCTTGTGTATGCCTATCTCTGTACACAAAATACGTACCTTGGCACTGACTGTCCCCCATACCTGGCTTGCTCTTCCCTCCCAAACTGACTTACAGATTCCCTTGCTTCCTTTAAGACTCCAAGAACCAGCTTCTGCAGGAGACCTTTCCTTTTTCTCCCAACATCTACAGATTGGGGTTTATATTGTCTCTCACATTAGAATGTCAACTCCTTGAGATCAGGGGAATGTTTTTGCTCTTTCTTTGTGTCCCCGGCCATTAAGCATAGTGCCTGGCAGTTAATCAGCTCTTAATAAATGCTTATTTAGGATTCATTGGTTTGGGTTAATCAATTTAATCTCATGAAAGAATCCTGATCAATGCTATAAACATTTGCAATTCATAGTAGAGGCCCTGAAGTAAAAGGGAAGTAGGATTTGTGATGTCCTTGAAGAAACATGTGTGGACCAGACTCACTTGTGCAATCTTGGCCAACACATGCATGTTTTAACATGCGAGCAGAGGGAACGTAGAGGGAGATGGCACACAATTCAGCATGAGGTTTTGCCTGAACTTGTTGTGTGTCAGAGTTGTGAGGTGCTGGACCCTGTTTCTCTCAGCTGTTGGCTGTAGCCCTGCTTGGAGATGGGAAGCGAAACCACGGCTCTCTAGAGACTTCTTGACGTCTTCGAATGTTTCAGTTGACGATGCCCTAGGCAAGTTAATAGATTTGGACTGAAAGGCATCTGTGCCCATTGCTCATTTTAGGAAAATGGTGATTGCCCAGCCTAGCATATAAAAAAGTAGCAGTTCTCTGGATTCATTCATCTTCTTGTACCCCTCCTAGCTGGTCTCTTCCAAAGTACAGATCAGCAAACTCGAAAGCGACTTGAAACAGAGCAAGGACAATTGTTGTGACCTGCAAAGGATGCTCCTGGAGGAACAGAATCACACTGCTGAGGTGGAGAGTGAGCTGCAGGAGGAGCTGATGAAGCTGGAACAGCAGCATCAGGAAAAGGTGAAGTGGCTGCCTGTGCCTAGGACTCCACAGGGCTCCACCGGGCTCCACGGGACTCCACGGGGCTCCACGGGGCTCCACGGGGCTCCACCGGCTGGTCCCAGGTCACACTTTTGCCTCTTGCCTAGAGCTAGTTCTCTGCATAAAAACAACGTGCTTACTCCTGATTCGCTGTGAGATCGCCTAGATCGGCATTTGGGATAACCTAGAATTCCTTCATTTCTTTTGGCACAACCCAAATCCATGAATGATTCACCATCCAGCCTTTGTCTTTCTCTAGGTACTCTATCTTCTTAGCCAATTGCAGCAAAACCAAGCTATAGAGGCACAGCTAGAAGAGTCCGTCAGTGAACGGGAGCAGCAGCTGCTCGACAGGCTGAAGTTTCAGGTACCGTGAGAAAGTGGCTGTCCACAGAGAATTAAGATCGATTTATTCTCTACTGTGTAAGGTCTCTCAGCAGCTTAACTATACAGTTTAATATACTGTAATATACTAGTATAGCCTACTATAATGTCTTGGGTTTTTATTGACACGAGTTTGTTTTGATGAAAGACCAGGAAACACCCAAACCAACCCCTGACGAAGTAAAGTAAAAGTGTTCCAGTGATAGAAGTCAAACTCAATTACTTCCTCTTCCCACACTTGTCCTCTGACTTTCTGCCTACTCACCTTTGTGCAGGCTGCCCCTCATGCCTAGAGTGACCTCCCTTCTCACGTCCTCAGCCTACGTGCCACCTTCCTCATCTCCCTAGTTGTTAGTGTGCTCTCTCGCTCTCTCTCTCTCTCCTTAAGCGACCTTGGACGAACTTATTTGTGTACACTTTGTCTCCTGTGATAGATTGTAAGCTCCTTGAGGGCAGAGGTTGGATTTCATTGTGTCTGTGTGTCCTCAACCCTAAACACAGGCTTCGGAGAACAGTGGCATAAGGGCTGCCCTTTGTTGCAGAATAAAAACTTTTTGCTGGTTCCATTGCCTGGTGTGCAGCAGCTAGCAGCCTTGTAGCAGTGGGGTTTTGTCCCCCTGAGTAGCGTCCTAAATAACCCTCCTTACCCTAGAAATAGGGTGAAGAGCTTGAGAATGATAAATGCTTGTTGAATGAATGTCACTTTCTGCTTCTGTAGTTAACAGAAGTGATGAGTGCTTGGGCCTTTGGGCCTTTGGTACTAGCAGCATCAAGTGTCTTTGACCTGATTTTATGCAGCTTTCCTCCTCCTTGTCATTTAGGATCTGCTCTCTTGACCATCACTACTATGCCTTGATTCAGCCAGACAGCTTCCCAACTTACTGAATGCTATAACCTTTTGAAATGACCAGGATACAGAACCAGTAATGCTGAACTGTACCTGAGGCCTGCCGGTCCCAGCAACATCACCTATTTAGCATTAGTTTACTATGCTAACACACAATGTGCTTAAAGTTCAGCCATGTCCAGGATGAAGGACAGTGAGATCATCCATCAGTCACCCAGCAACCTGGGGACATTGCTACTCTAGATTTCTCAACTGGCTCTTAACTAGGACCTAACGTGTTTGCAAAATGCCTCGAGTCTAAATCTCTTCCAGAGGTTAGGAGCCTCACACCCTGAAGTGACATGTTGGAATGCTTAACCTCTTCCCAATTTAGAATACCTCTCCCTACCTGAATCCATTTTTTAGGTTTCCTTGAGTCTCTTTCTCCACTGAGGTACCATATAGGACCATACTTGCTTAGCATATCACATTCTCCTAGTTGAAGCTGTGAAACAAAGTTTCTCTAGGCTTCAGAAAACCCAGCTGAGGGGCAGCTAGGTGGTGCAGTGGATAGAGCACCAGCCCTTGAGTCAGGAGGACCTGAGTTCAAATCCAGCCTCAAGGCACTTGACACTTACTAGCTGTGTGACCCTGAACAAGTCACTTAACTCCATTGCCTAGCCCCCCCCAAAAAAAAGAAAAAGAAAAGGAAAGAAAACACAGCTGAGTCTTCACAGGTCTCTTATTTATTCTGATAAGGGGAGAGCAAGGCTGGAACACACAGAGAACAGCAAAGGCGTCCTTGACAGGGCTGGGCAGTGGAAAGTCGTTTGGCTGCCAGTATTGGAGTCAAGGCTGCTGAGAGCAATGGGGTAAGGGTTGCCATGGTTGCTCCCTGAGTTTTTGCTGGTTCCATTGCCTTGCAGCAGCGTGGCTTTATCCCCGTGAGTTGTTTAGTAGTCTGCATGTAGTGCCCCAAATAACTCTGCCTACCCTGGCAATAGGATGAAGAGCTTAAGAAGATGCATGGAGTGTGTGAGCAAAACCAGCAGCTTCTTCGAGAGAACGAGTCCATCAAGCAGGTAGGGGAGACCTGGAAAGCCCTGGCTGCTGCTGGAGCAGAGACTCTCCAAGAGTGGCCCTCAGCTTTGTGCTCTGTTTTTGACTTGCTAGATCATGTATGTTTCAAAATGGAATGAACAAGAATGTTTGAGTTTGCCCTTGTCCAAATCTAGTTCTTATCTGGGAAGGCCTTCAGCCTACTTTGCTGTGGCCTTGTCATTACTTTGCCACGATTTAAAAAGTGAGGAGGCCAAAGCTCACTTGATACTGAATGATTTGTATTTTGGCTGTGTACTCAAAGGCTGCCCTACACTCCATGCACGCTTTGTCTTTCTTTTCAAACAGAAACTGAACCTCCTCCAAGTCGTCAGCGGGCAGAAACTTCACCTTCCAAAGGTTACCGCTCTGTCTCCAGATTCTTCCTTTGAGTATATCCCACCCAAGGTACAGTGGCTGGAGTTAATGCCAGCGATGCCATCTCATGCCCCTGGTTTGTGAGTGTAGGTATGGTGGTTCTAAACTTGCCAGTAGAGTCCCAGAACTCCCTTTATAAAAAACACCCGTCACAAGCTGCAGTCCCCATACGCCAGCATCACCAGGGCAATCTGGAGAAGGCTGACTGCTGCCATCCCCCCAAGTTTTGGATGGGAGCAATGCTTGCTGAGGAGTTCTCTAAAGGGAGGAGGAGGAGAAGTATTATGCAGCTGTCTATCCAGAGATATTTATCTCATAAGGTCATTCAACCCTGCAGTACTCCGTCTGATTTCTCAGTCTCCCATTTCCATTCCATCTAGGATTCTGTGGGACCAAAGATTAAAGCAGAATTATCCTGGCTGATGAAGCCAAGGAAAATATACTTGAGGGAGTATGAAGACTTTGCCCTGAAAATGTAGCTGGTAACAGCTGCCAGAAGGGATGTGGCGCCTATTTTATTTAGTTTAACCTTACATACATAATAACTATACCCTTCTCTCTTCTTAGCCAAGGCCTTCCCGTCCAACTAAAGAAAAGGTCCTGTTACGAACCATGGAAGTTGAGGATCTAAAATCTAATACAGAGCCCTCTGGGAGTGAAGCTGATAACGATGAGGACGATGATGAGTGGAAGCCAAGAAAATTAGTCAAATGTTCCAAGAAGAGCGTGCAAGGGGTGAGAACCACTTCCCCAGCTCTCTGGCCACAGTCCTCGATCTTGGCTTTCACGGCATGTGAAGCATCTGAGCTGGGGCTGAGCCAAGCCAACTTTCCCCATCATTGTGTTCTTAGAACCCTAGTAAGAAAGCCTACCTCTCCCCGAGGAGTCATTAAGCCAGCTTTCCAGAGCTTGGGCCTAGTGTGGAAGGCTGGCAGGAGTTGACTGTTAACGCTTCAAGGTCTGTCTAAGTAGATATTCCACATGGTTACATTGAGGCTGATTTGAAAATGTCCAGTCAGAACTTGGGCAGGAGCCTTCCCTTCTCCACCCAATTCTTCCCCACTGATCTTTGAGTGAAGGGGAAAACATTGACTTCAGAAGAATGATGAATCAGGAGTTCATACACCAGGTTAAGATCATCGAGGAGCAATCTGACTTGTTAGCGTGACATGCTTTCTTCAGTAATAGTCCATTTTTGCCTAGTCACCATCCTTCTGTGGTTTTCAGTTGACGGTGTAAAGGCCTTTCCTTTGTCCATTCATCAGCTACTGCTCTTCCCTGATGCCAGTGGGGCTGCTCGGCCCTTCTTGCATCCACTGGGTGGAGTTCACTCTCATTCCTGCCGACCCTCGTGAAAACAGTTGACTTTCTGGGAGGCTGCTTCATTCCGACAGCCATCTTGTCCAGATCCCA
The DNA here is from genome assembly GCF_900497805.2 of Vombatus ursinus. NCBI lineage: Eukaryota > Metazoa > Chordata > Mammalia > Diprotodontia > Vombatidae > Vombatus > Vombatus ursinus. The sequence goes on along the minus strand of NW_020954597.1, from coordinate 1,026,217 downwards.
CAGTGCCAGAGAAAAGCTGGCAATGTACCCACCAGGTTCTTAGAGTTAGTCTGCAATCTTTCTGTTAGTCACATTTTATTGAACATCACTTGGACTGGGTATAGTGGGAATATAGCTGACTAGCCCTGTCTTCAAGGGGCTAAATGTAGTCACATGCTGAGAGGGGCCAAAGTGGTTCTAGAGCTTGGAGCTGGGTGGGTTAGATAGGAAGACATGGGGGGAAAGGTGAGCATTGTAGCATTTCAAAGGAGGAGGTTGATACGGTGAGGAGAGCATTTGAGGAAGGGCAGGGGAATTGTGTGGGGGATGGCAGGTCTCTGTAGCTTGAGTAGAGCACAGGAGCCGAGGACACGAGAGTGACGGAGGCCTAGGGAGATGAGGAACAGAGGACACTAGAGGCCAAGCCCTTTAGTAAAGGGATATCCAAAGCTTAGATTTCCTCCTTTCTGTGGCTTCCACATCAGGTGCATGTGTGTGTTCGATAAGTTATAAAAAAGGAGCCTGGATGGAATAAATATTAAAGTGGTAACTTATCCCAAGTCACCCAAGAGCCCAGTTTGTCATTTAGCCATGTTGTTTTTGTTGTGGTTGTTGTTATTCAGTCATATCCGACTCTTTGTGACCCCATGGACCCTACTGTCCGTGGGGTTTTCTTGGCTAGGATACTGGAGTGGTTTGCCATTTCCTTCTCCAGTGGATTAAAGCAAACAGGTTAAGTGACTTGGCCGGAGTCACACAGGTAGGAAGTATCCGAGGCTAGATTTGAACTCAGGTCTTCCTGACTTCAGGCCCAGCACTCTATCCACTGAACCGTCTAACTGCCCCATGTCAGCCATGTTGCCTGTGGCCAAAAGCTGCTAATGAATTGGCAGTGTAGGGTAGTAGAAAGAGCACCAAGAAACTGGAGTTCGTTTGGCTCTGCCACCTATCACCTCCGTGATCTTGAATGTGGATGATGGCTTACATCACTCACCAGAAATCTTGTTAGAGGGAGGGTGGGTATTATTAGCTTTCATTCGTAGATCAAGAAAATGAAGCTCAGGGAGCTCCAGTGATTTGCCGCTCGTCAGAGGTGATAGACAATTGGGCTGAGTCTGCCCACCTGCCCTGTAGGCCATTGCTTTCCTGTCACTAAAATGACGGAGTTGGACTAGATCCCTTCCAGCTCTAACATTTGGTGAACCTAAGGAAGCCAAGGTTAGAGCACGTACTTTATCATAGGCTTTGGATCCCAGTACCTGGGGTGGCATTTGTTATGGCTTCCTTCCAAGCAGCTGTTGAGCACTTTGAAGACGTTCTTATCCTTCCTTTGTAGATGAGAACCAAGGGACAGAGAGCTAAACACAAGCCCATCCCGCCAGTCTTTCAACTCCTAGCCCGGTGTCCTTTTTTTCTGCTTCCTCCCTACTCGAGGCACAGGGTAACACTGGGGCCAGTACAAGAAAACCTGGGGCTAGGAGGATTGAGAGGAAGAAGTTTGGACTAAGACGTGGGAGTGTCCCCATTTTTTTCTACAAGGCTTGAAAGTGAAGGGGGAAAATGCTCCTTAAACGGAATTTCCAGCCTCCTGGGTCACGTAGCTTTTTTCCAGTTTTGTTTTGTTTTGTTTTTGGTGAGGCAATCAGGGTTAAGTGACTTGCCCAGGGTCACACAGCTAGTAAGTGTCAAGTGTCTGAGGTCAGATTTGAACTCAGGTCCTCCTGACTCCAGGGCCAGAGCTCTATCCACTGAGCCATCTAGCTGCCCCAGCTCTCATGAATTTAACGACCATCTTTATGTAGATCTATATCTCCGGCCTCAGTCCCTCTCTTGAGTTTCAGTCCTGTGTCACCAATCGCCTATTAGACATTTCAAGCTAGATGTCCCTAAACATCTTCAATTCGACATGTCAAAACTGAACTCCTGACCGTTCCCCCTGATTCTTCCCAACTACCTTCCAGTCCCTCTGGGTCATAATCTTAGCATAACATCCCATATCCCATATTTCCAAATCAGTTGCCAAATCTTGCCCTTTCTACTTTGCTAACAGGTCTCACCTCCAACCCCTCCTCTCGACTCCCACAACTCCCATCTTGGTTCAGCCCCTTATCACCTCTTGTCTAGATGGTTGCAGCAGCCTCCCAATTGGTCTCCCTGCCTCAAATCTCTCCCCAGTCCAGTACATTCTAGGTTCTGATTCCAAAGTAACTTTCCCGAAGCACGGAGCTGCCCACGCAGCTCCTCCTGAAACCAGTTCCAGAGGCTTCTTTTTGCCTCCAAAATAAAATAGAGACTCCTGTTTAGTTTTTAAAACCTTACACAAGCTGGCCCCACTTTCCCTTCCCTTCCCCTCCCGGCGCTGCACTCCCCACCAACCAGCCTTCTCTCTGTTCCTCACACATGGTACTCCATCTCCCACGTCTGTGTCTTTGCGCTGGCTGTTCTCCAGGCCCAGACTTTGATCCCTCCTTCTCTTCTCGGCCTTGCACCGTAATCTGTGGGAAGCCTTTCCTGCTCCCTCCCACTGCTAGTTCATGCCCTCCCTCCCAAACTACCTTGTATCAAACTATTTTATTTCTTGGTATTTATTCACTGCATATTTTTATATGTACTTGTTGTTTCCTCTATTAAAACGTAAGCTCACTGCAGGGAGGGCTTATTGTTCAGGAGGACTCGCTCCTCTGGTGGGAGGGCTGCCCATCCACCTTTGGTGTCTACCTGCCACCCGGCTCTCACCCGTGGCTCCAAGACTCTGGAGCACGTGCAGCAGCCACACCCAGTAAAAACAGGCCTCTAACTCATTGGTGAGTTAGGGGGCTGGCTACCCCCAGCATGTGAAGACTTCCCCTGGTGGAGAGGGCAGATGAGAGCAATTTGCTCCAATGGCCACTAAGGAGGCTGAAGCAGGCGCTGTGGAGTGCTCAGAGCTTGGGCAGATATCAGAGCCGCCAAGGCCACCCCCTGCATCCCGGGCCATCGCCAGGCAGCCTGACTTTTGTCTTGCCGCTGGACGTCCGTGATTGTAGAAGAGAGGGTGAGGCTGATGACTTTGTGCAGCTCTGTCTCACTTAAATCCAATTTGCTCACGAGGCAAGACGTCACTTGTGATATCATTGGTCCTCTTTGAAAACAAAGGACGAGCAGCATCCCTGGTGCCTAGCAGGGTGCCTGGCAAATAGTGGGTGCTTGACAAATACAAATTTGTCAAATGATCTTCTGGAAAAGGCATCCTTAGACCTTCCAGCTGGTACATAGTTACGCCATTGTTTTAGAGGCAGGACAGTCAGGGTACCCTGGGCATTTGAAGCCTGGGAGCCAGTTCTGGAAGGAAGGCAGGCTGGAAGGCTCTCGTCTCAACTTTCTGGCCTCCTCTGAGGCCACCTCTTCCTTTCCTGTTTTGCAGTGCTCCTGCAAGGGCTGGTGCGGAAACAAACAGTGTGGGTGCAGGAAGCAAAAGGCAGGCTGTGGAGAGGACTGTAGCTGTGACCCTGCAAAGTGCAGGAACCGCGAACACCAAGTGGTGAGTGAACCCAAACCTGTTGCCTTTTCCATTCTTTTTCCAAAATATTTCTGTGTATTGATTTCTTTGTTTTCACACATCACCCTCATTTCCAAATTTATCACTTTCTCTTCCCCTCCCTTTGAGCCCTTGTAACCAAAAATAAAAGGAGGGGAAAAGGTCAGTTCAGGTCAGCTAAACTACCCAACGCATCGGCCTCGGAGAGCAATGCTGAGCCCCCCTAAATGACTTCTCTTTTCCTTCTCTTCCCTCACCCCTCCTTGGGGTTCATTTATTTCAGTCTTCCTCCCTCAGTGCTAGCCTCCTCCAGGTTTCTTCCTCAGAAACCTTGTAGCCCCTTGGGTTTTTCCAAATATTCAACCAGTCAGGTTGTCCAAATGGGGAACTTTATGTAGCTCTGTTCCCATCCTAGGAGCGTGATGCAGATCCTTCAGGTATTTGCCTATAGGAAGCCCTGTGCTGGCTACTAGGAAGATGCAAAGTCTTGATAAGGCCCTGCCCTGGTGGAATTTAGTTTCTAATTCCTTTCATTTACGTGGGATTTGAAGGTTTCCTAAGTACTGCTTCCCCACAGCCCCATAGGGTAGGTCCTTATATATCCCCATTTTGCCTAGAGGTTAAGTGACTTGTCGGTGGTCACAAAGCTAGAAAGTATAAGGGTTTCCTAAGTCCAAATCTAGCAGTCTTTCTGAGGATCCTAGGCTTAGAGCTGAAAGAAACTGCAGAGACCTGTCAGGAACCTTCACACTGGCCCAACCAGTTCAAGGCTTGCTGGCATTTCTGTATGTCACGGCTCTAGGGGGTACAGGTGTCCTTGCTGGCACCTCACAATTCTGGACCTGGTGCAGTTTTACGCTAAATGCCGACGTTCATCTGGGGGAGCCACGAGCCCACAGCTTAAAGAAGAGAACCACGCCACGGTGACCTGGCGATGGCCACCACCATGCTCTAAGCCGCCGACGCCTGGCCGGTTCCAGACTTGTCATTGCCCAAGTCACCTCTTCCGCTCTTTTCACTGGGATCGTTAATGGGAAGTCCTAAGTAGATAGATGTCTCAGTGTAGTAAATGATGGCCCTGTTGGATGCATTCGGAGCAGTCATCTTCTAACTCCTTTCCTCTGTGGCGGGAAAAAACAATAGGTTGGCTAACACCTTTCCTCCTTGCTCTGAATGACGTACACTCCCTCGGAGCCGGGCAAGCACACTGCTTCTTATGGTTGCGGAGGAGCAGGCTAGAGCTCACCGTGCCAATCTGCCTGTCCGTCTCTCAGGATACATCCAGCAGTACAGAGAATGTTCAGGACTCTGACGGCTCCTTCAAGCTGGAGGATCCCACAGAAGTGACCCCAGGACTGAGCTTCTTCAAGCCCGTCTGTGCTACTCCCAATAGCAAGGTAGGAGCTGCCATGAGCTATTCAGGCTAGCAGGGCTTCAGGTGAGGCAGCGTCCCATAGGGACGGCTGTGCCAAAGCGTTATCATTTGAGTGGCTCCTGGCAGGAGCTTGTTCACCCCTATCTCTGTCCTCCTAGATCCTTCAAGAGATGTATGAGGTGGGCCAGGTGCTGTCGGTCACAAAGTTGAAGAAGTGGGCTCCTTCCCCTGCCCCTCTGGAGAATGGTTCTGCAGGTGCCTCCCAGGAGAACAAGGCCCCAGGGGAGAAGAAGAAGAAGCGAGTTCTGAGCAGCACCACGAGCTTCTTCTCTGGCTGTACGCCCATCAGCGAGGAGGAGGCAGCCCTCTAAATTAGAGGCCCCTGCTGCCCCAGCCAAGCCTGGGAGGTATCTTCATGCTGCTTTAGAGCTTGCTGAGGGAGGGGGCTTTTAGTGACCGTTTGAGATTTCTGGTTATTTGTTACATAATAAAGACGAAGGTGTTCCCTTCTCCTCCACTCCCCCCCCCCCCCATTATCTTCCTTCTCTCCAGATGCTACCTCTGTTGTGAGCAGGCTGCCTGGAACCATGGAGCCCGAGCCATTCCCATAACCCTAAAAAGTCCCTCATGTAGGTTGATCCATCAGCTGAGAAGTTTCCCCCTTCCAGGATTTCTGTTGGAGGTCAGTCTGGTGCCACCCAAATCAATATGAGGTGTCTGCCCTCATCCCAAGAAGGTGACTGGGATGAGGCCTTGTTTGCAGATTGACCTACTTACTTACTAGTAAGTAAGTCTGGCTTAGGTTAGAGGCACGGGTCTAGGTTCTACCTTGAGACAAGGGCATGCCCTGCCCTGTTGTTTTAGTAGGAATAGAGATCCTTGGTCTTCATGCTCTTGAGGCAAATGTTAATGACACTTTGTTAAGTTAATATTGGGTGAATAAATAAACTTTAGAAGCTTTTATGTCTTTTGTCTGGCTGCTAGGGAAGTGGGCCTCAGCTTGTTGACCTGTGTACCTATGGTGACGCTATGTAACTGCAGAAACCGGAGCTGGGCATTTTTTTCTGTCTCTTCAGGGCCTAAATGTGTGCTTGAGGTTTGAGGGTAGGGGAGAGTAGACTAGGATGCAATGACACAAACTGTCAGTGTGATATGGCCACCAAAAAGCTACTGCAGTCTTTGCCTGAATTCAGAAAGGCACAACTCCCTGGAATAAGAAGGTGCCATCCCCCAATGCTCTGCCCTCATCGGGCCACACTGGAGGCTCAGTTGTGGATGCCACATCTTAAGATGGATATTGATAAGGTAAAGTGAATGCAGAAGAGGATAAGTGGGATATAGAAGGAGGGGGAGGGGGAGATTGGAGGACCCAGAGGCATCAAGATCATGCCGTATGAGAATCAGTTGAAGGAACTGGGTATATTTAGTCAGGATGAGGATAGATGGCTATATAAGTATTTGGTGGACAAACTCCTTTTATGACACAAATATGGTTTTGATACCTAAACCAGGAAGAGGAAAAACAAAAAAAAAAAGGAAACTCTAGACCAATTTCCTTAATGAATGGCGATGCAAAAAAATTTAAATAAAATACTAGCAAAGAGATTACAACAATATATCACAAAAGATCATCTGCTGTGACCAGGTGGGATTTATATCAGGAATGCAGGATTGGCTCAATATTAGGAAAACTCTCAGCATAACCGCCTACATCGATAACAAAAACAATAAAAATAATAGGATTATATCCATAGATACAGAAAAAGCCTTTGCCAAAATACAATGCCCGTTCCTATTTCAAACCCTAGAAGGCATAGGAATAAACTGAGCCTTCTTTAAAATGATTAGTAGTGTTTATCTAAAACCATGAACAAGCATTATCTGTAATGGGGATAAACTTGAAGCCTTCCCAGTAAGGTCAGGAGTGAAGCAAAGATGTCCATTTTCAGCACTATTATTCGATATTGTACTGGAATTGCTAGCTATAACAATAAGAAAAAGAAATTTAAGGAATAAAAATAGGCAATGAGGAAACAAAACTATGTCTCTTTGCAGATGACATAATGATTTTCTTAAGAGAACCCTAGAGAATAAGCTAAAAAACTAGTTGAACCAATGAACAATTCAGCAGTTATAGGACATAAAATAAACCCACACCAATCATCAGCATTTCAATATACTACCAACAAAGTCCAGCAGCAAGACACAGAAAGAAAAACTCCATTTAAAATAACTGCACACAATATAAAATACTTGGGATTCTCCCTGCCAAAACAAACCTAGGGATTATGTGGACAGAACACTTTTCACACAAATAAAGACAGATCTAAACAATGGGAGAAAGAGTCATTGCTCCTGGGTAGGCCAAGTCAATCTATAGTAAAAGGGACATTGCTACCTAAGTTAATTTACTTCTTCAGTGCCATACCAATCAAACTACCAAAGAATTATCTTATAGAGCTAGAAAAAATAATAAAATTCATCTGGAAGAACAAAAGGTCCAGAACATCAAGAGAATCAAAGAAAAAAAATGTGTTAGGAAAGCAGCCTAGCCATACCAGATTTCAAACTATACTACAAAGCACTAATCATTACAACAATCTGGTGCTGGCTAAGAAATAGGGTGGTGTGTTGGTGGAATAGATTAGGTACACAATGCACAGTATTTGATAGTAATCTAGTATTTGATAAATCCAAAGATACAAGCCTCTGGGGTTAAGAACTCAACATTTGACAAAAATTGCTGGGAAAACTGGAAAGCAGTTTGGCAGAAACTAGGCATGGACTAACATCTTATACTGTATTCCAAAATAAGATCAAAATGGATAAATGATTCGGACACAAAGGGTGATATCATAAGTAAATTAGGGGCGCATGGAAAAATTTGCCTGTCAGATCTATGGATAAGGGAAGAGTTTATGACCAAACGAGATAGAGAGGATCATGGGAAGTAAAATAATTTTAATTACATGAAATTTAAAAGTTTTTACACAAACAAAACTAATGTAGCCAAAATTAGAAGGAAAATGGGAAACAGTGGAAGGAGGGGGAATGTTATAGCAAGCTTCTCTGATAAAGGCCTCATTTCTCATATGTATAGGGAACTGAGCTAAATTTATAAAAATAAGAGCCATTCCCCAGTTGATAAATGGTCAAAGGATATGAACAGGCACTTTTTAGAAAGAAAAATCAAAGCTATCAATAGTCACATGAAAAAAATGCTCTGAATCACTATTGATTAGAGAAATGCAAATTAAAACAACTCTGAGATAACACTTCACACTTATCAGATTGGCTAACGTGACAAAAAAGGAAAATGACAAATATTGGAAGAGATGTGGAAAATTTGGGACACTAATACATTGTTGATGGAACTGTGAACTAGTCTAACCATTCTAGAGAACAATTTGGAACTAAGCCCAAAAAGCTATAAAACTGTGCATCCTCTTTGACTCAGCAATACCACAATTAAGTCTGTACCCCAAAGAGATCAAAGAAAAGGGGAAAGGACCTATTTGTACAAAAATATAGCAGCTTTTTTTTTGTGGTGGCAAAGAATTGGATATTGAGGGGATGCTCATCGATTGGGGAATGGCTGAACAAGTTGTGGTATTGGTTGTTCTTCATTCTCGAAGAGGACCAAAATGATATCACTACCTTGGTGTCAAGGTACAGTGTGCCCGACTGACTAATCAGACCAGTGTGAGCCTGGAAGACTCTACCATAGGTCAGGCACAAAGAGTCCACGTGAACATCTGGAGTGGAGCTATCTCTAAATTTGCACATCTCATGTTTCTTTTCAATTACTGAAATCCTGCTTTGCTCATGGAGCGCCTTCTTCGATGAGGTCCTGTGCCCGTGTCTCCCATGTCACCCAATCGATTCCAAAGTTCTTCAGAGTCCTTGAGAGTGGCCTTGTATCACTTCTTCTGCCCTCCATGTGAACACTTGCCTTGTGGGAGTTTTCGATAAAATAGTCTTTTAGGCAAATGGACTTTTGGCATTCAAACAACAGGCCAGTCCATCAGAGTTGTGCCCTCTGCAATAGAGTTTAAATACTTGGCAGTTCAGCTCAAGAAAACCAGGCGATCTTCAGAATCTTCCTAAGACAATTCAAATGGAAGTGATTCAGTTTCCTGGCTTGGCGCTGGTAGACTGGCCAGGTTTCATAGGCATACGACAATGAGGTCAGCACAAGGACTCTGTAGACCTTCAGTTTGGTAGGCAGTCTAATACCTCTTCTCTCCCACACTTTTCCTTTGGAGCTTCCCAAACACTGAGCCAGCTCTGACGATGCGTGCATCTACCTCATTATCTATGTGGACGTCCTTGGAAAATATACTGCTGAGGTAAGTGAACTTATCCCCAGCATTCAAAATTTCTCCATTTGCTGTAACCAATGGTTTTACCTATGGATGGTGTGGTGCTGGCTAGTGGAGAACCTCTGTCTTCTTGGTGTTCATTGTTAGGCCAAAATTAGCACAAATAGAGAATCATTCCATACTCTGTTGGCATCTCAGCCTCAGCTGCATTGAGTGCACAGTAATCTTCGGAACAAAAAGTCATGCACTGACTCTCCCTCCACTTTAGTCCTGGCTTGTAGTCTTTTCAAGTTCAATAATTCACCATCAGTGCAGCAGCTGACCTTGAGGCCTTCTTCATCTTCGTTGAAGGCATCCGAGAACATGGAAGAAAACATCATGCTAAAAAGCGCGGGAGCAAGCACACAGCCCTGCTTCACTCCGTTGGCGACTGGGAAAGCTCAAGAGTATTGTCCATTATAGAAACCAGGCAAGCATGCCGTCACGAAACTGACATACCCTACTGATGAACTTCACCAGGCAACCAAATTTTATGGAAAGTCATGGTGTAGGATTGTGATGGGATACTATGGTGCTATAAGAAATGATGAACAGGAGGGTATCAGAAAAACCTGGGAAGACTTACATGAACTGATGCAAAGTGAAGTGAGGAGAACCAGGAGAACATCGTACACAGTAACAACAGTATTGTACAATAATAAAGACTTAGCTACTCTGATCAAGACAATTCCAAAAGACCGATAATGAAAAATGCTCTCCACCTCCAGAGAGAGAACTGATGAATTCTTAATGTAGATTGAAGCATATTTTTAAAATTTTCTCTATTTTTCTTGTTTTATTTCTTGTCTCTGTTTTCTTCTGCAACATGGCTAATATGCAAATATGTTTTACATGACTTCACATGTATGATCCATATCAAATTGCTAGCCTTCTGAAGGGGGGGAGGGGCAAGAGGAAAGGAGAGAATTTAGAACTCAAAATGTTAAGAAATAACCTATTTTAAAATTTTTACATGTAATTGGGAAATATTTAATGAAATAAATGAAAATATATTTTAAAAATAAGCATTTCTTGGAGGAGGGATTAAGACTTGTTCTGGGGGCAGCTAGGTGGTGCAGTGGATAGAGCACCGGTCCTGGGTTCAGGAGGACCTGAGTTCAAATCCAGCTTCAGACACATAACACTAACTAGCTGTGTGACCCTGGGCAAGTCACTTAACCCCATTGCCTAGCCAAAAAGGGGGGGAGGGGCAGCTAGGTGGCGCAGTGGAGAGAGCACCGGCCCTGAAGTCAGGAGGACCTGAGTTCTAATGTGGCCTCAGACCAGACACTTGACACTTCCTAGCTGTGTGACCCTGGGCAAGTCACTTGACCCTGTTTGACTCAGTTCTTCATCTGTAAAATGAGCTGGAGATGGCAAGAGAACCGTAAATTGGATCACAGAGAGTTGGACCCGACTGAAATGACTCAACAGTGACAATAGCAGGAGTGATCACGAATCCCATCTCTTCCCTCCGCCATAAAGGTTGAGCGCCTCTGTCCAGCTTACAAGGGGAACCGAGGACATAGGGACTATGATTCCATTGTTGTCTGTCCTTTGTTCTCGAGGACGACCTGATGCCATGACGTGCAAGTGAACTGGATTTCAGTGAGGGAGGGCTGTGCAAAGTCACCAGCCTCACTTCCTCCTCCGGAGCCATCTGGGTCCAGTGGCCAGATATCAATCAGGACAACGGGAGACCTCGGCCTTTTCAAGCTAAAGTCTTTAACAGGTCTCGGTCTGTCTGACTGAGGCAACTCCCACTCAGTGATTAAGGCTTAATAAGAATTGAGGCAGAGAATGGCCTCTTTACCTGGTCGAAAATTGTTTTAAAAATTAATTTTTTAAAAAAATCAATCTGGGAGGGGAAGACCCTCCCAGGAAGACAACGGAGGCCCAAACAGTGACCAACAGGGCTTGGCCTGGGACCTATTGTTGGCCAATCAATGAGAGCCTGAGTGATTTGGGGTTAAGGTTGGTCTTTAAGAAAAAAAAAAAAAAAAAGCTTTCCGAGATTAAAATTTACGTTCCCTTTGGGCAGAGCACTAAATCCAAATCTGTGATATGACCATTAATCCCATCTCTTCCTTCTACCATAAAGGTTAGTCTCCTCCAACCAGCTTCTGAGGGGAACTAAGGACATAGGGACTATGATTTCACTGATATAGGGAATTCCCAATGGAGGGCAGTGCCTTCTAATGCAACTTTGAGTCTTGCCTAGAGCACAGAGAGGCCAAGCTACTTGCCCAGGATCATAGCCAGACCTGAACTCTAGTCTTCATGGCTCTAAGGACAGTTCTCTATCTACCACTCCACATTGCCTCTCTGGGGGAAGTAAGGCTACTTCCTCCACAAATCTGGACTCCCCGACAAAAATCTGCCGGTGGGGAAGGGATGATGAGGTCATGGGAAGAGTCCTGACTGAAGTCAGTCAAGCATTTATTAAGCACTTACAATACACCAGGCCCTGTGTGCACTGGGGGTACAAAGAAAGGCAAAAAACACAGTCTGAGCCCCCAAAGAGCTCCCATTCTATTGGGAGAGACAATGTGCGAAAAGTTGTGCATACGAGATATATGCAGTAAATGGAATGTAATCTCAGAAGGAAAGAGCTAAGAGGAAGGAGTTACCAGGAAAGGCCTCTTGCCGAAGGTGGGAGACCAACCAGATGACAATTTTAATGATCCAGAAACAAGGATTGGGGCGGTGGAGTGGATGGAGAGCCATGAAGAGTCAAGAATGATACTAAGCTAGCAAGCCTGGCTGACTCAGGGTGGTGCTGGCTCCCCTGACAATAATCAGGAAGTTAGAAAGAAGGGAGAGTTTGAGGGAAAAGAGAATGAGTTCTAGTTTTGGATATGTTGAGTTTTTGAGATGTCCAAAAGGCAATTGGTGATGAGAGATGAGCTCAGGAGAGAAGTTAGGGCCTAGAATCCATCTGCATAGAGATGGTTCAAACCATAGGAGCTGAAGAGACCACAGGAGATACTCCAGAGCAAAAAGAGAAGAAGGCCCAGGATGTGGCCTTGGGGGTGTCCCCAGGTTGGGGTCCCCCACGAGTGGTCTAGACCTGAAGATGCAGCAAAGGAGACAAGGAGCAGTGGAGCAGGAGGGAAGCATGATGAACACCTGAAGGAGAACACATCCAGGAGAAGAGTGTGCTCAATGATGTCGGTGATTTCAGGGAATTCGAGGATGAGGTCTGAGGAAAGGCCATTTGATTTGGCACTTGGCATCTTTGGAGAAAGCAATTTCGTTGAATGGTGAGTTTTGGAAGCCCGACGGCAGGGTAAAGGGAGAGCAAGTGGATGATGCTCAGATCACGGGAGAGTTTTTTAAGGACTGGAGAAGACATGGGAGAGTGTGCACAGGCATCAAGGAAGCAGCCGGTCTATAGAAGATTTCATCTAAGTGAGAGAGTGGGGACAATGGGAGGCGACAGTCGGCGGGATGGGAGCAAGAATGAAGTCAGCAAATCTTCTGAATCCCAACTACTACTTACTACTTGTGTGACTTTGGGTCTCAGTTGCCTTGTCTGTAAAACAAGAAGTTGGCTTTAGATGAGCTCAGGTCCCTCCTCCCTTCCCCTGAATCTGTGACCCCTTAGCTCTTCACTTATGTGACCCTATTAATTAAGGACAGGGAAGGGGAGGTGCCCAGTTCCTTGCTGTGGCCAGCGACACTCACTTCTCTGGCTATATTCCCGGCAGAGAGGAGAAAAAGGAGGCCCTCTGAAGGCAGAGGCACCTGCAGCCCCAGTCAGGCCTGGCTTAGAATTGACATTGTGGGAGGGAACGGGCAGGGCCTAGCTCAAGGTTTCCCTTCTCTTCCGTGCTTGCCTTCCCAAACAAACCCTCCCCTCCTCCAAACTGAAAACCAAAAGGACTGACCTGGGAACTCCTCTCCAGGCTCCTGGCTCCAGTTCATGCTCTAAGGGGCAGCTTCCCAAGCCCTGTAGTGGAGGCACTTCCCCCTTCTCAAGGGCTTTCTTCCACCTCCTGTACTTTGAAAGAAGGTGCTCTGTCCTAACCCAAGCTAAGGGCACTTGGCTAGACCCAACTTCCTCCCCTCAAAGCTAAGGGAGTGATGGACAGAGCACCCAACTCCAATGAGGCCTAAGGGAAGGCCTAGGGGACGGTGAGGGCCAGCCCCTGCTAGCAAGCAGTCAAATGCTGTGCATTTTAATGTGGAAGGAAAGAGGGGAGCCTCCCGAGCTGGCAGCTGAGGCCTCTCGGGACACAATAGGAGGGGGAACGGGGGCTGGGCCTCTGGCACCAGGCAGGGTTCCTTGTCTCAGCTCCAAGTGCCGCTGGGGTAGATGGAGGCTGCGAACCTGCTAGTTCCCAGAGAAGCTATGCCTTCTTCCCAGAGCTTCTGCCCCTCCTTGGAGCAGGGCGGTCACAGCTCACACCTCAGAGCATCAGTGTTCACCTGCCCACCGGGCACTTTCAGAAAATCCACCAGAAACCCTTCCTGCCTTTACCAGCTTTCCAAGCCTCTTGGAATTGGCTCGTTTTGGGTTTTTTTTTTTTTTTTCCTGTGGGAGCAGGAGGGGATACAGGCCTCATAAGCAACTCTACCCTAGCAGGTTGGGGGTGGGGAGTGATCCCCAGAAGTCTAAGCCTGGACCCACTATTGGAAAGGGTCCTGGGCGAAAAGCTCAACAGCCAGTTCTGTGTCGGCATGTCCGTGGAGGCCAAGATCCTGGAGGATGGGGAGTGGGAGCTAAAGAATGTCCAGGCTCCCCTCATCTTTTACAAGGAGGATTCCAGGCTGCCAAGCCCCTCAACTGTCACCCCCCTGGCCTTCCTCACCACCCCGCCCCCCACTTCCGACCCTGGGCCCCTCCTTTCACTGCGAAGTTGCAAAAGTCGTGGCCACCTCCCCCAGCTTCCCGCCAGCCCCCCTCCTCAGCAAGCCCTGGTCTCCTGGAGCCAGGACAAAGCCCCGGGACTGGGCGGGAGGAGGAAAGGGGAGGCACCAGCACAAAAGAATTCCTCAGCCAGCTCTGAGCCACACTGACTGTCCAGATAGGACAGCGGCCGGGCTGGCAGGCGGATCTCCTCGCGCCAGCCTCCCTGCTCCAGCCTCCCTGCTCCCGGGGCTCGCTCCTGCCCCCCCCCCCCCGGCCCCCCCCGCCCCCCCCCCCGCGCCCGCTCCTGCCCCCCCCCGGGGCTTGCTGCCTGCAGGCTGAGTGGCCAGTGGTCCTGGGCCATGAGCTGCCCGGCAGCCTGTAGGCAGCAATAGCGTAGCTACCTGTAACTTAGGGGAGCTGAGGAGGAGGAGGAGGAGGAGGAGGAGGAGGAGGCGGCGGCGGCAGGAGGCAGGAGGCAGACCCACCCTGACTGAAGAGCGAGGAACGTGGGAGCGCGTGTGTGAGTGTGGGCTCCGTGTGTGTGTGTGTGTGTGTGTGTGTGTGTCTGTGTGTGCGTGTGTGTGTGTGTGTGCGCGTGTGTGTGTGTGTGCGTGCGTGTGTGTGTGTGTGTGTGTGTGCGTGTGTGTGTGCGCGTGTGCGCGCGCGCGCCCCCGAGAAGAGCAGCCCCCGCGGGCCGGCAGCTGTGCCGAGGTCAGGTGTGAGGCTGGTGGCCTGGGCTGGGGATGGCTGGGGGGGGGCCCCCGGACAGTGGGGAACAAGCAACGGAGGCTCACCGGCTCGCGCCCAAGCGAGCTCTCAGCCCAGCACCGTCTCGGACTCAGAGCAGCCCCGGCTCCCGGTGCCCCGGCTGGCTCCGGGACAGGGGGCAGCTTCTTGTGGGCTGGGGGAAGCTATCTGGGGCTTTGCCGGGGGCGCCTGGAGGGGGGCACCTGGAGCAGGGGCTGGAGACCCGGGGGGGGGGGG
>NW_020954597.1:1009145-1011046 GCF_900497805.2 Vombatus ursinus | reverse complement strand
GCCCGGGGGGGGGGCCTGGAGGGGGAGCACCTGGAGCAGGGGCTGGAGACCCAGTGGGGGGGGCCGCCTGGAGAGGGAGCACCTGGAGCAGGGGCTGGAGACCCAGTGGGGGGGGCGCCTGGAGGGGGAGCACTTTTCAGGGACCTCACTGCCCTCTCACAGACTGGGGACCCGAACCCAAGCCCACCTATCCCGCTGGGGCATGCAGACACTTGGATTGACTCCAAGAGGACAGTAACCCCGCCTCCAGCCCAGGCTGGTGTCTACTACTTTTATATTAGTGCCCCCCACCCCAGGCTTGGGAGTCAGGAAGGAAGGCAGAAATATCAGTCCCAAGTTGGAGCCCTCCCATTACCACCACCACCCCAAACACACCCTGCCCGATGTTCACTGCACTTCGACCCACCGACCAAAGCCAACTAGAAGGGTGAAGGGCCCCCACCCTCGGGGAAGAGAAGGGAGGGGCAGGGAAGCTGCTTCAGGACTGGCGTTGGCAGGGCTTCCGGACCCACCAGGCTCCCAGGGTAGCTTCTCCAGGTGCCGAGGGCACCTTTTTATGTCGGGGCTGACTCAGGAACCAGGATCCCCCACCATGACCCTGCCGCAGCCATTCCTGGTGCGAGTGGAGGATAGGGAAGGGTTTAGAGGCTGCAGGGCAGGGTTGGGCCGTTTAATCA
This sequence comes from Vombatus ursinus, assembly GCF_900497805.2. NCBI lineage: Eukaryota > Metazoa > Chordata > Mammalia > Diprotodontia > Vombatidae > Vombatus > Vombatus ursinus. Next base: position 1,010,369 of record NW_020954597.1, on the reverse strand, counting down.
TGGCTCTGGGCTAGGTGGCACACCCGCCAATCTTAGCTACTGGTCTGTCACCTGAAGTGGACTTGTTTTGGTCTGGGCCAAGGATTGTAAAGGCTTCGGGGAGGGGAGGATCCCGTTTGGAACCTGTCTCATCCCCGGCCAAGCTTGCCTCAACTTGCTAAGCTGAGGTGCCCTGCCCACATCAGTGTCAAGGTTCATCCCAGAACCCCAGGAGGATGGAGGAGGAGATGCCACACAATACTTGGGTTCCCTACCTGTACCTTGCGTCAGTCTCTTTGGTAGAGGCTGCTTGGCCATTCCTCAGCCCAGCACCCTGACTCAGGTCCAGCCACACTTGCCCCATCTGGCTAAGCATTAGGCATACGGATGGCAGCCACTCCCAGCACCAAGGCCCCAGGTGTCACCTCAGGATGCTCATATCCTGAGACAAGGAGGCAGGCCTATTGCACACACCCCTGAGAGATTATGTCCCCTCCCCTAGGACCTATTCAGGCCTTTGAAATGGCTGAATCCCCCAGCTGCTGCTCTGTCTGGGCCTGCTGCTTCTTCAGCCTGTATAGCTGTCACTGGAGGAAACATTCCCAGGAGAAGATGCCAACCAGCAAGGTGTCCTAGAGGGGAATGTGGCTGTGGCTGTGGGCGGGAAGGGCCAGAAAATCCCTGGGGGGCAGGGCTGGGCCGCTCCCAACAAAGGCCCATGCCTGGGGCCCAAGGGAGCAATGACTGCCTCCAGTGTGTGCAGTCATCTTTAGAAAAGGTGTCTCCCTGCCTGGTCCTAGGTCTGGGAGCCCCTCCTGGGCCCAGCTCGGTGACTGAGCGCCCTTCTCCTGCCCCTTTACAGTGTGACTGGCTCTGGTTTGGTCTCCTGGCCGCCGCCTTCCTCCTGTCGCTGGGCTGCTTGTACATCGGGCTTATTCTGCTCAATGATCTACACAATTTCAACGAGTGTGTCATGGACCTGACCCCTAGTCCCCAAACTGCAGGCATGAGCGTGCACACGTACACACACACATGTACACACACACCATATATGCACATACCATATACACACAAACACACCATATATACACACATATACACACCATACACACATGTACATACCATATATGCACACACACCATATATGCACACACACCACATATGCACACACCCCCATATATGCACACACACACACCATATATACACACACACCATATACACACACACGCACACACCATATATGCA
>NW_020954597.1:988417-1009135 GCF_900497805.2 Vombatus ursinus | reverse complement strand
CCATATATGCACACACACACACACACACATGCCATATACACACACACACACTCCCAAATGAACTCAGAGTTCCAATTTCTTCTGCCATCCTCCACCTCTTCCCCCTCAGCCCAGCCCAGCTCTTTAAGAAGCCAACCTCAACAGCCACTCACCCAATGCCTCTGGTCCCAAGCCCTTCACGTTCCCCTTGAAAGATCTACTTCCTCCCTCCCCCTTCCCTTCCATGGGACCCAAGGCCAGGCCCTGTCCCTATTTGGAAAGCTCCTTGTCTCTTCCCTCCCGAGGTTCCTGTTTCGACACTGGGGACACTGGCTGGATTGGTCCCTGGTTCTGCTGCCTGTCGTCTCTGTGCTGGTTACATATTCCACCCTGCTGCTGGTAGGTCTGGGCCCAGCCAGTCTGCTCCGTGCCCCTGGGTCTCCCCCATTCTTCTTTCATAGGTCACTGCACTCACAGTGAGAGAGCACCCAGCCCAACCCCTCTCGTTCTACAGAGGAGGAAACTTGAGGCCCAAAAAGAAGGGCCTTGAAGGCCAAGGCCGCCCTGGGGGCTCTCCTATCTGCTCACTGCTCCTTCCCCCTCCTCCCCCAGCTCCTGGCCCTGTTCCTCCATCTCTGGGCACAGCCTCTGCACCTCCACTGGCTTCACAAGGTAAGTAGATGGGCACAGGCCGGGGGTGCCAGAGGCTGAGATGGTAAAGGGAGGGGCGTGTTTCCCCGCTAAGGCCAACCCCACCCCTCCCACGGATGGAAGGCCAGTCAGTTGTATCCTCAGGGACTGTTATCACTGACCGTGCTGCTCGTGGCCGCTGCCCTTGTGGGGCTGGAAATCCAGTGGCAGGAGGAGTGGAGAAGCCTGCGCTTGTCATTGCAAGTGAGCATTAGTCCGACAACCTCCCTGGGCGTCCCCCCACACTTGGGAAGTCCCCAAAAGGGACTGCCCTGGGCTTCCCAAAACCATAGGAGGCAAGGGATCCCAAAGGGAGAGAAAGGAGCCTGGGAGATTGGGGGTCCCAAGGAGGGTGCCACGACTCACTCAACCCCTCCTATCTCCAGGCCACAGCCCCATTTCTGCATATCGGAGCAGTGGTTGCACTCACCCTCCTGGCCTGGCCAGTGGCTGATGCCTTCTACAGGTCTCAGAGAAGAGGTAGCAGCCCCCGCCTTCCCATCTTCCTATGAGCCCTCACCCCTGGCTGCCCCACCATATTTCATCTCGCCCCGTCCTCTCCCCACAGGGCCCAACATGCTGTTACTACTCCTGTTCATTGGTGCAGCCCTGGCTATCTACCTGGCACCCCTGGGCATCTCATCACCATGCCTAATGGAGTACAGTCATCTCCCCCCCAAGCCCGGGCTAGTAGGGCACCGAGGGGCTCCCATGGTGAGCCTGCACCATGGCGAAAGGGAGAGTAGGGAGGGAAGGCTGCTACCCCCCACGCACGCCTCCCCCTCCCCCTTGCCGTGAAGGGTGGGGCACAGACCTCCCCCTCCTCCCTCCCCACATATATATATGCACATCCATGCAAACACAAACACACCAACTTCTCTTCCCAGCTGGCCCCTGAGAACACGCTGATGTCCCTCCGGAAGACTGCTGAGTGTGGGGCTTCTGTGTTCGAGACAGACGTGATGCTCAGGTGGGTCGGGGGGGGGGGGGGGGGGGCGGGGGGGGGCCCGGGGGGGGGGGGGGGGGGGGGGGGGGACTGGCTGTCCTCCAACACATCCTATGCTCCCAGCTCCGACGGAGTCCCCTTCCTAATGCATGACGAACGCCTGGATAGGACAACCAATGTGGCTTCTGTGTTCCCCACCCGAGCTGCAGGACACAGCAGTGACTTCTCTTGGGCCGAACTGCAGCAGTTAAATGCAGGGACCTGGTTCCTGGAGGTAAGTGGGTGAGCTCTGGGGGAGGCCCTGACAGGGCTTCGCCTCTGCTCAGGCAGCTTAGTGCAGGGGACTCAATCTCAGATGTACTAAGAAGTTAGAGCAAGTCGTTTTCCTCCTGGGGCCTCAGTTTTCCAATGCGTAAAATGAGGATTGGCTTTCTACAATTCAGTGACTGAACTATGTGCCCCCCTCCACTGCAGAGACCACCATTCCAGGGAGCCAGGAAGCTCTCAGGCCCCGAACAGCAGGAAGCCAAGAACCAGACAGTGCCATCGCTAAGGGAGCTTCTGGAGGCGGCTGCTGACCTCAATCTATCCGTCATGTTTGACCTGCGCCGACCCCCCCCAAACCACACATATCATCACACCTACGTCAACTGCACCCTGGATGCTGTGCTGAGTGCCGGGGTGCCCCAGGCCATGGTGATCTATCTGGGCTCTCATCCCCCTGACCCCGTGCCCTCCAGCCACATGCCCCAGCCATGGGATTACATGGGGGACCCCTGCCTCGTGCCCCGGGGGGTCCCATTCTGTTCTGATGCCCTTGGCCATGGCAACACTCCCACATTCTCTGTCCCCTGCCCTGGGATGCCATAATGATAGCCCCATCCCCTGAAACCTTCACCAAACTCCAGGTGCTCTGGCTGCCAGATGAAGGCCGGGCTGAGGTCCAACTCCGGGCACCCGAGCTCCCTCAGGTGTATGGATATCGAAAGGAGAACAGGACTGAGAGGCCCCAGCTCCTCAACCTGCCTTACCAGGACCTCCCACTGACAGACATCAAGTGAGCACGAAGAAAGAAGGAGCCTTCATCAGATGGGTGAAGATGCTGTTCGGGGAAGGCTAGGGATGGGTGCCTGCAAGACTTCCCTTCCGGGGCCAAGGGTCAAGGGTTGGGGAAGAGGGGGAGAGCACAGCAATTGAGGCTGACTGGCCGTGTCTCTGCCATCCCTATTCATTAACAGATAATTTCTAGAGTGACAGACCTTTGTCAGACACTGTCAAAGAGAAAGATGGCCCCAGCCCACGCCTTCATCTAGTCCAGAGCTGGGGCACCTGCAGCCTCGAGGTCACACATGGCCTTCCAGGTCCTCGGGTGCGGCCTTTTGACCAAGTCCAAGTTTTACAGCACAAATCCTTTCACGAAGGCAAGCTTAGATTCCATCAAAGGGCTGCACTTGAGGGCCTGGAGGGCCACATGGTTCCCCACCCCTGATCTAGCGCAACAGCCTCATTTTACAGAGAAAGAAACAGACCCAGGCAGGGAAGTGACTTACCTAAGGTCACAGAGGCAGTGAGTGGCAAGGCAGGATTTGAACCAAGGTCTCCTGCTCTTTCCACTGTACTGCGCTATCTCATAGGAAGAGCTGGAGAGACACGCGTGCAATGATGACAAGATAAACGATAACAGAAGTAAGGCTGTCCCTAACTTAGGAGCACCCAGTTTATGGATGTCCCTGTCTCTGGAACTGGGCTTATGCCAGCTGGGAAATAGCGGTCCCACTCAGATACTGGAGTGGTTTGCCATTTCCTTCTCCAGCTCATTTTACAGATGAGGAAATTGAGGCAAACAGATGACATCAAGGCCAACGTTTGACTTATGTCTGACAGTATTCTCTAGTCTTCCACGGCTTCCTTGCTCACTGTCTAACAGCACACTCAGCTCTCACCCATCCAAAAACCAAATCCACTTGCTGTGATGTCCCCTCAAGCTCCCCTTCTAGATCTCTCTTCCCTTGCACAGTTGAACTCTGGGATAGACTTATCTGGACTCTTTGCCTCCACTTCCTTACAACACACCTCCAGACATTTGCAGTCTGGCTTCTGACTCCCTCCACCCTGAAACGAAATCCAGTGACCTGTCTGTCCTCTCCTCGAAGCCCTCTGGGAAGTCTCTGTCGCTATCCGGCACCTCCTCCTCCCAGCTATCCTCTCCTCCCTAGGCTCCCTTCCAGTTCTCCTGTCTGTGGGACTGCTTCTTCTCAGTGGCTGTGCCTGAGCTTAGACCCTCTCCACCCTCCTTTGGCAATCTCATCATTTGCCATGGGTTTCATTATGTATTGTCCCTGCACGGATGACTCCTGGATTTCTAGACCCAGTGCCAATGTCGCTCCTGGACTGCGGTCCTGAATCCACAACTTCCGGCTGACCATCTCCATCTTCATGTCTTCAACCTGGACTCAAGATCTTTTTCCCCATTTCCAGTCACTCAGGCTCAAAACCTGGAATTCTTTCCTTTCTGTCATCCCCCTCTCCAGTTATTTGCCAAATCCCATCAGTTCTTCCTCCACAACATCCCTTGTTTGTCGGCTTCTCTTAACACCCCCCACCCCGGGCACGGTCCTCATCCACCCTGTGGACTAGTGCGAGGTGCTCTGGCTTCCGGCCTCTTCTCTCTCCAATCCATCCTTCCAAGCTGGCCAGTCTTGTTAAGGTGACTCCCCATTGCCTATAGGGTACATTGGTAGATGGCAGGATACATGGCTAATTCTTCAGCCCGGCCTTGAAAGCCCTCCCCAATCTGGCTACCCCCATCCTGTGCCGTCACAATTCATGTTGTTCCTCTCCGTAAACTCTAGCTTTCACACCCGTTGTCATTCACCTGCCCCCACACTTTTGCACAGATTGTGCCCCATGCCTGGAATGCCCTCACCCCTCAGCTCTACCTCTCAGAATCCTTGGCTTCCCTCAGGGCTCATCCTCTGTGCCACTTCTTCCAGGAAGCCCATTCTGACTCTCCCTAGTTGTCAGCGCTCTATCCTTCAGATCACCCTGGACTGACGGTCCCCCCATCCCCATCCCACCCCCTCTCTGGACTTTAGAGTGCCTTACACACAATAGGGTTTTTGTAAGGGGTCTGTGAAGTAGGTGTGTGATCAGATTGTTGCCAGAGAGCAGATGATGGGGTACGATCAGAGCTGAGCTGTGAGAAGATGAATGTGGCACCTTGGCTTAAAGAGGCAGAGAGTCTGAGTAATAAATAGGACACTGCGATGCTTTAGTGAGAGCTAATGAAGTCCCAGACTGAGGTGGCAGCAGCAAGGGGAAAGACAGAGGAGATATTATAAGGGAAAAACTGGTGGGAGTTTGCGACTGAATGTCGGGAGTGAAGGGTGACTGAGCTGTCAAGCCCAAGGGCTTGAGGGAATGAATGGTAGTGCTGGGGAGCCACAGAGGGAATTCAGGAGGAGGGACAGCTACTGAGTTCTGCTGTGAAGATGCTGGGTCCGAGGGGCGGCTGGCCAGCAGGCACCAAGCATCACAGAGGCTGGGAGTCACTTGTGCAAAGAGAAAGGATGCGCCTGAAGGCACCGTGGAATCCGCGGCCCATGACCCGCGCCTATGGGGGCCCTTTCTCTCTCTCCGACACCCACAGGCTCCTGCAGCGCGACAACATCTCTGTGAACCTATTCGTGGTGAACAAGCCTTGGCTCTTCTCCCTGCTCTGGTGCGCCGGGGCTGCCTCGGTCACCACCAACGCCTGCCAGCTGCTGCGGCAGCTGCCCCATCCTGTCTGGCTCATCGTAAGAACTGTTGGCTTCCCTCCTCCCTGCCCCCTCCACTGCCATCCACGCTCTCCCTCAGCCCTCACTGCATGCCTCCTCACACAGAGCATCTGTCAGGGAGCGCTCACTCGTAAATGTCTCCACAGCCCCCTCAAACCTACCTAATGATCTGGATCGTCTCAGACTGTGTGTCTGCCCTGCTACTTCTCTGGGTCTTCTTCCTACAAGGGTGAGCGCCCTCTCTGCATCTCCCGGCCCCTGGTGGTGTCGTGGCACTAGGTGCCACCAGGGCTTGGAGTCCCACAGGCCCTCGGCCACGTTATTGGATAGCCCCCAAACTGGGAGTGCTTGAGGGAGTGGGGAGCTCAAGCTACCTGAACTGACAGTGCAATCCTTCCCTCCCTAAAGGAAATGGGCCAGAGAGAGAGAGAAACCCGGTAAGAGCTATGGCATTACTCATTTGTCGGGCCTTTGCTCTTTGGCCTCCCTGTTGCCCCGTGCCTCCCCGACCACTCCAACGCCCATTCTCGTGCCCACTGTGTTCCTCCAGTTTCAGAGACCTCTGTGCTGCTGACCAAGATCAACGCCATCCTGCTGGAATGAGTGAGGCGCCAGTTCACCCCCAAACCCTCTGTAGCCTGAGGCTTGCCTGCCTCTGCTAGCCCCCAGCCACCGACCCCGAGATGCTGTTGCCAGACTGTTGCTTCTGGTGGGTGGGGTGGAGAGTGGTGGGGCATGGGAATCCCTGGGCAGCAAGTGATGCCAAGTGGTGGGTGAGGCGCATCTGCCTGCCCTCCCACGTGAGGCGGCGTATGGAGGCCAGGGGAACCCCTGGAGGGGACCTCCTCCCGGCTCCCCTCCTGGAGAACTGGCCTGCATCGCGCTCTCTCTGCCGACACTAAGCTGCTTGGGGCTGTGGGCCACAGAACGGCGAGGACCGCGTGGTCTCTGGGTCTTCTTTCTGTCATTCAATGAATTGGATCCCCCACATGGTGTCGTTTGTCTTCAGGGCTACAGGGGTGGGGCCAGGGATCGGGGACCTGGGCCGGGGCCATCATTGTCGCGTCGCCTCCCTCAGCTAGCTGTCTAACAGCACCACCTAGTGCCCGCTGCTCCGCCCTTCCTGAGGACCTGCCGGGTCTGCCTCTTGCCTCTTGCCTCTCTCATCAAGAGGACAGGGCATTGCCGGGCCGCTCACCTTGAGGAGCCCTGGCGGCCACCCCCCACCCCGATGATACCACTCCCGGCCTCTCACGAACCGCCAGCAAGGGCTCAGACAGTATCGGGGGCAGAGCTAAGAAGGACACTAGACACCCGAGCTCAACCTCCTCCTGTTCTAAGGGATGGAACTGAGGCTCAGAGAGGAAGTGATAGAGGACTTGGGTTCAAATCTCAACTCTGATACTCTGTGAGACCTTGGCCAAGTCATATAACCCCTTGGGGCAGGGGTGCGGAACCTGCAGCCTCGAGGGCACACGTGGCCCTCTAGGTCCTCAAGGGCAGCCCTTTGACTGAATCCAAAGTTCACAGAACAAAGCCCCCTCATAAAAGGATTTGTTCTGTAAAACTTGGACTCGGTCAAAAGGCTGCAGGTTCTCCACCCCTGCCTTGGGGCCTCGGTTTCCCCATCTGTTATAGAGACCACCTAGTCCAAATTCTTCTTTGTAGATGGAAAAACTGAGGCTCTGAAGAGGGCAAAGAATACCTTGTTTAAGGTATTCCTGCGCAGGTCCTCTACCTCCAAATCCTCCATCTCTAAATTTTACCCAGCCTCTCCTGGAACTCGGGTCCTTCAAAGACTACTCAGCCAAAGAGGAGCAGAATAGGTTTCACTGAGCTGCGGACAGGGAGCCACAGAGTTGAGGGAGGGGGAACCCTCTCAGACCTCCTCTGACTTGGCTGGCTTCATTTGCCTTTACTAAGTCAATACCTCCTATGTCAGGCTTAGCTGGGATGGACACACACACACACACACACACACACACACACACACACACACACGGCATGGGAGTGGGGAAGCTGGATGAAAGGGAGCCAGGGCACTTAGGTTCTGCTCCTGGGTCCTCTTCTGCCCAGGTTGAGATGCAAACTGGTTGCATCTGAAGCACTGGTACCCACGGGGCTGTATCTTCAATGGAGGGCATCTGTGTGTGTCCACGGCAACAGGATGTGGGGATTACAGCACAAGCTGCCTCTCGATTGGCGGGGGCGAGTTTGAATTTGCTCAAGAGGCTCTCAGCTCTTCTACAATCCTTCCTCTTTTCCTCTCTCCCCCCTCCCTCCCTCCCTCCCTCTCTCCCTCCCTCTCTCCCTCACATAAATAAATTCGATATGGAGGGAAGCAAGTGAACGTTTTTACTCCCTACAGAGAAGCAGCCTGTCCTGTAGCCGGAGAGAATGGGCTTAGGCTCTGGGTGTGGAAGATGGGAGGATGAATCTGTGTTTGATGGGAGGGACTGGGCAAGTCCCAGGCTGGGGGAGGCCTCGTTTGGATTGGTTTTTTAACCAAGTCTTTTCCATACATCTGTCTCAGTTTCATCTCAGCTCCCAGCCCTCCAGTCATAAATCTGAGTCCCTATCCCCAAAATGAACTGTTCCTCCCCCGCCCTCCCACCTCAGCTCCTTCTAGCTCTTAGGCTTACAGACCTGCAGTCCCTAGCCCTGAGCCCCAGGGAGGGCTGGCTCGCTGGGGTTCGAGTTTTCCTGCTCCATTATTTTTAGCTGCTGACTCACAACTCCTGGCATCCGGGGCTGGGGCTAGCGGGCTGGGCTGGGGGGCTATTAATAGAGCAGTTGCCGAGCTCCAACCCAGTTCAGTTTCAGGGCCATGTGAAACTCAGATCTGTCTCCATATCGCACCCTTTGCGGATATGGTGGACCCAGACAGTGGCCAGAACAGATACTCCACCCTAAAGCCTGGAAAGGGGAAGCCCTTTCTGGATCCCTTGGGAGCAGCTTCTCACCCAACACCCACAAGCCTAGAATGTCTGGAATTGGGGCCCCATCCAGAGTGAGGGCCCCAGGGTCATGGCTGGGAATGGCTCTGTTTGAGGGCTGTCCTAGGCCCAGAGCCTTCTAAGACAAAAAGCTGAGTGCATCCTCCTCCAGAGGACCCTGATGGGGAGATGCTGTGGACAGCCAGATAGTGACCCTGGAACTAGAGACCAAGAAGGAAAATGCTGAAGTGGCAGAATCAGAGCTGGAAGAGGCCTTAGAAAGAATCTAGCTCGACCTCCTCGGCTGACATGGAGGAAAAATGACTGGACTCTTGCTGGAAAGCTCCAGTGCTGTTTTCAGCACCTTCTCAATTCAATTCCACAGACATGTATTATGTGCTGTGCAGTGGAGATAAGGTTGGGAAAAAAAAGGCCCTCCCAGGCAGCCACATTCTACTGTGAGATGCAACATGAAAATACAAAATAAGTTAGTGAGAGATAGAGCACTAAGGGATTTAGGAGATGCTTTCCACTGGAGGGGGCACCTGAGCTCAATTTTGCAAGAGGTCAGAGATTCCCAGAGGCAGAGAGGAGGAAGGGCATTCCAGGTAAGGGTAACAGCCTGGGCAAAGATCCAGAGGCAGGAGATAGTGTGCTGTATGAGGAACAGCAAGAAGGTCAGTTTGGCTGAACCCCAGAGTTAAGGGTAGGGGTGTAATAAGGCTCTATCATTAGGCCCATATTATAAAAGGCTTTAAATGTCAACATGGGGAGCCCCTGAAGCTTCCCATGGGCATGGGCAGAAGTGGGCTTTAGGAAGATGATTTTGGCAGCTGTGGAGAGCAAAGGGGCTGAAAGCAGTGAGTCCAACCAGGAGGCTACTGCCATAGTCCGGGCCAGAGGTGGGGAACCTGTGGCCTCGAGGCCACATGTGGCCTTCTAGGTCCATGGGTGTGGCCCTAGAGGACCTAGAGGGCCACGTGTGGCCTCCAGGCCGCAGGTTCCCCACCCCTGGTCCAGACACAAGGTGCTGAGGGGAGTGGGTGGAGCCATGTGGGAGGAGGGAGAATGGTCGGGGCTTGGCAAGGCTCAACAGGGACAGTGAGGAAGTGGGAGGAGCCTGGGATGAACCTCAGGTGGTGAGCCTGGGGCCCTTCCCCCCTCCCCCCAGCCCCCTGCCCCAGGCAGCTGCTCTTCTCTCCCCGACTTGCCTTTCCTCTCCCAGAGCTGCCCCCCTCTCCTCTTCCTATCACAGATAAGCCAGAAATAGCCCCCAATTCCATGACGCTACAGCAGGTACTCCAGGTAACAGATGGGTATCAGTAGGTGGGTCTCCAGGTCACCTGCAGCCCATTTGCAGGGATGCCCAGCAGGCAGGGATGGGGGTGGGCACAGAGCTGCCCTCAGATCCAAAGCTCGTCCGCTGGGTTCCAATCAGGACTTCATTCCCATTGACCTTTTCGCCAGCAGCCCCTACCCCCAGAGTGTCAGAATTTTAAAGTTTGAGGAAAATCTAAGTTAGGAGCTCCGTATCTAAAGGGCTGGAGCTGAGCATGGAACTTCAGGCATGAGCCAGCAGATGGGGGCAGCGTCAACACCCACTCACCTCCCCTACTGGAGACCTAGGGTTCCAATGTGTCTGGGGAGAGAGGGGGTGGTAACAACCCACCGAACTCCCCCCTCCTTCAGCTCTGGCTCAGGCCTTGCTAGTTGCCTAGTAACAAACAGACCACCTGCAGGCGTGTGGGGCTGCTCTTAACCTTGTCAGAGGGTCTATCTCTCTAGAGTTGGAGGTTGGGACCCTTACTCTGGGTAGAGTGTAACTTGTTGGTATGGAGACAGACCTAGAGATTCTTAGGGACCTGGGTGCTTCATTTTCAGAGGGAGAAAGTGAGGCCCAGAGCAGGGAAAGGACTTGCAGAAAGTCACTCAGAAAATCGTTGGCATTGGCAGGACTAGAGCCCAGGTTTCCTGCCTAATTTGGAGCCCTTCGTGGGCCTGGGGCGGGGGGGGGTGGGCATCCTAATCTCCAGAAGCTGGGGAGTGGGAAGGGCACAAAGACCGTTAGCCCCATTGGATGTATCAGGAAGCCCCCGGGTCCCACCACTAAGAAAGGTTCAAGGTGGAATTCCACCCAGGTTGTGGGCTTGAAGTCTGGCCTCAGTCATTCCTGCTACATGTCACCGAGGCTGGGAAGGATGCTGACCCACTTGTTCCCTTCTCCATAATGGCCAGACTGAGCCCTATGACTGGGGAGGAAGTCTCAGATTAGACAGGATCCCCTTTGGCTCACCTGTTTGTTCCTTACATTTTAAGAGACTCCCCAAGATGCTGACAGCACCCCTTGTCTCCCTCCAGGAGGGGGGAGGGGAGGAGGGCAGAGGGGCTCTGGGAGCCAGGAAAGCTGGGGACGCTTGCGGAGCAGTGAGCCACTCCGAAGAGGAGCCATGTAGAGGTCAATGCCAAGCATTTCCTAATGGAGCTCTGACTCAGTTCTCCTGCTGGCCCCAAGGCAAAGTGCACAACTACTCCTAAGGCTTCCTGCCCAAAGAGGTCGTTCCCCATCCTAGAGACATCTGCCGGCCTTTCTCCAGGCCTCCAAAGCCCCCTCTGAATAATTCCGTCTCCCTTTCGAAACAAAGACCTGGTTTGAGTATGCAGAAGGGTAGAGTAGAGGAGATAGTTTTGGGCCAGGCCAACTTTCCTCCCCCAAACAGCTTGGAGCTGGGGGTCAGGGTCAGGGTCATCGTAGGTCAGCTCTGAAAGCTCACATTCCCTTGGGCTTCCAGCTCTCTAGGTCCAAACCAAAGCTTCTCCTTTGAGCCTTGCCCCCAAGGGGAAGCCCTAGGCTCCTCTCATTCCTTAGCTCCCATCCCAACCCTCACTCCCCAGTATACTCCCCATAACTCACTCTTGTTTCTCAGCTCCAGCAGCCCCCCCCCATCCCTAGCTAGCTTTCCCATTCATGCTGTGCCCACAAAGACACCCCCCTGCACACACACACATTCAGTTCTGTTCTCTCTGGGATCTTGGGATGGTGGAAGAGCTGGGACTGAGCCCCAGCACTGCTCTTCTGGGAGGCTTAGTGACCTTACGTGCTGGAGCCTTGAGATCTGGTGCCTAGATGGTCTCCAAGGGCCCTCTCCTGCTAGCTCGGGGGAGCTCAACCTACCAGCTTTCAAATCTTCCCCACAACCCTCATTTCCCCCTGAAGAAGATGTAAGGGGGCGATTGACAGCCTAGGACAAACTGGGAGTCTGTGGGGGTGACTGCAGTCAGGGCCCTGAGGTTTCCTGGCCAAAACTAGCCTGTAACCCTGCCATTGCTGGCGTTAGAGAGGCAGGGAGGCCAAGAAGATGCACTAGACAGCAAGGGAGTGTGGGGGCAAAAGAAGGAGCTGGTAGGAGTCTGGAGGTGTTGGGGAGAGGTAGGGTTGGGGACTGAGCCCTAGCCAAGGAAGCCCAGGGAGCTGACCAGTGGGGAGGAGAGAGGGGAGGCAGCAGGACAACGGGATGGATTTGCTGGGTAGGCAAGGAGTAGCGCACAAGCCGGCGTTTTCTGCTAGAGGAACCCCCCTTCTCCTCGTGGCCTAGGTCCTCATTTCCCCCCTCCCATTTCCTCGTGGCCTGGGTCCTCATTTCTCCCCTCCCATTTCCTCGTGGCCTGGGTCCTCATCTCCTCCCCACCCCCATCTCCTCATGGCCTGGGTCCCTGCCCCCCGCCCAGGCTCTAGAGTTGGCAAGCCTCCCCCCACGGCTCTATCTGTCTATCTATCTGTCTATCTGTCTGTCTATCTATCTGTCTGTCTATCTATCTGTCTGTCTATCTATCTGTCTGTCTATCTATCTATCTATCTATCTATCTATCTATCTATCTATCTATCTATCTATCTATCTATCTATCTAGGAACAGGGGGCAAAGATACGGGGGGGGGCGAGGTGTGGGGGGGGGGGGGGGGTACAAAGGGTTAGACACCGAGGACCAGAGCAGCTCTGGGATCGGCCTCAACGGCAGGTCTTTCTTCCAAGTGGGCTCCCTCCCGAGATTCCAGGAGCTGGGCCTGGAGAGCAAAAGGGGAGGGGGATCCTGTGCAGGGGGAAGGGGGGGCGGGCGACTGCCTCTGTCCCTTTAAGGAGCTGCTGTTTAGCATTCCTGCTGCTGCTGCTGCTGCCTCTGCCTGGATCTGCGTGCTGATTGGCTGAGCGCAACTGCTCTGGGAGCCAGAGAGAGATGCTCTTGACTCCACTCGGCTCCATCCTGGGGACCAGAGCAGGCGCGGTCCTCTCAGTAGCCAGCCTTCCCTTCCCCCTGGTCCCTCCCCCCTAGCCACCTCTGGGCCTGGGCCCAGGAGCCACCACGGGCGACACGGAGCCACCCGTGCTGGAGGGGGAGCCGTGGGGTCGGGGCAGCGTTGGGGCAGAGGCCCCGGGACGTCCGCCCGGCCCCAGGCCCCGCTCAGCCCGAGCTCCCCCCCGGGTTCCCCCTCCTGCCTGGCCAGAGCCCTGTGATTGTGCCCGGGAGCCCAGTGGGGTAGAAGTGGCTGGAGGCTGGGGGAGCCGAGCAGCAGGGACAACTGCCACGCACAAACATCACCACTGCTGCAAGTGCCCGGAGTGCTACGAGGTGACTCGCCTGGCTGCTCTCAGGCGCCTCGAACCACCCGGCTATGGGGACTGGCAGGTGCCCGACCCCTATGGAGGAGGGGGCGGCAATGGCAGCAGCGGGGGCTATGGGGGCTACAGCTCCCAGACCCTGCCCTCCCAGGCAGGGGCTGCCCCCACCCCTCGGACCAAAGCCAAACTCATCCCCACAGGCCGGGATGTGGGGCCTGTGACCCCCAAACCCGGCCCAGGCAAGAGCACCCCCAAACTTAATGGCAGTGGCCCCGGCTGGTGGCCCGAATGCACCTGCACTAACCGCGACTGGTATGAACAGGTATGGACCAGGGGATAGGGGAGCTTTGGAGGGGATGCTCAGGGAATTGTGGGGTTGGGGTACTGAAGATGGCAGCACGAGGGGACTGGGGCCCAGGCTTTGAAGATTCAGAGAAAATATCAATGCAGCTGGGGAGAAGAGGAAGAGAGAGGGAGAGAGAGAGAGAGAGAGAGAGAGAGAGAGAGAGAGAGAGAGAGAGTGTGTGTGTGTGTGTGTGTGTGTGTGTGTCTGTGTGTGTGTGTGTCTGTACATTTGGGGAGGATATCAGGGGACCCATGTGTGAGGGTGATAACTGTGGGGGCATATTTCCCTGATTTGGGGCATTAGATTTTTCCTCTATGGATATGTATGTGGGGGGACATATCTTGAGGGGAGAAAAAGGATTGTGGGTTTTTCTGTTCATGTGAGTGAAATCATGTATGTGTATGTGTGGGAGAAAGGGGATTACATGGATTTCCATGTGCCTGTATGTTCATGTCTCTGTATCTAGATGCCTATGAGCTATCTCTGCACAGGTCTCTTTGTGTGTGTGTGTGTGTGTGGTGTGTGTAGATGTGTGGGTGTCTTTCTGCATGATGTGCTTGTATGGGCTCTTATGTCTAAATGTATGTGTCTGCTAGCATGTGGTTGCCTGTGGGGGAGGTGTCCGACTGCTGAGCAGTTTGATGGGCAGGGGAGGGACAGGAGGTAAGTGACCCCTCCGGGTCTCAGGGGTCAGACTGCTCAGTAGTAATGTCCTGTTGCTTGGACCAGCGGAGGTGGGCAGATAGATAGATTCCATTGTCCGAGATGTTCCAGTGGGCCTCCTTGCTGTCTCCTTTGTCTCCGAATAGCGGCTCAGTCTCTGAAGTCGGGGGTGGGGGAAGGACAAGGGCAATGGTGGGGGGCCAATTGGGGCAAGCTTGTTCTTTGGGCACACCAGAGGCATGGTGCCTAGCCTAAGGCAGAGGACTAGGAAGATGCCCCAGTGTGGTGGGCTGCCTCAGAGTGGCATGTCGCTCCCTGTGATGCTTCCAGATGGTTTGGAACTGTGTTTCCCTCTACCCTTGACTTGATACCGCTTGCCAGCTCCCTGGGTGCTGGGCACAACCCCGGCTTCTACTCCGAGCCTAGCCGCCAGCTTAGAAAATGGAAGGAGCATGTGTGTGAGGCAGCAAAATGGAGTCTGGGCCGGCAGAACCAGGGCCCTGGCATGCCATACATGGTGGGAGGAAGGGGGTGGATGTCCATCTCTGCTGACAGCTCCCGGGCCAAAGACCTCAGGAAGAAGCGAGGAAGGGGACCTCGGGGTGGGGTGGGGTGGGGTGCTGGCTAATGGCTCCCTGAGCTTCAGCCTGATGGCTGTTCGTTCTCGGGGGCCCTCTGTTCTCCACGAGGGACAGGAACTCAGCAACAAAGGCGAGCTTCTGCCTAACTGGCCAACCTGGCTAGCTGTCTCGTTCCCCTACCTTGTTACTCCAGCCTCCAGCCTCCAGCCTCCAGCCTCCTATCTTCCTACCTTTGGCCTCCTCACTTAACCCTTCCATTGCCCTTTCGCCCCTCATGCCTGTGCCATGCCCTGCCTGGAAGCTGGTGGGCTCGGGAAGGAAGCTGGACCTGCCTCTGAGCATTCAGGCCAGGGATTATGGGAAGGGGTAGATTTGAATCCCTGCCTCCCCCCCCCCCCCCCCCCCCCCCCCCCCCCCAGCCACCTCCAGCCACACATTTAGCCTGAAGCTCAGCTGCAGTGAGAAATGGGGGGATGGACAGTAGCAGGTTGACCAGAGACTTGGAAGGGAGGGCATGTGTGCACACATGTGCTCAGGCTACATGTGTGTCTACCTGCCTCTCTATATGTCTATGCGTGTTTCTCTTTTTCTGGATAAATGAGTCTGTGACCTGATGGTGGGCAGTATTAGGAAGCTAAAAGGTTGGGGTTGGAGAAGCCACACAGTTGTACAGCTGAAGAGAAGAGCTGGGGAAGAGCTGGGAGCTCACAGTGGCGACCCACTCAGATCCCCTTTCAATCTCCACTGAGGCAGAACAGAGTAAAATAAAGGGGGGGGGGGAGGCAGTTAGGCCCCATGAGGCCGTCCTCCCTCCTCTCCCCTCGATCACCCCCTCCAATTTCCTTGCCGACCACACTGCTATTCAGCCCGCTGCCTCAGGGGCTACCGGGGCTTCTCCCGAAGATAAGAAGTGTGAGGTTGTTAGGACCTGGGGAAAAAGGCTGGGAGGAGTTACGGGGGCGAGAGCTGGCACCAGCGGGGGCGGGGAGCCGGCTGTCTGTCTATCCAGGAGGTGTTCTCTGTGTGGTGGCTCCGAAATGGCTCTGTATGGTGTCTGTCTGTCTAGCCATTTCTCAGATGACAAGTTGGGGTTTTGTTCTTTGGGGCATCACTACCAGCCCCCCAGGCTATTCTCCCCTGAGAGATGCTTGAGCTCCCTTACCAACAGTGGCTTCTCCCTTGTGTGGGAGTACGAGCCCTATCTTCCCTTCTGCCCTAGCCCTTCCTAGTGTCTGAGCTGCAGAGAATCAGTCCAGGGGGTGGGGAATGGGCTGGAGCAGGATTGGACTGGGGGCCTGGACCCCTGCTCTTCACTGGGGCGGGGCTGGTTTCCTGAGGGGACACCACGCATAGTTCTGGTAGGGAACAGTGTCTGATATGGGCCCTAGCCTTGGTGGGTCAGGGGACAGCTGGCTGGGGCAAAAAGGGCAAAGGGCGAGCCAAGGGCAGGGGGCTCATCCTGTTCTCCTGCCATGCTCTGTCTCTGCCATCAGGCCAGCCCTGCACCCATCTTGGTGAATGCAGAAACCCTGGAGCCCAGTCTTTTGGTGAGTGTGCCTCTCCATTCCAAGCTGAGGAGACTGCTCTGGCCAAGTGCCCTCCTAAACCAGTCCTGCCCCCGAGAGGGGTGGACATGTGTGCACGCGCTGGCGAGCTCTCCAGAGACTACCCCCACCCTCTGAGAGCAGAATGGATTAAGGTGCCAGTCTGGCCCATCTTTCCCAAGAGGCCCTCCCTGGGGTGGATTTAGGCTCTTCTGCTCTGGGGAGGGGAGGGGAGGTGGGAGGTTGGGAAGGCAGAATGATGGGTGGGTGGGAGGATAGGAGAATAGGAAGGCACTTGAGGAACTCTGTCTCTCCCCAGGTAAATGGAAGTGATGGGATGTTCAAATATGAGGAGATTGTGTTGGAGCGGGTAAGTCTGACATCAGGGAGCAGAGGCAGAGGCAGGGGCAGCAGCTGAGACCTACCAGGGGAAGGCAACCCTGGAGAGGAAAGGGGGTTCAGGCCACATCCATGCTGGAGGTTACTGCTGAAAGGGCTGCAGCAGGTCCACCAAGAAAAGAATGGGAAAACTGAGGCTTCCTGATACGGTACCCCAGCATGAGCCATTGAAGGAGGGCCTAGGGGCTAGAAATCCAGCTCAGCAATCAGAGTTCCAAGGGGACTCCCGGAAGCAGCACAAAGTTCTCTTTCCAGCCCTCCCCTATTTCCTTCCTCCAACTCCCCCAAGGAGCACCCAGGAGCCTTCTTGCTTCTTGGCCTTGGGGCCAGGAATCCCACTTCCAGGTGAGAGGAACAGGCTGGATGTCCCTGGAATCCATCTCACACCATTCTCTAAAGGCCATGGGACCAATTTGCTCTCTTAGAAACCCCCCAGATGTAGCCCACTGGTTGAGGGCAGGGAGCAGAAATGTTTGCATGGCGTGGATGCAGATGTATGTATATCTGCTGGATATCTGGCCATCCCAAGCCCCTCCTGCGGCTGAAGTGCCCATTTAACACCCCCCCACCCCCACCCTGCTGACTATGAGGAAGCCTGGTCCCAGGAAGGAGGGAAGGGAGAGTTCACGAAGGCTTTTCTTCATTTCCTACTTGAGCAGATTGGGTTCTCTTTTCCTAACCCCTACAGGGGAACTCAGGCCTGGGCTTCAGCATCGCAGGGGGAATCGACAACCCACATATCCCTGAGGACCCTGGCATCTTCATTACCAAGATCATTCCAGGCGGGGCAGCTGCCATGGACGGGAGGCTAGGGTGAGCTGGGGAGGAGAAGGGGATGGGTGTCAGCAGAGCTATGAGATGTTTGGGGATGGTCCCCCCCACCCCCCACCCCCAAGGGAGGCGGGGAGGAAGGGAGGGAGCATGTCCCTCAGTGACTGCACTGACAGGTATCCAGAGGCCTTGCAGATAGGAGGCAGCATGGTGCAGTGGGTAGAGCCCTGGATAGGGAATCAGAAGACCAAGTTTTGGCTCTCCAGCTTAATTTAGCTGTGTGACCTAGGACAAACTGCTTCCCTTCTGAGTTTTACCTTCCTCGGTTATAAACAGGAGAATAATGCTTACCTCTCCTGAGGCTTGTGGAGTGGTAGGGCAGAAAGTGCCCTGTTGGTGGGGAAGGTGAGGAGGTAGCCGATGACGAAGTGTCCCATGGGGCGCTCTGCAGGGTGAATGATTGCGTGCTGAGGGTGAACGAGGTGGACGTCTCAGAAGTTGTCCACAGCCGAGCTGTGGAAGCCCTCAAGGAGGCCGGCCCTGTTGTGCGCCTGGTGGTACGAAGGAGGCAGCCGCCGCCTGAGACAGTGGTGGAGGTCAACTTGCTCAAGGGGCCCAAAGGTGCGTTGACCCCTGTGGGCTGGGCTGCATGTCAGGGCTTTTCCCCGACCTGACCTCCCATCTCGAGTAGACTCAGGTTTCGCTCACCTAGTCCTCCGATGGGGGATGCAGACGCAGGCAAGGGGGATGGGCGGCCTGCAGCTGCCCAGGGCGGAAATAAAATGTCTGCCTCTCTCCCCCCCCCCCCCCCCCCCCCCCCCCCCCCCACCCCACCCCCTTCCCCCACTCGCTGTCTCCCTGGCCCTGCTCTCTTGCTCCAGGCTTGGGCTTCAGCATCGCAGGTGGTATTGGGAATCAGCACATCCCTGGAGACAATAGTATTTACATCACAAAAATCATTGAGGGAGGTGCTGCCCAGAAGGATGGACGACTGCAGATTGGGGACAGGCTGCTGGCGGTGAGACCCTGCCCCCTCTTCTCTAGGACATGGGAGGGGAGGGGGCAGGGCGGAGGAAGGGTGGTTATTTGCTGCCCTCTCTATTGCTTTAACGGGGGAGTTGATCCCGTGCCCTGGAGAGAGCCTTCCCGTCCACGGACTCCATCATTTGGGGGGGTCTCAGTTGCCCAGGGGCCCCCTGCTCACCCGTCCACTACACTTGTGCTGTAATTATGATTTCGGCCAAGACTTTCAGTTCGGTCATAGGATCGTAATAGATTTTGAGCGAGGAGGGGCCTCAGCCCACGGAGTCCCTAACGTCCCGCTTCCTAAGCTTAAGTCCCGCCCCTCAGTGGCTCGAGACCAGACCAGTCACGTGGGAGCTGATCCATCCCATTCACCAGCTCCCTGACGATTAGAAGAGCCAACCGACAGCTGCAAAGGTCCATCACACTCCCTTCACCTCTATGAAGAGCCACGCCTCCTCGGGCCCTCTACCCTGCAGGGGCCAGGCTCCCTCTGCTCCTTTGGTGTGCCAGCCTTGCTCCCTCTGCCCACGCAGGTGAACAATACCAACCTGCAGGACGTACGGCATGAGGAAGCTGTGGCATCCCTGAAAAACACATCTGATATGGTCTATCTAAAGGTGGCCAAGCCAGGCAGCGTGCACCTCAACGACATGTATGCACCACCTGACTACGCCAGCAGTACGTACCCACCTGGCCCTCAGCCCTTGGCTGTAGCTGCTACCGGCCCCATATCAGAGCATGTTTCCCTCTCTTTGGAGCCTACACTTTGATTTGCAATCTGAGGAGGTCAGCAGGTCAGGGCTTCAGATCCTGGGCCTTGGGTAGGGGCATGGGAGAACGCTGCGGGTGGAGGGAGGCTGCTGGAGAGGATTTGGGGGGCGGGGGGGGGGGGGGGAGAGGCAGCCCTTGACTGTTTTCTCCCTTCCCCTACTCCAGCTTTCTCTGCCTTGGCTGACAACCACATAAGCCATAACTCCAGCCTGGGCTATCTGGGGGCTGTGGAGAGCAAGGTCAGCTATCCTGCTCCTTCCCAGGTTCCCCCAGCCCGCTACTCCCCCATCCCCCGGCACATGTTGGGTGAGGAGGACTTCACCAGGTAAGAACCCCGGGGACCCATCCTACCCTGGCTGAGTTGGGAGTGCTGCGGAGGCTAGGATGCCAGGGTGTAAGTGGGGGCAGCCCCCACCCCCCCGGGTTACTTGTTTGTAGATGGAAGACAAAGTTCAGGTCGGCCCCTGGCCCCTCCCCCGCTTCCCCTTCCTTCCTCTTCTCCTTTTCCCGTTCTCTTGCTTCGCTGAGCTGCCCCAGTCTTGTGGCCCTCTGACCCCAGTCACACCCCTCCTCTTTCTCTGTGTGCCCTTTCGTCCCTCTGGTGCCTGGATACTCCCCTAGGCCCTCTCATGGTTCTCCCTTCCATTTCTCCTTTGCTCCCTCTCTTTCTTCATCCCCCTTCCCTGTCCCTTTTCTTTTTTCTCAGTAGAGTGTTAGGTTTGGCGGGAAGGCCCAGCCCGCCTTGGTAACCGGGTGGCCTGGCGCAAGCGTCTCCCCTTTTGTGCGCTTTAGCCTTCCCTTCTGCCAAGCCGGGGGCTGAGCCAGCTCCAGCCCAGACAGCCCTGGCATCGGGCGGCCTGCTGTCTGCTCACCCTGCTGCTGGCTCCCTGTCCCACCCTTCAAGGACAAAGCGCTAAGTGGCTAGGGAGAAGCGACCGGCGGGGCGCCCTTCCGTGCACTGCCAGAATTGGGGGGGAGCTTAGCACCCTTGGTCTCGCTCCGTCCCCCAGGAGGTTAAAGGCAGGGGCTGCTGGGTAATCACAAAACCGCTAAATTCATCGAATTAACGTTAGGATTAGGCCTCAGAGGCCTCGAACCCTTGGCCACTCGTGGGGGGCCCCCTTCCGCGTAATGTCAAGATGGCCCCCGGGGCCTCGGAGCTTCGCGCCCTCCTCCCTCTCCCGCCGCTCTCCCGCCGAGCCCAGGGGGCGCACTGAGCCTGGAGCCTCGAGGCGGGAAGGACCCCTCCGGCCCAGAAGGCGGCGGTGGAGCGCATTACCCTAGCACCCTAGCGGCGCTGGGAGAGGCCACGCCCCGGATGTCGCTCCAGGCGCCTTTTCCGGCCGAGGCACATTGAGGCAGGACGCGCACCCAGGCGGACGCGCAGCCAGGCACTCGCGCCCAGAGGCAGCTCCCGCTGAGGCCGGCCCAAGAGCCCAGGGGCCCAGAGCGGGCTCCTGGGCCTAGTGGAACCATCTCTCTTCCGAGCCATGCTTCGAGGCCCGATGCCGCCACGGGAGGGGCTGGACGAGGAAGCCGAGGCATCGGGGGCCACGGAGCCAGTGTGGAGGGACGAGGAGGAGGAGGGGGAAGAAGAGGAGGAGGAGGAGGAGGAAGAATAACAGGAGGAGGAGGAAGAGGAGGAGGAGGAAGAGGAGGAGGAGGAAGAGGAGG
>NW_020954597.1:962803-983417 GCF_900497805.2 Vombatus ursinus | reverse complement strand
CTCTTTGTGCTAGCCCGGGGATGGGGCTGCTTATGCAAATGAGCCCAGGTGCCCCCGAGGTGAACCTCGGGGCGGGCGCCGATTGGCGGGGGCGGGGCAGCCGCGGGCGCGGCCCCGCCCCCTGACCCGGGCGGGGCGGGGCGATCCCGGCCCCACCCCCTCGCGCTGCCTCCGCCGGCTCCTCCTCCCGCCGCTCCCCCTCCCGCGCGCCCCGCTTTGTGTCCCCGGCCTCCCGCGCGGGACGTACGGACGGACGGACGGAGAGGAGGAGGGCCGGCCCGAGCGTCGGCCGCTTCCCCAGCCCGGGGCCCTGGGTCCCGCGCCAGGTGGGGCGGGGGGGGGGGGGTGGGGTGGGCCGAGAGTCGGAGACCTCAGTTTCCCCGCCGGGCGTCCCTACCGGCTGCTTCCGCCGCTGCCTGGCCCCGGGGGGTGGGGGGAGACACAAGGAGGGGAAGAAGGAGCTGCTGGGGGGTGGGGCGTCGGCTTTCGCACCCCCAGCCCCAATTTGGGGCGGCCCGCACTCCTACAGCCGGGGTCCTCCGCGCCCCACCCCCCGCTCGTGCCTCGATTCCCCAGCCTGATGGTTTTGGTAAAGAGCGGGCAGCTGGGGCTCTGCCTTCGACGCCCCCCGCCCCCCGCCCCGGTTCTGCGCTGGCTTTTGCCTTTGGAAGCCCGTTGGTTTTGTTGAGGGGCTCCCCCCCGGGGGTGCAGCCGGGCGGGCGCCCGAGCCTCTCTGGGCCCTCTGGGGCTGTTCCCAAGTTGCTCGTTGGAGGAGGACTTGACCAGGACCCGGGACTCGCTCCCATCCTGGGGACTCTCCCAGCGACCTGGAAGGCGAAGAGGAGGAGGACGGCCTTTGTGGGCCTCTGCCTCGCCTGCTGAGCCTGGGGCTTTGCGTGTGTCCGTGGCCGGAGGGGGGCAAGCTCTGTCGCGGCGTCGTGGGGTGGAGGCTGGCCTCTGACCTTGGTTAACAGGTGGCCATTACGCATCCAAACGCTGCAGCCTTTGCAAACCCGCGCCTCTGCCTCTGAAATGGTTTAAGTGGCTCCCTGGGGATGTGTGTGCTCGGGGAAGCCAGCCGCTTTTCACGTTTGCTCTGTGATGTTGGGCCAAGCCTGTGCCTCTGGTGGGGGGCACAGTTGGGAAGGGGTGGCCCACACCTGCAGGAGAACTTGTTTTCTGATTTCCCAGCCCGGGAGGCCCTTCTGCCTCCTCCCACTCCCTGTGCTGCCTCTCCCACGGTAAATACTGTGCATTCTCTCCCCAGGCGGTTCTTTGGTCTCCATCCTGGGTTAGGCCTTCATTGCCCTTCCCTTTCAGTGGCTGAGGTGCAGAGAGGAAGGAGCTGAGGCTCCAGGGGGGACAGGCGACCCAGGCAAGCGCATCATTAGTAAGCTGCAGGCCTGGATCCCACCTGAAGACCATCAGCTCCCAACCCCTCAGTAGCTGGCAAAAGAAATGTGGGAGGCCCGGCTGAGGGAGGAAAAGCAGCAAAGGGCTGGACCCGTCCGGAGGAGGACGAACAAGAAGGAGCGAAGCCGCAGCTAGAAAGCGCCTTGGGCCGTAGCTACTGCAGCGGTCTGGTTCTCATGCTCTGGTTCAGTCTTTACGTCGTGGCCACGTTCCTCGGAATGTACAGCCCCGATCGTGGCATTCCGTTGCCTCCCGGGGGGCGGCCCAGGCTTCTGGCTTTAGTGCTGGTGGGGGTCCGAGGAGGTGGTCTGGAATCTCTGCCACTTACTGGCTGTGTGACCTTGACTAAATCCTTTCCCCTCTCAGGGCATCAAGTTCCTCTACGCCGACATGCCAGCTTTATGCTGGGTGACCGCTGAAGTCCTCCCTACCTCCATTTTCTGAGCCCCAGCCTTCTCCTTGGAAGCTTGCTCTTCCTTCCTACATGTCCCTTATGCTCCAGCTAAATCGGGATTACTCTGTTCCCTGAATAGCCCTTGTGCATCCTTTTCCTGCTTCCTTGTCTTCCTCCCTAGGAGGGAGTCTTTAGAGGCCCAGCTTCGAGGAGATCCTGGCCTCGGAATCCCCCCCCGTCCTTCCCTTCCTCGTCCCTCTCCTTGGGCATTCTCGTTCTTTGTGCCCCCCTCCCCCAATGGCGAGGCCTTTCTGCAGGTGACACAAGGCTTTGTGAGCTTTCATCCCTGTTGCTTTCCACTCCTGGCACTGGGGAGGTATCTTTGTTCGGCGGGACCCACGCGGTAGTGCCTGCTGTAGGTTTGCGGCCACGCCGGCCCCGGGTGTCCAGAACCCTCCTTGCTCACAGAGCGGACCTCTGATTTCCTCTTGGCTGGTGAGGTGCTGGCTTCAGAGTTTGCTCAGCCAGGCTTCTTTCCCTGAGGGTCGAATTCGGAGCCCTTCTTCAGGGCAGCTGCCAGCATGTTATTATTTTTTCCTTTTGTTTGATGCCTCCCCTGGGGCCCCAACATGAAAAAAATCCTCTTTCTCCAGTCCTGGGAGGGATAGCCCCAAGGTACGGACTCCCCCACCCCCCTGCACACACACACACACACACATATAGGCTTCCCTCTGAATTCTTTTTTCATAGATGCTCATTTATTTTTTT
Organism: Vombatus ursinus; assembly: GCF_900497805.2. Lineage (NCBI taxonomy): Eukaryota > Metazoa > Chordata > Mammalia > Diprotodontia > Vombatidae > Vombatus > Vombatus ursinus. The sequence continues at coordinate 980,842 of NW_020954597.1, read as the reverse complement.
TTAATCAAAGATTTTTGTTAATCCTTTCACAGAAGTTGTAAAGGGCAATTATTGTGGGTGTCTGCCAAGGAAATTAATACAAATAAGATCTCTTGGCAGAACAGACAGCTATGCTGTCTGCATCTATGGCCCATCGAGGCTGTTTCTTAGGTGGCATGTCTGAGCAAGAACGAGGAAAGTGAGGCCCAGAGAAGACTTGTCTAAAGCCACGTGGTCCAGATTTGAACCCTGATCCTCTGAATCCGGATGAGTTTCTCTTTCTGCTCTGCTGCCCTCCAGAGAGCTTCACTGACTGCTTTCCAGTGGCCCAGGGGTCACAGGTTTATAGTGTCAAGAGATTTTGAGCTCAGAGGGCCATTGGCCATCTAGTTCAGCCCCCTTATTTTGCACAGTGGGAAGCTAAGGCCCAGGAAGGGAGAACTTTGAAAAGATCACAGAATGTTAGAGCTTAAAAAGGATCTGTGAATCCAATGCCCTCGTTTTATGTTATTTTTTTTTTAAATTTGATCTGCTTTCCCCCTTATTTTACAGTTGAGGAAACAGAGACCCAGAGAGAGAAAGGGGCTTGTCCAAGGTCAGGCAGGTATTTGGTGGAGATGGATCATTTATCTGAGACTGGGCAGCAGCTCTCCCACCTTAATCTAGTGCTCCTTCTGCTCCTTAGGGACTTTAGCTGACCTGGAAGCTTCCCTCCAGATCTGACATTTTAGAATAAAAGTTGCCAGCTGCCCATATACATACCACATAGATACTTCACGTATATCCATATATGTGAAAGGGTAAAAAAAAAAAAAAAAAACCCACAATAACAACAGAAAACAGGAAAGATCCCAAAAGAGAAAGTAGAGAACAAGTACCCTTCTAAAATATTACTATATTCCTTTTGCTTGCATGTAAGTCAAGTTTAAGAATATAGTCCTCTAGCACCCAGGGCCTCCTTTGGGCCGAAGCACTGCCTTCCATAGCGCTGCTCAGGCTGTGGCATCGATGGGCAAAAAAAAGAGGGGTGAGGGGGGGAACGAGAAAGGGAGAGGGGAGCTCCAAGAGGAGTGGGGTGTGTTTCTGTGGTAAGAAGAGCAATGAAGGCAGACAGGGCCTAAGTGGTCCCGAGGCCCCGGGGAGTGTGAAGAGGGCAGGGCAGAAGTGAGACTTGTAGACGTTGAATCCTCTTTGAAAGGGCGTGTGCTCTGCCCAGAGCCACCTTGGGGCTTGTCTCCTCCTTTTCTAAAGGGGGTGGGGGGACACCCCAGTCTGTCAGCCAGGAGACAGTGGCCTTCTCCAGGAACACCTTGGTTTTCACTTGGTTTTGGTTTTGTAGTTTTCCCCAGGTTGGGTTTCTTACAAATATGGAGATTTTCTGGAAAATTCACAACTCAGAATTCCAACGAAAGCCAGAAATTGGTCACTTAAGTAAACCAGGAAACGCTCATTTATGACTAGCACTCTGAACTGGAATGTAAAGTCCAGTCGGGTGGGGGAGGCATGACAGGGGAGGATTGGGCTGGGAGAGGTGGGGCTCAGTGCTGGCGGGGCCCCCCCTTTACGTTAGATCAGAGGTTCTTAACCTGGGGTCCATGGACTCATGGATATGCTGGGGGAGGGGACGCCATGAATTTGGATGGGGAAAAAATGCATCTTTATTTTCATTTAGCTCTAACTGTAATTTAGCGTTTCCTTTAGTCATTTAAAAACATTATTCTGAGAAGGGGTCTGTAGGTTCTAAGAGCGCCAGAGGGGACCACGACCCAAACAAGCTTAAGAAACCAAGTGGTGAGGTGGAGGGTGTGAGGCCAGCCACCCACCCTTTCTCATGGTGCTTCTGAGATTGAAAGACAAGAAAGCCTCTGTGAAAGAGGTGGGGAGACAAGGGATGGGGGATGGGGGATGGGGGATGAGGGATGGGGAGGCTTGTCTTCCTAGTCCCAAACTCACCTGGGGCTGGAAGATGGAAACTTCAGGGATCTCTGCTTCCATACCAGATGGAATGGGACCAGAATGAACTCTGCCCCTTTTATTGGGCACAGTGTCTGCCTGGGTCCTGGTGGGAGTCGTAAAGGAAGGGATTTGGCAAACCTCTGACCCGAAGGTACTTGTGGTCTGATACCGACAAGAGCCAGGAAGGAGCGACTGTTATGTGGGGGGGAAGGAGAGAAAGACAGAGAATGGAGCGGTGGAGAGACGAGGATGGAAGGGACAGACAGATGAAAAGAAGAGAGAAAAGGAGGGAAGGGAGAGTCATTGGAGAAGTGTCTGGCACAAAGGCCAGCCAAGGGGCCACAGTGAGCCAGCCTGGTATCCCGGGTAGGATTTGTTTGCTTGGCTTCAGGCTATGCAAGTGTGGCTTGCATTTCCGATATCCACAGGAAGGCATCATGGCTGTTTTAGGTGCCTCCCAGTCATCTGTCTCCAAAAGAGAAAGGGCATTTGTTCATCTAGTTTGGCTTTCCTCAGTCCCGGTTCGATTCCAAAACAGCTATGGGAAAGCCCAGGACTCAGTAGCTCAGGGGCCTTAAACAAGTCATGTAGCCTCTGAACCTCAGTTGACCCTCCCCACGTTTCCGTTTTTGAGAGTTGAGGGCGTTACGGTCCCCTTAGTCCCCAGGCGTTGGGGCGTCAGGGTCGTTGTTGATTCTGGACTAGAGGTCCAGCTCTCGTGGCCCACACTGCCACACCGTCTTTTGCGGCACACTCGTGCTGTGGCTGGCCTATCAGGTCCCCCACCTCTTACCTGGCCCTTTCTACCAGCCCCTTAATTGACGTCCCTGCCCTCCGTCTCTTCCTTCTCAGTCCAGTCTCCATATGATGTCAAAGTAACCTTGCTAAGGCACAGGGCTGACCAGATTTTACCACCATCCCCTCCCCCGAAAAAGAAGACCCTTCTGCGCTCCCAGTTGTCTTGCGTATAAAAGACAAACTCCTCAGCCTGGCGTTCTGGAAAAAAGGTTTCAATAACTTTGCTTTACTCCACCAGGCGCTTCCTTCCCAACACCGCGACACCTCCCCGCTCAAAGTGCATTTCCTGAAAAAAGGGAAGCCGTCTCCTATGCTGGGAGGTGGAGGCTGGACCTTGTCCCCTCCTGCCTTTCCAGACTGACTTCAGGTACCTCCACAGCCAAGCAGCCTGGTCTCCTGTGCCTGGCCACAGGCTCTCTTCCAGCCCCAGCTCCAGGGCCTCAGCCTCAGGAAGGCCTTCCCTGTCTGTCCCACCCCAGCTCGTCAGTGTACTTGCCTTCCTCGGGTGCCTTCTTCACTTAGTTCTCTATGTGTTCTATCTCCCTCGAGGAGAGACTGCCGTTTTCGTGTCCGGGTGCCTTCCACAGTTGTTGAATTGAGGGGCTTGGATGAGCTGATCCCCAAGATCCTTTCCAACTTGGCTGTCTTGCCCTTGCTGCCAAGTTGGCTTGAACCTGGAGCTAGGCAACCGTGCCAGTCCCCTGGGCAATCAGAAGGCAGCCGTGGATGTTTGGAGGTGAGCATGCAGCCTTCCTTTCTGTGTTAAAGGGCCTTGAGCCTTGGAAGAGCTACCACTTTAGAAACAACTGAATCCCTTTTCATGTTCATCCTTTCGGCTTGGTACACAGTAGCTAAAGAAAGGGCTGGCCCCAGGAAAGCTGTTTGGCCCCGGGCAGGTCACTTAGCCTGTCTGAGATAGGGTTTGGAGAAAGTCGCTCATCTGTGTTAGGGGAAGGAGTTTCCTCCCTGAGAGTTCCCTGTACTGATGAAATCGCTGGTCTTGACCCAACAAGTCTGTCTTGACTCTGTGCACATATTGAATCAGGAGGGCAAGGGCCACTGTTTGTTTTTTCCTCCCCACAACCTTCCATTCTGCAGTCCCTCTCCACCCCCATGCTTGCTGAGCCAGGGAGGGCCCTTGTCATTTGGGGCTCTGCTCCCTCAAAGGCCTTTTGACTGTGCCAGGACTTAGCGTTGCCTCGGATTAAACTTTGGTCTTAAATTCCACAATGAAGGCAATTGTTGCTCTGACCGAGAGGGAGCTGGGGCGGGGGAATTTTTGGTGCTTGAAATTCCCAGCTGTTTGGTGAGCTTCTGTGTCCGAACCCAGCTTTCTGCTCAATCCTTGCATGAATCTTGAAGCTGCCTGTGCTGAGGGGCTTTCCTCCCTACCTATCTCCTTGCCCAGGGGTAGGGGGCCTCGAGACTGCAGGTTCCCCACCTCTGTTTGCCTATCACAGGGATTTCTGTCTGTGGAAATAGGACTCATCCACCTTCCTGCCTGCATTCACATCCCTTCCAAAGCAAAGGATCTTAGCGACTCTCAGAGGTTTTTTGGAATCCATTTTGAATAGATCACAAGCACCTGAGCAGGGCCAACTTTTCGGAGCCTTTTTTTACCTTTCCCTCGTGTTCCCTAAGAAGAAGGATGTCGGTAGTTAAAGACGAGGCTGAGTCTAGGGGCTTGGACGGTAGTCCCTGGAATCAGCCCAGTAGGGTACCATGCTAGTTGATGCCGTAGAAAAGGAAAGCAGCATTCTTGGGCTAGAGTTCTCTTTGTCTCAAGAGGAATCCTCGAGATGTTCCTTTGGGATGATTTCCACTCTGGGCCCAAAGAGCTCTCTCCAGGTCCCTGCAGTCCTGCTTTCCAGGGCCCTTTTCCAGAAGTGGGGTCTCACATGGACCAAAGTTTCAGTCTGATGGAGACTGAGGGAATTTCGATTGCCCTGACCCTGCTGAAGGGAGGTGAGGACTAAGGATTGTAGATTGCAGAGGTTCTAATTCGACGCGCACTAAGACATAGAAATACATTAACGGAAGTTAGGCAGCCTTGCTGTGAAGCCGGGTGTGACAACATGGAGGGGCCTGCCTGTTTGTTAAGTAGGACAAGCTGTTCTGAACCAGGATGCCCGGTGAGCTGGAAAGCTGACAGAATTGTCATTTCTGTTCTTTTCTCACTCCCTGGAGCAAGGGACCTTGCTCTGAGGGGGTCCTTAGGGTCTTAGGGTGCTTCTGTCGTAGGGGTGGGAAGGAGCTTGGGCATCAACAGGCACAAAGGTTTGGCTCATTTTGGCATTCAGAATCACTGTGTTAGAGCTGGCACAGGGGCCTGAGAAAGCTTCTGGTCTGACCCTTTCACTTCACAGAGGGGTAAACTGAGGCCAGGATGCTGGAAGGCCTTGCCCACCACATCCCCGTGTCTCCACAGTGACTGTCAGGCCACGGGTCTTGAATCTCCTGCCCTCTCTTGCCTTCCTCCAAGAGTCATGGGCTTAGAGTCAGGAACCCTGGGCTTCAAATCAGGCCTTTGGTGGCATGGACAAGTCATCTGTTCAACAGATATTTATTAAGCATCTACTACTTCATATTTCTGTGCTAAGTGCTGAGGATGTAGGAAAAAATGTCAAGCAGCCCCTGCCTTCCAGAGGCTTCCATTGAGATGGGGGTATAGTAAGTGATTCTAGTTCTCGCTGCTGTAGTTTATGTGCGTGCTCATGTGATCCTCGGGATAGTCCCACAAGAAGTCAAGGCATACAGACCTTAAATGACATGTGTGAGGATGGATTTGAACCCAAGTCTTCTGAACTCTAAGTCTCCTGCTCTAGCCACTGGGCCACATTGCCTGCCAGGTTGGCCTTGCTGAGCCTGTATGAGATATAGAGGCCAGACAAATGGCCAGAAGACAGGACAGCCAGATTCCCCAATGATAGGTCTTCCAAGCCTGACGTGAGATTCAGGCATGGGTTGTGTTGGCTCGTTTTTGGGGGTTTTTTTCCCCATTCTACTGGTGGAATGCTTTAAAAAATTTTTTTAATTTAATTAAAAAAAACTAAGTGAGCATTTCCATATACAAAGTAAATGAGATGATGAAGATTGCAAAAGAAGCTACAAATCTTTATCACACAGCTTGCTTTTCTTTTTAATTCTGTTACTCTCAGAGCCATTCTGTTCATCTGTTTCCTCCTGAACTTTTTTCTGTTCCTTCTATGCATTTTAAAAATGCTTCTTTATTTTCTTCCCTTTTTTTGGATAATATTATTGCTAAGCCCCTTTCCTCTCAACTTTTTCCATTCCCCTGCACCCTCCCTTGCCCCAGAAAAAAACAAAAAGGAAAAACAAAACCTATATAAACAAATGTGCATAGTCAAGCAAAAACCACACACACACACACACACACACACACACACGCACGCACGCACGCACGCCCTTGTTACAGCTCTTCAGTGCAGGGCTTCTTCATCTCATCTGTGTCTGGTAAAGCCCTTCTCAGAATCGTGTTGTTAAATACATAAAATTTAAAAAACACAGAGGAAAACGAAGGAAACAGACTCTACTCGTATACCATGATCAGATTTCTTTTGAATTCCCTGGACTCTTAGTTAAGAACCTTGCAGTAAAATGTAAGCTTCTTGAGGGCAGGGACTGTTTTGATTTTATCTTCTTAACGCTGGCACCTATAACGTAGAAGACATTTGTTAAAATGACTTGGATTGAACCTCAAAAAGATTTAGAAACGTGAGTTAATTTAACTTCACTATATCATGAAGAAAAGGGAACAGTTAGTTAAAAAAAACCACATATCTCATTGTGCACCTTGAGATCATCTCCTCTTTTTCAGGAGATGGATAGCACAGTTCATCATCAGTCCTCTGGAAACATAGTTGGGCATTTCTTTGATCAAATTTCTGAAGTCTTTCCGAGTTGTTTTTCTTTCCAACGTTGTTACTGTCTAAATAGTCCTCCTGGTTCTGCTTCAGTTCATAGGAGTCTTCCTAAAACCATCCCTTTCATCATTACATTTCTATACTCGTGCTTGTCGGGCCATTCCCCCAAGCAGCTGGCACCCTTTCACTTCCACTTCTTTGCTTCAGCAAATAGAACAATATACGCACATGCACATGGATAGGTCTTGTCTTTGACATGGAGGCCCAGGAGAGGTCTGTACAATGCAGTAACTCTGCGGGATCGTTCCAACTTGCTTTGCACAGCCTCTTCCCACAGCCCCTCTAACAATTGTTATTTTCCTTTTTGGTCGTCTTCGCAACTCTGGTGGGTAGGAGGGGGAACCTCGATGACTGGAATCTCTGTTTCTCTCGTCTTTAGTGATTTGGAGAATTTTTTTCATATGGCTGTTGATAGCTTCAATTATTTTTATTTGTGAACTACCCATCATATCATTTGACTGTCATTTAGAGAACAGCTCTGGTTCCTATATATTTAAATCAGTTCCTTACATATTTTGGATGTCAAACCTTTATCAGAGAAACTTTCCCCCAGTTCACTGTTTCTCTTTTAATTACAACTGTATTGATTTTAGTTGTTTAAAAAAAAAAAAACTTTTCAATTTTACATATTCAAAATTGTCCATTTTCTCTTCTTTCATTCTCTCTCCCAGTCCCTTGCTTGGTCATGAATTCTTTCCAGTTCCATAGTTATGAAAGGTATTTCCTTCCCTGCTTTTTTAATTTGTTTGCTGTGTGACCTTTTATATCTAAATCGTGTCTCTATTTGTAGCTTTTCTCGGAATGTGGTGTGAGAAATTGGTATAGAACGGATTTCCGCCGAGCTGCTTTCCCACACGTTTTTGTTGAATAATGAAGGCCAGTAGCTTCAGTTTGGGGGTTCAGTGAACACTATGCTGTTATGTTCATTTGCTTCTGTGGGCTGTGTACCTGATCTGTTCTGATGGACCTCTCTCTTTGCAAATTCGTAGCTAAGCTTTGAGATCTGTTATTGCTGGGCCCCCTCCCTTGCCACCTTTTTTCATTCATCATTTCCTTCGAGATTCTTGATCTTTTGAATCTCCAGATGAATGTTATTTTTTCTAGCTCAGTGAATTGTCGAAATAGTCCTCGTTTGTAGCATTGCTGTGACATCCCCCTGGCCCTGGCGGTTGCTCCTTGGAAGGAGAGGCTTGAGCGTCAGGACTTGCCCAGAGCCACAGCTTTTTTTTGTGCTCTCTCAGGCTGGTCTCGTCCCAGAGGACCTCTTTAGCAGACTAAAGCGGAGGAGAAGAGAATGGAGGGCGATAGCTTTTTGCTATGGATGCCATAGAAATGATCTCCGACGTGACCTAGGCCCTCGTGTCTGCAGTCACACTGGAAGCTGCTCGATAGAACCTTTGTAGGTGTTGGCCGCGGTTCTGCTGCAAGACCGCGTTTTGGGGCAGGGACTGACTGTCTGGTAACTGCTCCATTTGTAGGCCATGATTTAGGCTGCTTTTGAAAACCTTCACTTCTTAGTTGGGCCAGCAGACAGACTGAGAGCTTGACTCTTTTCTTCACCAGAGCTAATTGAAGCAGGTACTTGTGAGGTCAAACTGAGAAGTGAATTCTCCAGGTCAGCAAGTGAATTCCAGAGATGAGCACTTGCCGTGCATGAACCAACAGACCCAGAAAGTTTTATTCAACTCATCTTTGGAGGGCTTGGGGGGTTCAGCAACACACGTGATTATTTTAACCAAAATGGAACCAATTGTATATACATTTTTTTCCTTTTAATCAAATATGATGTTTTAAAAGCAGACATTACTTAAACTTCTGGTGAAGGTAGTGTGAGAAATTTTAAAATATTGGATTATACAGATAACTCAGTCTTTTTTCCTGTTTATTCACAGACTGCAAAATAATGAGGTGCTTTTCAACATTTTCTCTCCTCACATGATTTTTTTTTCCATTTAGAAAGAATTACTAAAGACCAGTAGGTAGCGTGCTATAGCAGAGCTTCATGTGTTCTCCCTGGCTGGTGGTGAGATCTTGGGCAAGTCCCTTTCCCTCTCTTGGCCTCCATTTTCTTCTCTGTGGACTTCGGTGACCTCTGAAGGCCCATCCAGCCCTAGTCTTCTGTGACTCTAAAAAGGAGGAACAGGGGCAGCGAGGTGGCGCAGTGGATGGAGCGCCGGCCCTGAAGTCAGGAGGCCCTGAGGTCAGATCCAGCCTCAGACCAAACACTTGACACTTACTAGCTGTGTGACCCTGGGCAAGTCACTTAACCCCAACTGCCTAAAAACAAAAAAAAAAAAAGGAAGAACATAGTGCTTCCACATGGAGAGGAGCCATTGTTATTTGGAAGGATTGTTTCTTTAATAGGCTTGGCTGAATCCAGATGTTTACCTCTTTCCAGTTGAACGATAGGAGTTTTTTTTACAACCTCATCAGTAAAACTGGTTCTTGAACACCTCACCCAGAGACCTGAAATTGATTGGCCAGCCAGATGACGGAAGGATTCGCCTCCAGCTCTCGCTTAGCAGTTAAGGGTCGAGCCTAGAAAGTGAAGTGAAGTTAGTACGTGGCTTGGAGGGACGTCTTTCTAAACCTTTGTTAGAAAGCCACATTTGTTCATTCAACAACCATTTATTTATATATCTGCTATGTGCACACAGTTCTCAAAGAGGTCCAAAGCTCGTTAAGATATAGTTCCTGCTCTTATGCAACTTTAGGCCTAATAAGAGGAAATAAGATATCTCTGTAAAGGTGAACCACTAAGAATCCAAATATGATCGAAGCTTAAGGGAGGTCCAGGAAAGGAAAGCACATTCCCAGCCCGGGAGCTCAAGAAAGGCTTCGTGGAGGAGGTAGCTTTTGAGCTGAGCCAGAGATATAGTTTTCAGATACTGAAATACTATTTGATTAGAAATCATTCCTGTCCCATGAGGATAACCTTGAGTTTTAATGTATCCTAAAAGGCAGATAGCATACACTTTCAAAATGGGAATATGAGAAGGTGCTTGCTGAATAGTTTCCTGAGACCCACAGACAGGAAATCATTGGCTTGAGGTCACATGGCTATTAAGAATCAGAAGTGGGAGTGGCTCTCATTCCACCCACCATACCAGGTTACTATTTTACAAAAAAAAAAAAAGAAGAAGAAAAAGAACAAACAAATGTGAGCTGTTTGGCGCTTGTGGCGGAGGGCCTGGGATGGAAATCTTAACGTACCAAAGGGTTCCTTGGGAGACCGAGTAGGGGAGCCTGGTTTCTCATGAGCTTGAGATGTCTTTGCCTCTCTGTCTGTCTTCAGTCTCTTCCTCCCTCTCATCTATATCTGCCTTGCTCATGACTGCTGGACTCACCTGAAAATACCACTTGTCACAATGCCTGCTGGAAAACCCCCTTTTAACTCATAGTAGGTGCTGTACTAAGTGCTTGGCAAATGAATGTTCAGATGATTCCCCGTCACCTTCGGAACAAAATCCAAACCGTTTTTCCTGGCTTTTAAAGCCTGCTGTAGTCTCCAGTTAACTGTTCAGCTTCATTTCCTACTAGTAATGTACACCTTCTGTTCAAGCCAGGTGGGACGCCTGCCTGTTTCCTGCCTCTGCTGGGGCTCATACTGCTCTCCTTGCTGCGTCCCATCTTTTTACCCTGAATTCTGCAGCCTTCTTCCCCCGCCCCCTTTGTTTTCCCCTGTGAGAAACTCCCATTGTTTTCTCCTTTTTAAAAAATTCCTTAGTCACATGCTGCTTTGGTGCCTTCTGGCCAGTAGGCCATCTTGGATTTGTCTCTGTGTCTCCTGGGCTTTTTGGATCTTCTCGGACTCAGGCGGGCCACGTCCAAAGTTTCCTGGAGGAAAAACTAAGTTGAACTCAGATTAGCAAAGCCCTGAAATTTAGGCTCGTTCTTGTGAAACCTTTGCCTGTCATTAGCAAAGCTTGGTACTGATAAATCACATCATTGAATGTTTAATCTGGAGCCTGCTGGTGGTTTCATTTCTTTTGCTTTCCTGCTCCCCCTCTGGAGACCTAGTCTTTTTTTTTTTTTTAATTATTATTATTTATTTATTTTTAACATTCTTTTTAAATTTTGAGTTTCAAATCCTCTCCCTCCCAACCAGCTGAGAAGGCAAACAATATGATTTCTCTTTCACGTTTTCCTTTTTATGCTTCTCGTGAGTTGTGTTTGAATGTCAGATTTTCTATTCAGCTCTGGTCTTTTTATCAGTAAAGCTTGGAAGTCCTCTTTTTCATTGAATGTCTATTTCCCCCCTGAAGAATTACACTCAGTTGTGTTTTGTAGATTATTCTTGGTTGTACTCCTAGCTCCTTTGCCTTCAGGAATATCATATTCCAAGCCCTCTGTTCTTTTAACATGGAAGCCACTAAATTTTGTGTGTTCCTGACTGTGGCTCCACAATACTTGAGTTGTTTCTTTCTGGTTACTTGCAATATTTTCTCCTTGACCTGGAAGCTCCAGAATTTGACTATAATATTCCTGGGAGTTTCCACTTTGGGATCCCTTTCAGGAGATGATCAGTGTATTTCTTCAATTTCTGTTACCCTCTACATCTAAGATATTGGGGCAGTTTCCCTGTATAATTTCTTGAAATACGATGTCTATGCTTTTTTTGGATCATGGCTTTCTAGTAGTTTAATAATTTTAAAATTATCATTCCTGGATCTATTTTCCAGGTCACTTGTTTTTCCAATAAGATATTTCACATTTTCTTCTACTTTTTTTCATTCTTTTGACTTTGTTTTATTGTTTTCTGGATGTCTCACAGAGTCATTAACTTCCAATTGTCCAATTATAATTTTTAAGGATTATTTTCTTCAATGAGGTTTTGTACCTCTTTTTTCCATTTGGCCAATTCTGTTTTTTAAGGTGTTATTTTCTTCAGATTTTTTTTTTTTTTTTTTTTGCCTGATTTACCAAGCTGTTAATTCTCTTTTCGTAATTTTCTTGCAGAACTCTCATTTCTTTTCCTAGTTTTTCCTCTACCACTCTTAACTCTTTCTTTAATACTTTCAGGAATTCTTGTTGGCCTTGGGTTCAATTAGCAATTTTCTTTGAGGCTTTGCTTGCAGCTGTTTTCAATGTTATTATCTTCTGAGTTTGTGTCTTGGTCTTCCTTGTCACAGTAGTATCTTTCTACGGTCAAATTTTGGTTTTTTGTTTGTTTTTGTTATTTCCTCATTTTTCTACCTCTTTCTTGACTTTGAACTTTATGTTAAAGTTGGACTTTGCTCACTTGGGGGCAGGGAGGCCCCATCCCAAGCTTCAGGCCTTATTGTGCCAGGGTTTTCAGAGATAGTTCTGGACGTCTGCAAGTTTTTGGTGCTTCCAAGGCAGTGTGATCTGGGGAGAGGTGTGGTCACTGCTCTTGTGGTCTGTGCTCTGGCTTTTACCTGGGAAGGGCCCCTGCTCCCCTGCACCTGCAAGTACCAACACTCCTCTTGGCCCTGGAACTGTCACCAGGGCCCCTGCTCCCTTGTGACTGACCACAAGTGCTCCTTTCTACCCTGGAACTGCAGCCCAGAACTGCTTATGGACAATAGAGTTGCCAGTCAGTACCAGCTGCACCAGTGCCAGCAAAGGGTCCCTTGTAATCTCTCTCTGATCAATTGTCTGACACCGCTCACCTCCCCCCCACCCCGCGGCACCTTACTGTGTCTAGGCTGAAAGCTCCTAAAGCTATTGCTGCTGCTCTGGACAGGTCTCCCCCCACCAATATCACAGACTTCCTACATTGTCTTAGACTAGAAAAATGTCTCATCCTCTAGAGTGGGGGTTCTTCACCACTTTTTGTGTTATGGACCCCTTGTTCAGTCTGGTGAAGCTGGTGAGAGAATTTATCATTGAAGAGAATTAATGATTAAAGCAAATATCAATTTCAGTTAGAGGTTAGTGAAAAGAAGGATGGCATTTTTCCCCATCCAAGTTTATGAACCCCAGGTTAAGAACCCCTTTTCATGGAGGAGATGCCCATCCATTGGGGAATGGCTGAACAAGTTGTGGTATATGAATGTAACGGAACGCTATTGTGCTATAAGAAATGATGAGCAGGCAGACTTCAGAAAAACCTGGAAAGACTTGTATGGTCTGATTCTGAGTGAAGCGAGCAGAACCAGGAGAACGTTGTACACAGTAACAGCCACATTGTGCGATGACTGACTTTGATAGAATTAACCCTTCTTAGCAATGCAAGGATCTGCGACATCTCCAAAGGTCCTGTGATGGAAAATGCTGTCCACATCCAGAGAAAGAACTCTGGAGTTGGAACGCAGATCGAAGCAGACTGTTTGCTCTTTTTTTCTCCTGTTTTGTTTTGTTTCCTCTTTCTGGTGGTTCCTCCTATTGGTTCTAATTCTTCCTTACAACACGACTAGTGTGAAAATTAAAAAAAAAATTTTTAAAGAATCCCTTTTCTCAGAGAGGCAATATAGCATATTGGACTGAGTGCTGGGTGTGGAGTCCTGCATTGGGTTCAGATCCAGACCATTGAACCTTTCTGAACCTCAGCTTCTTTGTACAACGGGGCTGAAAATGCCTGTGGCATCAGCATTACTGCATTGTGGCGGAGCTCCAGTGAGAGAACCTTTAATGCGCTCTACGTCAGCACTGTCACCAGAGGCCAGGTCACGCCACCAGACGTGTTGCAAGGTGAGGGAATTGTCGTTCCTTGCCCTCGTTCCCACCTGCCCCCATCTCTTGTTTGTCAGTTAAGGACAATATTGGGGAGACCTGAGGATTGACTTTGAACCTTCTGCTCTCCTGCCTTCCTTTTGGGACCTCACTATTCCAAATGTCTTTCCCTCCCCCCATCATTAGACGCAGCTAGGTGGCGCTGTAGTGGATGGAGCACTGGGCCTGGAGTCAGGAAGATCAGAGCTTAAATCTGGCCTCGGATACTTAGTAGTGGTATGACCCTGGGCAAATTACTTAATCTCTGCCTCAGTTTCCAGAACTGTAAAAATTGGGGATTAATAATAGCGCCTCCCTCCCATTCCTCAAATGTGACAGTGCTCCATTTCCCATCTTTTATGCCTTTACATTGGCTGTGCCCCATGCCTGGAAGACTTTCCCTCCGCACCTCTGCCTCTTACAATCTCTGTCTTCCTTTCTGCTTCAGTAGGAGGTTTTCCCTGCTCTTCCCAGCTGCTGGTGCCTTCCTCTGGAAGGTTCCATTCCGTCTTTCCATCTCTTTCTTCTCTTGTGCCTCCTGATTGACGTACAGCTTGTCTCTTGAATTGGAACGGGCTTGGTGATGGCAGTGACGTTTTGCTTATTTGTATCCCCAGGTGCCAGTCCAGTGCCTGGCACGTAGTCAGCAGTCGGGGGGAGGGTATTGATGGACTTGATACGTCCCCCACTGGTCCCTTCCCCTGAGCGTGCTCCAGCATGCCTCCTCCCCTTCCAGCCACAAGCTTCTGCCTGTCTGACCCTGGAGAATTCCACCCTCTGACTGAACCCCCAGGATATCGAGAGCCACCTAAACTCATTCTTCAGTGGTGAACAGACTGCCGCCCCCATCCTCCCCTCCCCGTTCCAGTGATTCTGACCCTCATGTCATTATTCAAAGCCAGTTCTCTAACTACCCCCAGCCAGTCACACTCTAAAACTCTGCACCCCATCCCTTCCACTGCACTCTTTGGAATTCCTGCTCCATGGCTAACAAACTTGTTTTCATCTTCAGTGTTTTCCTTTCCAACACCTTCCATCTCCTGGCTCCCTCCTGATGGCACAGCCATTCTGGCTGTGCTTTCTCTTGTGTCCTTCCCCACACCTTCCCCTCGCCAGTTGAAGCTGGAGTGTTGGAATACCCTTTTGGCTTAGTAGGCCCTTCCAGGTTCTCCCTGCATCACTGTCACTCATAACCTCTCTTCCCGATTTACCAGCCAATCAGAATTCTGGTAGCCGTTCCCTCCTGACACCCCCCTGCCCCAGGACACTCCCTTTCTTTCCTCAGCGAGTCAGTGCCTGACTCACAGGTTTTCTCTCTTCCTCAGCTCCTTCCCTCGTATTAGGGCACTTCAACACACATATCAGTAGTCTCTCAAACATTCTTAACTCTGTTCCTCAATTCACTCATTTCCCATGACTTCCTCCTCCACCCCACCTCAGCTACTCACAGAGACGGCTATACCCTTGATCTCCCATCGCCCACAAGTGTCCTACCTCCATTTTCAGAGCTCTAGAATTCCCTCATCTGATCACAATCTTGTCATTCACTTCTCCTTCTGTCTTACAACCCTAAACCCTGACCTTAGTCCTCAACTTGACCTCCAACCCCTCGACCCCTCAGCTCTTTCCTAGACTGTCGTCACTGCCTGCTCCCTTCCCCATCTTGAGGCCTGCACTGTCCTCATCTCTTGGGTCCCTGGCTCCTCTAGCCTGTCCTGTCTTGCCCTGTATTACTCCCACCAGCCACTGCCATCATTCTTTAAAGCACAGTGCTGAAGGAAACTGGGGAAGATCATGAGGTCGTCGTGCCTGTGTCCACTCTGAACTGAGGTCAGTCGGGCCCTCCTTCTCCACCTCTCTTACCCACTCCATCTCCAATCACTACAGCGGCTCTTCCAAACCGTCACCTCACGCCTGGACGGCTGGCACAGCCTGATGGTAACTCTCCCTGGCTTAGGTTTCTCTCTACTCCGGTCTAGCAGAGCTGTCAAGCTCTCTAAAACATAACTCTAATCATGTCATTCCCCTTTCTCCCATTCAGTAAACCCCAATGACTTCCTATCACGTTCAAGATCAAACACAGAATCCTTGCCATTCGTAAGCTGGCCTCTCCACCTTTCCGGTCTTCTTATACCTTACTCCTCTCACATACTCTTCAGGCCAGTGATACTGGCCTCTTAGCTGTTCCTTCCACTCCAGCTTGGAATTCTGTGGATTCTCACTGGCTGTGCCCTAGTCCTGGAATTCTTTCACTCCTCCTCTCTGCCTCCCTGGCTTCCCTCAAGCCACGTCAAGAAGCCTTTGTTCAGCATCTCCCGTGGCCAGGCACTGCGCTAAGCCCAGAGAATCCCAATGGGAACAGAACACAAGCTGCTGTCCACCATCAGGGAGCCTGTCTTGCCCCATCTGAATGTAACATGTGAAAACAGAAGGTGCCAGTGAGTTGCAGGGGTATGAGAGACAAAATGCGTCCAGCATGCAGCCTAGCCAGGAGTGGCCCTGGCTGGCCTGGGGAACCTTCGGACGTGGAGCTTCTGGGAGGAGGTGTCTGATGGGAAGGCCCAGGATGCTTCTGACAGGTGTGTGAAGGCCTGAGCAGGAGGGAGCTTCTAGGATGAAGAGAGAGGTGAGGAGGGAGCCCCAGCTGCAATCCTACTTTCTCCAAGGAGCTCTTCCTCATTCCCCTCCATGCTAGTGCCTTCCCTGTACTGTTTTCTGGTCTCTAGTGTGTTTGTACATAGCTCTTTACATGTTAGGTGAAGAGCTCCTTGAGGGTGGAGACTGGCTTTTGCCCTTCTTTGGGGCCCCAGGGCTTAGCATAGTGCCCAGCACATAGCAGGTGCTAATCAGCTGCTCATGGCCTTGAATTCTCTTGTTTTCATCTTTTTTTCTGAGGTTCATATAGAAACGCTTCCAAGAGAAGTTGCGGTCTCATTTTTTTTTTTAATATTCATTGTTCTGTGGGCTGTCGAACAGGTGAATTAAGTGACTGCTTTTTGTAGTTGGATAGAAGTGCTGGGAGGTGAGCTCATCCTCTCTATCTCCCGGGAAGGCCCCTTGGTAGCAGACCATCAGGTGTAGCTTGTTCTTCTGTGGAGCTTGGGGGCCGGCAGGAGGGCTGGGGGCCTTGGGCCTCTGACAACAATTCCCTTCTGGCTGAGCCTATTGCTTGACTTCTCAGAGAGTTCTTCTGAACTTAGAATTCAGATAGACCCAGGCTGGGACAAGTCACTCTCCTCCTGCTGCCATTACTTAAGTGTCCTGCAGACGTGCACAAGTGGCTAAAATAATGCTTTGTCGAGTTGAAGAAAAGTGTATTATTATTATTATTATTATTACTTACCAAGACAAAGGAGGGATGAAAAGCTTTTCGGTGATTTGGTTCCAGGAACGCGGACTCCAGGTGGGCTGAAAGCGTTCAGGGCAGAGAGTACGAGCCAGTCCAGGGGCCATCATTTGGCCATGGGGCACCTGGGGGCTTAAGATAAATTGATGGAACCCATATGGAAGCGCTCATTTAGTCGATGGAAAGTGGAGACTAAGTTTTACCTAGTCTCGTGTCAGGAAAATTGGCATAAATCCTAAGTGTTTTGGGCACCCAGAAAAGCTAATGTAGTGTGGTGAGGTGGTGTGGAAAGAACTCTGGGTCTAGGTTAAAATCCCGTCTTGTCACTTCCTGTGTGACCCCCTCCCTGGGCCTCAGTTCCACATCTGTAAGACGAGGCAGTGACTTCCAAGGGTTCTCTGGCTCTAAATCTCTATTTCTGTGATCTGGCCAATGGAGAAGTATTTCCAGCCTTGACATTTCCTCCCAGAAGCCCTGGGTATGGCAGGGAATCCATTCTGGGGTTCCCTGGAGCCCAAGTGGGACAAATGCTAGACTAGATGATGGGTTCTAGTCTGTCTCAAGTCAGACTTGAAGGAAAACGGGAGGTCCAGGGTGGCAGAAGCTTACAGTACACGAGTTCCTTTGTACGCAGGGCTGAGTCCCCATCCAAGGAGCTATGGCTTTTATCTTTTGCATCAGGCAGAGAAGCTGGGGTTCCCAGATAGTGGCAGAGAGCTCTGGCTTCACGGCTGAGCCCTGTCACTTACTAGCTCTTGGGCCTTGGAGAAGGCGCTTCACTACTGAACCTTAGTTTCCTTGCCTGTAAAATCGAGTATAGGTGTTATTATAGCTTCCTCTGAGAGAGCAAGAACGCATTGCAAAAGCATAATGATGATCCCTAGAACTCGGCACACAGGCTGTTTGGAGACTCCAGGGAGATAATGGATAGAAAGTATTTTGTAAATCTTAGAACCCGCCCAAGTGTCAGCTTTTAACATCCTTATTCAGGATTTCAACAAATCCCCATGTTTTCTTCTGCCCTAAACGCCTCTGGCTGAATTTCGGAGTCTTGTTTTATGTTTTTGTTTTTTCAGTTTCTTCTCCCCTAGAGCCCCATGGTTAGGATTCTTTGCCCTTTTTCCCACAGAAAGAGCCCTGCTCTTTGCCTGACTGCCTGCAGCTCCTCCTCAGTCCCCTCACCGCCATCCTGGGTCCTCATCTTTCCTTTGTCAGTGAAGATTTTGAATGTCGTGTCCTAAGGGTTCCTGACCCAGGCTCTTGGTCTGACCACGTTACCTCGAATTAGGTGGAGTGAGAGAGAGAGAGAGAGAGAGAGAGAGAGAGAGAGAGAGAGAGAGA
>NW_020954597.1:906664-962403 GCF_900497805.2 Vombatus ursinus | reverse complement strand
GTGTGTGTGTGTGTGTGTGTGTGTGTGTGTGTGTGTGTGTGTGTTGGGGGAAGGCTGCTTATCATCTGGGATGTTGGTCCCAAACCTAGGTGTTCCTCCCGACACCTCGTTCAGTCCCAGTTCCCTTTTCTCCCTAGGTCTTTTTCCAAGTGTAGGGATCTGAGTTGTTCCCGGTCTCCATCCCCAGTGTGGCCGAATCCTGGTTTGGGACGAGGACACAATAGCGGATTCTGGTTTCTTTCTAATCCTCTTCCTAGTGATGCCCAGATCTCTGTTAGCTATTCTGAGCTGAGGCAGCACCTTGAGCATTGTCTTTAGGGAGCAGCCCTTAGGGACTCCCAGCTCCTCTCAACCCCCATCATCTTGGAAGTGTAGAGTTTGGATGATTTTTCCCTCAGCTTTGTATCAAAGCTACTCACGTGGCCTCGAGAGACCTTGCCGTTTATTACTATTGACTTGGCATTTCATTCCAGCTAAAGAGCAGCCTTGATCCCGGGGGAGATTGTGGCACCTTTAGGCTTCCCCATTCAGAGAATTGCCTGTTTATCCCGGCCTTTTGTTTTCTGTCTCTAAGCCAGGTTGGGGTAAGCCATCATGGAACATGACAAAAGAAATGACCTCCAGGTTGGGAAACCCCACATGCTTTTGAGATTGTCAATTTGAGGACTGAGCACCTTTCGTCTGCATCCAGTTTTCTTAAATATAAAACATAATAACTGTAGTTTTTCATATTTTGGAGGAAGGCAGGTGTATTTTTTTTTTTTTTAATTTTTTTTTTTGGTGAGGCATTTGGGTTTAAGTGACTTGCCCAGGGTCACACAGCTGGGCAGGTGTATTTTGTTGAGCAGTCTTGGGTTCTAGGGGCTGGGCTGGGGCCGTGGCCCTTTGGGCTTTTGCCTTTGACTTGCCCTTGTGATTGTCCGCTAGATGGTTGGCCCTGTTTATCAACAGCGAGTTGAACGCACACTTAATTAAACACTAGCTATGTGCCAGGCACCTATGTGAGGGGCAGAATGGCCTATCTCAGTGATCCTCTGAGTCCGAATGGCTTGTGCTTTCTCAAAGCCTGCCTTGCTGACCCCGTAGGCATCTCTCTGCGACTTCCTTGGCTCCCTGCAGGTCTGGACCTAGCCTGGACCCCCTCTTCAAACAAAAGAAGAGTGTTCATGGTGTTGTCTGAGGGCTGGGGTTACAAAAGCCAGCGATGGGCCTTTCTTACATTCTTACATTCTTCTAGGGGAGTATAGCATTTACCCAGAGGAGCAAAGACAGATCCTATGTGAAGTTAATACAGAATGATGTGGAGGGAGTGAGGGGAGCAGTAGCAACGAGCTTCTCCTCTAAGAAGCGGAACCTTGAAGGGAGCCAGAGATTTCAAGAGGATGGTGAGAGGGCATTCGAAGCATGGGGTGGTAGCCTGGGCAAAGGCATGGAGGCAGGACATAGAACAGCTAGCTGGAAGGGAATATAGAGTGTGAAAGCAGTTTGAAAGATGGGCAAAGGACTTTCACAATCCAACAGGGTGCTTTGGGTCTGATCCTAGAAAACCCTTTTGAGCATGGAGACGAGAAGATGAGCCGTGTGCTTTAGGAATATCAGTTGGCCATTTGTGGGGAGAAGAAATGGAGAGGGGAGATAGTAGAGGCAGGGAGGCCGGGGTTGTAGTTGACAGGAGAGGTGCCAAGGGCCTGGTGGATGATGTCCAGGTGGCCAGGCGCGTGAGAGACACAGCTTGTGGAGGAAGAACTAGCGAGATTTGGCGACTGCTTGACTTTGGTGTGGGGTGAGAGGGAGTGAGCTCTTCAGGATCGTGCTTTGGGTTGTGGAGCTGTGTGACTAATGAGGAAGGGAGGAAAATGAAGGGATTTCAGGTTAAAGCATTTAAAACCCTCCTTCTCAACATGTCTTGAGCTGGAGCTTTGAAGTATTCTTGAAAGGCCACGAAGTATAGGCCACCAATCTTGACTTCAAATCCTGGGAAACTTCTAGAACCTAAGGAGATGACGGTCCAGCGTCTCAAAAAAGAGGTAGTGATTAGGGCCTGCCTGACTTCCTCCCAGACAGGCCCGTGTGTGCTTGGCCAGTCCTCTGCCTGCCTGCCTGCCTCCCAGCAAGCTTAGTTCCTTTTTTTTTTTTCCCCCAAGAGGGCTACCAAACTGGGAGATAGGGACCTTTCTGTGTCATGGACCCCTTTGGCCAGCTGCCCAACCCTCTGGACTTCTCCGAATAACTTTCTTTAATGCAGAAAACAAACAGCGTGCATTTCTGTAGCCACTTCAAGGTTTACAAAGTGGTTTTTGTTGTTTTTTGTTTTTTGTTTTTTACCAAAAGAATATAATTTTATTCCCCACAGTAACCCTTGGAGGTAGTGCTATTATCTTCCCCATTTTATAGATGAGTAAGCTAAGGCAGATGAGGTGACATGATTTGCCCAGGGTCATCTACCTAGTAAGTGGCTGAGCCTGTTTTGGAACTCTGGTCTTCTGCCACCGGGCCCAGTGCCCTGTGCTCTGTAGCACACTGCCAAGTACCCCCCCCCCCCCCATGCAGTTGTCTGACCTGAGGAACTTGTCACAAGGCAACCCTTGGAGACTCCAAGGCCCTCCTTGGATGTTGTGATCATAGCTGGCACTGATCTAGCAATTTACTGATGTGATCTCATTATTGCAACGAAATGCATAGGGTTACATAGGGGATGCATTTTATCGAAATACAATTATTACGACATTAAATGAAAAGTTCCCAGAACCCAGGTTAAGCAGCTCTGCTGTAGATGTAATTCACCTTGATTTGATTCACGTCTTGTTTTGATGAATGCTTTTCTATTTACTGATGCAAAGACTTTCCCAAATATACTCTCTTCTCTCCCCTACCCACCTAATAAAGATTTTTTTTAAAAAGGAGGGTGGATAAAAACAAACCACCATATATATCAACATTTGGCAGTGTTTGTACTCTGTTACGCCTCTGCAAAAAAGAAAAAAGGAGGGGGTCCATTTTCTCAGTTTTTCTATAGGGCCAAACTTGGTCATTATCCTTTCATAGTGTTCAGTTTTATGGGGGGTGTCCATTTACATTATTTTAGTACCGTAAATGGTGTTTTAGATAGTGTGTATTATTAGTTTCCTAGTTCTGCTTATTTCATTCTGCACCTGTTCATCTAAGTCTTCTCATGCTGCTCTGTGCTTGTCATGCTCATTGTTTCTTCCAGCACAATAAGATGGCATTACAAATATTCATGGACCACCGCTGGTGCAGCCATTCCCCAGTTGATGGGCATCTTTGCTTCCCGTTTTTGGCTATCACAGAAAGTGCTGCTATGAATATTTTGTTGTGTATGAGACTTTTCTTCTTTTCACCTTAATCTTCTTAGGTTACAGGCCTAGAAGGGGAATCTGTGGGTCAAGTAATGTGGGTATCTTTGTTGCCTTTTTTTTTTTTTTTTGGCATTTTTTTTTCAATTTTGATTTGGTAGAATAGAATGCAGCTTTTAAAGCTTTACCAAGTGGCTTTCAACGCATACAATTTCGGTCTTTTGTCATTCTTTGCCAGTTTTCTGGGTATGATGTAAAACTTTGGAATTATTTTGATTTATGGTTTTTATTGTTGCTGTTTAGTGTTTCATATGGTTAGTGGTTCACAATTCTTTTGCATACTATTGGTTTACATACCTTGGCCACTAATCCATCTTAGTCATATATGGAAATTCACACAAATATAACTCTTAGATTTACCTTTTTAAGAGGTACTTGATGCAAAGATTTCTCCCCCCCCGCCAAAGGTTTCTTTTCGTATCCTATGTGCATTGATTTTGTTGGTGCAAAAGCTTTACAATTTCATGTAATTAAAATTAAAATTATCTGTTTTATCTTTTATGGACTCTCCTATCTCTTTCTTGGTTAATAATTCTCTCCTTAGCTATACCTATGAAAGATACCTGATCTTTTCTTTTCTTTTTTTTTTTCCTATGCTGTGGCCTTTTATATTGAGATACGTGTAAGATGTTGGTCTAAACCATCATTTTTGCAAAGTGGGAAAGATGGCGAGATGTGGACTCGATGTCTAAATAGTCCAGTTAGGTGGATTTCTAATCGTTAATGGTTTGATGTCATCTTGGCAGGTGGCCTTCCCTGGGGAGCTGAGTTGGCCTCCTTTTAATCAATGATTTAAGTCAAGGCATAGATGGCATACGTGACACAAAGCTGAAATGGACAGTCAACACATCAGATGACAGAATCAGGATCCTAAAAGATCTTGACAATCTAGAATATTGAGGTTCATGAAATCCAGTAGGGATAAATGTCAGGTCTTTCGGATTCAAAAGATAAACTTCACAAATACAAGCTGGGAAAGGCACAGTTCAACAGCAGTCTGGCTGGGAAAGAAAAGATCTTGAGGTTTTAGGAAAGTGCAAGTTCAGTATGTCAGCACTATGATATGGCAGCCATTTTGATCTTAGGTTGTTGAGAAACATGGCTTCTAGAAATAAGAAGGAGAGAATCGGAGTACTCTCATGAGTTTCAGGCTGGAAGAGACTGTGGAGGTCATGAGGGCTAACTCCCTTGTGTTAAAGTTGGATTCTGTTCTGGTCCCCCAGACTGTCCCCCCCTCCTTTCTAGTCGGTACAGTAAGCTTATAAGTAGCCAGTACAGAGTAGCGATAGCAGGACGCAAGACTGCAAGAGGGAACCTAGAAGTCACACGTGAACCATCCCAACGACCGAAGGAACATCACTGAAAAATCGTATCATCCAGCAACCAAAAATCACCTCCTGAGACTGTGTGCCAAATCAGGGGAAGCCATCCAGACGCCACCTCCATCTCTTGCCTCTCCTTTCTCAACCCACTGCAGTCCGACTTCCAAGCTCCCTCAACAAATTACTCTTAAGATTACCTTTTACTAGTCAGATCCTTTTCTCAGTTTTCATCCTTTGTTACCTCTGTGCAGTGTCTTTTGTGGGGCACATTTGTAGACAGTGGCAGAGAAGGAGCCAGGAGTTAGTGGAAGATTGAGAATGAGGGCATTTTGTGGAGGCACCTGCCAGAAGAATTGGAAAGAGGTTGGCAGCAATCAGGAGAAAAAATCGAGGGTTAGTGTTGATGAGGAGCGAAGGAGAGGATGAGAGATGTGGTGGAGAGAAGAGGCAGCTCACAGCGAATGGCTTTTGCTTTCTCAGCAGGGTGTGAGGCAAAGTCTTGAGGGTGGGAGTGCACTGAGGTTGATATGGGAGAAGAGAAGGTTTGGCATAGACTGTGGGGATCGAGGTAAGTGAGAAGGGCAAAGGTCTTTGGAAAGAAGGGCCTGGTGAGATTATAGAACATACATTTGTAGCCAGTGCAGTCAGTGTGGGCACCTGCCTTATTCCCATTGTGGAACAAGGCAGGTCGTGGGAGGAGGGGGAACTCAGCGTCCAGGTTGACGAGGCATGAGCATTGATTGGACAAGAGGGGAGAAGATTGTGAAAAGGGGAGAGAGTGAGGCCAAAACCGGGGGGAGGGGGAGGCCTGAGAGAGCAGAACCGGGGTCCCACAAAGATGTTCAGGAGTCGGTAAGGAGGCCAGAGGGAGAGGGGGCTGTGGGCAAAGAGGCATCTTTTGAGTTCTGGATCAGGCTGCAGGGCATGGCTAAGGTCTCAGGCAGGATCTTGTTCCTGCGGATGATGAAGGTAGAATCCAAAGTGCCCATTGGGAGAGTTGGAGGAGGTGGGCCTGGGAAGCCAGTGTGGGAGGGAATAGTGGAGTGGGTAGGAAGGCCTCGGTGTATTACTAGGTCGGGGCTCAGGGCTTCTGTAAAGCCAGATGCTGAACGCCTCCCTAACTCCCACTGCCGCTAGGTGGCGGCACTGAGACTTGATTCAGGAAAAGGGAGCTCAAATTTGTGACCTTGGGCAAGTCACTTTGCCTCTGTCTGCTTCAGTTTCCTCATCTGTAAAATGGGGTTCATGATGGAAGCTCTCACCTAGGGTTATTGTGAGGCTGCAGTGAGCTCATATTTGTAAAGCGTTCACAAACCTTAAAGTGCCATGTAAATGTTAGCTGTGATGACGCCGAAGGTGGCCACTTATTTGGGCACATTCCTGTTCGAGGATACCGACGTAGGAGAGCCAGCCTCGGAGCCAGGAAGCCATGGCGCCATGGCTTCCTTCTGGCCCCTGCATGGTGGGCTGTGTGACCCTGGGCAAGTCACCTGGTGCTCTGGACCAGAGGTGGCAGACTCCTCATTGTGACCAAAGCAGATTTAGATGGCGTGTGGAAATATTGCACAAAAGAAAGAAAAATACACCAAACCATAGATAGCGTTGTCTTCAAACTGTGTCAGCATGGGCTGGCAGGGATCCTGCTGCTATGGCTGGATTGATTAGTGGCCCTGATTCAATTTGTGTTGGACACGCTGCTCTGGGGAACTCTGGACGGCATTTCCTCCCAGCCCCGTCCCTCTCCCAGTGGCCCACGGCTGGCGTGCGCCCCAGTCGGGGCATCATTCCCTGGGGCTGAAAGCTAATCTACTCACTTCTGTAGTCCCTCTTGACCATGGCCTGGTTAAAGAGGCAGAATTTAGCTCCTCAGGCAGCACTTGGCAGTGACCAGCTCTGCTTGAAGGGCTGCTCTGGGGAACTCACTACCTCTAGGTGCTATAAGAAGTGTTCTGTTTTCAGGCTGGGCACTGGTCAGGGATGCCATAGAAGAGATACAGACAGAGGTTGGGTGGCTTATGAACTAGAGTATGGGAAGGGATGGAGCAGACTTTGTACCTTTTGGGGGGAGGTTTGGCCGTCTTTCTTCTCCACAAGCGGGCCCCCTCCTGCCTCTCCAGTCTGCCTTCTCCTGTGGCCTCAGATCCAGGGACACCGGCCTTCCCATCAGGCCTCTCCGGGCATTTCCTCCTCATCTCTGCCTCCTTCAAGGCCCACCTAAAATCCCCCTCTTCCAAGAGTGGGGTCCCTTTCCTGGGACCCTGGGAGCAGCATATTTTGGTGGGGGGGGGCACAGGGCTCTCATGGACTGCTTGTGTGACCTGGAGCTAAGCAGAACCTCGGATTTCTTCTGAGTTATCACTTAGACGTTTCCTCCATCAGAAAACCGCCCCCCCCCCCCCCCCCCCCGCAATTTTCCAATGAGCTCACAGCTTAGCTAGATGTTTTGTGGCCAGCTTAAATTGGCCAGGGAAGTTTTTCTGAATTCTGGGCTCTCTGTCAATTAGCTGAGCACCCCCAGCCCCCGTAAACGAACATCACTTTGTTGCCCTTAAGATCCTGTGCACAAGAAAGAGCCCACAGAAGTGCCATAAGGTGTCAGGGATACCAACAGAAGCGTCAAGAGCCAGACGGACTCTTCCGATTTGCTGAGCGTTCCTTTGACCTTAGAGAGCAGTCTCTGTGTTCAAGCAGAAGGGCGGGTTCTTTTTATGTGGCTTCTTCGGGTTATAGAGGCAGCTCGCAGCACCACGGTGGAGGGAATGCTGGGCTTGGAGGCAGGAAGACCTGAAGTCAAATGCGACCTCAGAGACTGCCTAGCTGTATGATCCTGGGTCAGTCACCGAACCCCTCTCTGCCTCTGTTACTTCAGTTGTAAAATGGGGCTAATAGCAGCAGGGTTGTTGCGAGGATCAAATGAGATCATATTTGTAGAAAAGTATTTAGCACAGTGCCTAGCACACAGTGGTGCTTAATGAATGCTTACTTTCTTCTTTCCTTCCTTATATGCACAGGCACATAGGATTTAGGACTAGCCCTAGAAATTTCCAGATAAGAAAACAGAGGTTCACATGGCTTACACAATTGTGCTGCTGGGACCAGCATTCAGGTCGTGTTCCTCCAAATCCAGGACACTTGTGTCTCGAAGCTGACTCAGCCCTCCTAAGATGCTGGATGACCCAGACCTTCACCTCTCTGGGCCTCAGTTTCTTGATGTGTAAAATGAGGGGAATAATAGCACCAACCTCCCAAATGACATCACATCTGCAGAGCGCTCTCTGGCGATCTCGCCTGTTGGTCTGATTAACCCCCGAATACATTGGCGCTCCCGAGCTGCTCGGGCGGACAGATGCCTCCTTTTCGGGGCACCGAGTTTCAAGAAAGCTGGATTGTGAGGCTTAGCCCCAAGCTTCAGGGAAATGGTGGCTGGGGGGGGCGTATTTTTTATTTTGAAGAGACCTAGTTACTAAGCAACTGTTGTGGCCTGGCTGCTTAGTGGGAGTGTAATGGCAAGAGTTGATCCCAAAGAACGGAAAATAAAAACAAGTTAGAAAAGAACAAACAGATCCGAGGAGAGGTTCTTTTTCCTTTCTGGGCTTCCCACATATCTCTGTCCTTTTCCTCTTCCCTGAAAAGGGCCTGCCTTGGGGTTCCCCTCCCTGGCCTGACCCGGGCCTCTTTCATGGCAAACGGGGACCCTGACCGTGGGTTAGTTAGCAGTCAGACCAGAGGGGAAAATGAATGTCGATTCTGACGCCGCATGACCCCTGCTAAGTCATTTCCCATCCTGAGACCTGTCTTCTTATCTGTAAAACAAAGGCGTTTTAAATTTTTTGGTTGTTCATTTAACAAGGGAAGGGTTGGATTATGGTGGATGGGTGTGGTGGGATACGGGAGAGCCAGAAATGATGTCTCAAATGCAAGGCACCGGGAGAATCATAGACTTTTGGAGCTGGCGCCACGGAGGGGGCGTCCCCCAGCTCTCATGGCCTCTTGTTCCGGCAGGTGGTTCCCCTCCTCTGGATTCTCTCCACTTTTTCTCCCCAAATTGAGGTACCCCAAACTGGCCAAGCATACTCCAGGTGTGATTGGGCTGGGGGCGAGGGCCAGAGTGCATTGGGCTCCTCACCTCCTTCTTCCTAGTGCAGCCCATAGTTCTTTTGGCTGCCGTCTCTCACTGCTGGCTCCACTCGGACCCCCGAGATCTTTTTCAACCAAACTGTTCTCTAGCCCAGCTCCACCTGTCTTGTACCTCTGAGGGTAATTGTTCAAACCCAAATGTGAGTCTTTATGCTTAGCTTAGCTAACGTGTAATTAAAATGAATTCCTTGTCCTAGATGATCTCCAAGATCCCTCGAAGGGAGGCTCAGACATTCTGAGAATCCAAGACTTGGCCTCTTCGCTAGCTTTGTGTCCACAGGCAGAACTCTTTTTCACCTTTGAGCCTTAGTTTCCTCCTCTGTGGTGGGTGTGGGAGAGGGGTTTGTCGGGCAAGACGCTTTCCTCCTAAAGGAAGTCACAGCTTTGATGTGGCATGGGATTTTTGGAAATTCACCAGCCACTTAGGAAGCCCTTCCTCTCTCGAAGGCCTTGGATTACCTCAGCATATTAAGGCACGTGCTAACAGGGCTTCCAGTTCAGTGGCGAGGTCAAGACCCTCAGGTGAGGCCCGGGAGGATTCCACTAAGGGGCTTTGGCGGGGCACCGGCACTTACAGATGGAGACGAGGGTCCCGCACTGCGTTTCTTTTCCCATCTGTAGGATGAGTCAGTGACTTCCCTGTTTCCTCCAGGATGTAATATAATGAAGACAAATCACCAGAACATGTAGCGGGCTTTAGTGAATGAAAGCAACTAAGCTAGGCATGTTGTGCTCATGGATAATAGACTGAGCCTTTGTGGAGAAGCTGCGACCTTGTACAAGCCAGCCTGGTCACCCCACCCCTTCTCTCCACCTTCATTGACCTTTTTCTTTAGCTGAAGGGCACCATGCCCTGCTGAGACAAGGAGTATCACGTGTCAGAACAGGTG
The DNA here is from genome assembly GCF_900497805.2 of Vombatus ursinus. Taxonomy (NCBI): domain Eukaryota; kingdom Metazoa; phylum Chordata; class Mammalia; order Diprotodontia; family Vombatidae; genus Vombatus; species Vombatus ursinus. The sequence continues at coordinate 952,680 of NW_020954597.1, read as the reverse complement.
TTTGGGTTTCTGCCTGTATGACCCTCCAGATGAGGTGGGGGCGCCAAGTGCCAATCCTCTGTGGCGTCGGCCCCGGCAGGGTCTTTCGGCTTCGTCTGGAAACAAGGACTTCCATTCTGAAAATCAGGCTTGAGTGACCGTTGGCTGGTTTTCTCATTTCCATCTGCCTGGGTTGTACAAGTCACCTTGTTTCACATAGTAGGTGTTATTTCTTTGAAGAGAATTTTCATTAAAAATGAACTCTGTGTAAATTCACTAGGGGAAATTGATACTTCTAAAAAATCTCATGTGATAATAACCCCCCCCCCCCCACCACCACCACCATGCTTTACATCAGATATCTTTCTTTTAGATTTACCAGGAGAAATGGGGGGCTCTTCAGTGTTTCTGGATGGGCAAGGGGACCCGAGCGTTCTGAGCAGATACCCAGGTTGATATTGAGGCTGGGGAAGGGGCAGCACGGGTCTTAGTGGCTGGACGAGTTTGGTCGTTAAAGTTGAAACCCCCTCTTCAGTGAGTAACCCCTTTTTTGCTTTGGTCAGGTGGCCATGGCCTTTGTATTGGGGGGACAATCTGTTGTTTGGAATGGGGGGGAGAGTCTCTTCCACCATCTGTTTTCTTTAGGTCTTGATGTTGCTCTAAAGAGGAAGCTAGAACCTCCTTCCAGTTGTTTGTTTGTTCAAGGATCAGATTTCAAGGCCAGTAAAGGCCTTCTCTATCTCAGCTTGTCCAAATGGTGCCCGTTTTTGAAGCACATTCTTTCCTCCTATTGGTTTCCTCCTCTTGGGGTGGAGAAGTTTCTATCTTCCCAGGTAAGACAGGTTCTGGCCCCCAAGCAAAGACCGACAGGGCTGGTGGAAGTTGCTTTTAGAGTTTATTTTCCGAAGACCTGGTGGGTGCCCCAGGAATTGAGGCTGGAGGGCACTCGGTGCCTCGGGTTAATGATTCTCTTCTCTCCCCTCCCCCCAGAATACAGTCGCTTTGAATCCAAAATCCACGACTTGCGAGAGCAAATGATGAGCAGTAGCATGAGCTCGGGGTCTGGCTCCCTTCGCACCAGTGAGAAGAGGTCTCTCTACGTCCGGTAAGCTGTCCGTGCGCCTGGCCCCTGCCCGGCGGCCAAAGGGACGTGCACTTCCATGGCTTGCTGATTGCTCATTCTCTCCTCACCTTTCACTTTTCGGTGACCCCAGTCCTGGGAGAGTTTCTGGGTTCTGGAATTGGATAATCCTGTTGGGTGGTTGTTCCTGTTCAGTAGTCAGCACTTCTCTGTTCAAAGTCCTGGCCTTGCAAGCTGGTTTGATTTGAGGGGAAATCCTGGTATCCCCTCTTCTATTTCTGAAGCTTCAGTTTATGTATGTCACTGAGTCTGAGCCCCAGAGCAGCCAGAACTTGGACGAGACCACAGAACTTCCTGCTCATGGCTCTCTAAAAAGAGGTGCGTTTAAGTGGCCACGTGGGCCTCCACGTGAGAACGGTGATGACCTCTTCCATCGGAGGCTGCGTGGGGCTGTTACCGGTCTGTGCTGAGCTTCGGCACCTGTTTGGGGTGGGGGAGGACTTTTTCCTAGTTGCCTAGCGATAAGACAACTCTTCTGACCTCGGGGTGCAGGATGACGAAGGCAGCCCAATGAAAATGGTAACTGCTTTTCTTTTCAGGTTGCTAGATTTATTTTTCTTCTTTCAATATATTCCTGACCCCACAGAAGGGAGCCAGCCTTTCTGGCCAGAAAGTCTCCCAGAAACCCTTCTGTTCTTGCCCAAAGAGATCTTTCAGTCGGTCTCCTTGGGTGTTAATAGCGCCTTTCTTTCTCTTTGCCTAAGCCTGGGAAAAGAGAGGCCTGGGGAGTCATTGTTGGGAGCCCTGTGGTCTTATTTCAGGAAATATTTGTTAGAGAAGCCTTCTACCTTCAATCTATCCAGCAACCTTTAGGTAGTACCTCCTATGTGCCAGGCACTGTGCTAAGCTGTTAGCTGGTGCTTCAAGCCTTGGAACTTGTGCTCAGGCCCAGGTAGCTGATTTCCAGGATTCGCCCAGGTCCAGCCTATTGCTCGATTGAATGGCACTGACAGAAATACAACTGCTTCGATGACAGAGAATCTGGGTAGGGGATCACATAGGATTTTGAAGCCAGTTCAAACGAGTGTCAGGACTTTGCGTGAGCTGGATCTCTCAGCCTGTGTCTCTGGGTGCTGTGATGCTCCTCTTCTGTGACCCCTAGAGCAGACTGGTCCCCGCAGAGGGTTCATTTCCTTCCAGGCACCTCTGGGTGACCAATTCCCTCGACTTTTCCATTTGGGGAGCCCAGCCCTTAAGCTTCTCTCTCTTTCTCTCAGTCTCCCCCTCCCCCTCCCCATAATTGTCCATTTGGGCCTGCAGCTTCCAGGGAAAAGAAGGAACAGAGTAGTAGCAGTCTTAAATCACCAGCTGCCTAGTAGACATTTGCAACTATTTGGAATTCGTGTTTTGTTGAGATGCTCATAAGCATCTCAGATTCAACGTGTCCAAAATGGAGCTCGTCACCTCACTTCTGATTTCTCTCCAGGGCAGTACCATCTTTGCAGTTTTGTAGACACGTTCACAACCTCAGTCATCCTCCACTCTCCACTCTCCTCTCCCATATCCAGGGAGGTGCCCAGCCCCTTTCTCTGCGCTCACACAGCCACCACCCCAGTCCACACACTCATGTCCTCTTGCTTAGATGATTGTAGTGGCTTCCACCTTCCCTGATTCCATTATGCGCCCCCCCATAACAATCATCCTATAATTAAGACCTCAGAGTTATTTGTTATGTGTGTTATAACTGCTAAATTGTAAGCTCCATGAGGACAGGGAACAGGACTTTTTCTTTTCTCTGCCTTCTACCACTCCCAGCACAGTGCTCTGCATATAGTGGGTGCTTAATTAGGTTCATAGCTTTAAAACGAAGCTGTCTGCCACGAAGAGGTTTCGAGGGCTGGATGTCAAAGATCAGGGGACGTGTGGAGCAGTTGGCTGAGTGAACAAGGTCTCTTAGGGACCCAGGAATGCTGGAGCCCAAGAAAACTGGTCAGGCAGGTTCCCAAAGACCAGGGGCTTTCAGAAAGAATGTCAGGCCCTCAGCCAGGGAATACTTCCAGGAAAAAGGATTTTGTGAATGATTCCCCCCTGATGTGACCTTGAGCAAAGCCCTTCCCCTCTCTGGGTCCATTTCCTCCGCTGTCTACTGAGGAACCGCAGCTAGGCCCTGTCACCCATGCCAGGAATGCACTCCTGCCTCGGGGAATCCTGGGTCTCCTTCAGCGCCTGACTTCTACCTTCCTCATGTTCATCTCACATAAAGTCCAGTTATCTCCCTTGCTGGAGTGTGAGCTCCTGGGGGGGGCAGGGGGTGCTTTCACATAGTAGGTGCTTAAATGACTGTCGTTCCAGCTCTATATAGCACCTGCTATGTGCCAGGCACTGTGCCAAGCGCTTTACAAATATCTCATTTGATTCTTCCGCCAACCCCCAGAGCTCGGTGCTGTTATCATCCCCATTTTACCATTGACGGAACTGAAACCGACAGAGCTTAAGTGACTCGCCTAGGGTCACACAGCTTGGAAGCATCTGAGACTGAATTTGAAGACAGCACTTCCTGACCCCACTGTGCTACCAGCTGCCTCATTGGGTTCTTTCGTCTCTGGAAACCCCACTATCGTCATTTCTCTCTGATTTTCAGTTTCTTCCCGTCTGCTGGCTTCTTCCCTGCTGCTCACAACCACGTCCATAGCTCTCTCACCTGGTTTTACTATTCCTGCTAGCGGTCCTTCGTGAGCTTTCCCCTCCTCCGCCGGACACCTGGGTTTCCTCTCTCTGCGAAATCTTCAGCGATCTGGCTTCCGGCCTCATCCTTGGGCTGAACCTGTCTTCTCTGAAGTTCAGCCCTAACTCTAATGTCCTTTTTCTCAGGCTCATCCTTCGCGACCTCTTGGCATCTTTCCAGCATTATCTCAGTCATTCCAACATTTGCTAATGCTGGGAAGGCAGAGACATGAATGAAATAGTCCCAACCCTCAAGGAGCTGCCATTCTCTTAGCGATCTTCACAGATCAGTATGGACCAGACACATGACAGATACTTTTTAGCATTTTGATGATTAGGAAAGAGCTTATGTAGGTTGTGACCACTTGAGCTGAGGCCGGGATGTGGAGGGAGAAAGAGAGAGAGAGAGAGAGAGAGAGAGAGAGAACAAGCCGTCCAGGCCTGAGGGACAGCAGCCCCAGCCCCAGGAGCCTCACGGGCTTGGGGGCTAGCTGGGTTGGGTAAGATGGCCTTGCCCTTCTGCCCTCCCGGTTCTGTCCCTCTGTTCTTCCCAGCAGAAAAGTGGAAATAACTTGAAGATGGCTAACCTTTCTCTCCCCTCCCCCACCCCCAGGCTTTTTCTTCTTTTCTTCATTTATTGTTGCCTCGTTCCTTCAAGCAGTTCTCATCGGGGAACGATTTACATTTTATATAGGCCCCCCCCACACTTTCTGAAACAATCTATGCAGAACAAAATGTCTTAGTTTGTGTTTTATTGAGACAAAATCAAGAATTTATAAATTCAGGATAAAACAAAACCCTTAAAATTCTCATTCGGCTTCGTTCGCTGCCATAGTCATAGATCTGGAGATCTAGCACAACCCTCATTTGGTGGCTCCATAGAAAGTGGCAGAGGAAGGATGGGAAACTGAGTAAAAGGTGAGCGGTAAAAGCCAGTGGCAGAAGGTGCCCCATTGGAAATGTGGGATGTGCCTAGATGCTATGGGCAGGAGTTGGGGAAAGGAACAGGGCTGTTGCTGTACCTTCAGGCCTTGGCCTCAGCTGTCCAGTGACTTCACGCTTACTTAGCCCAGCCGTAGGAATGTCCTTCATCCGTGGTGGGGATGGGAGGCCTCAGAGAAACCTGGGCACTGGGTGGCAGGGAGCCCTCTGTAGGCCTGCATGTCCACAGGAGGGGGAATGGGCTCTGGCCCCACCAGAAGGAGGATAGTGATGTTGAGGGGCATCAGGGTAATCATAAATGTTTCCCTCCCTCCCCTCTGGGGAAGGAGCCCAGCCCTTTCCCCCGGTCCTATGAGCCGCTTCTGAACTCCCCACTGGGCACAGCAGAAGGCAAGGGAAGGCTTGGTGACCCATCAGCCCGGTCCCCTGCCACACACTCCACCCTGCTGAAGACGCCATCGTGGCCCCGCTAAGTCACTTCTTCACATATGACTCTATCTTGGGCTTCTTAGGTGGCATCATGAGCTCAAGGTTCTTCCCAATGCTGATTTCCTGCCTCTGGACATTTTCCAGCCTCTCAGTGTCCTTTCTGAACTGTGGCATCAAGAAGCGAGTGTGCCAGCTGGGGCATGACCAGGGCAGATGGGGCAGCAGGAGCGTTGCCTCCTCAAGCCTAGCAGCAACAGCCCAAGGTTGCCTTGACTTTCTGGGTCAGTGTGTCGTGGTGAACTCAGATCATGTGAACCACCAGATCTTTGTCAAACAAATCGTTTTCTAGCCATGTCTCACTTATTCCGGCCTTATCTCCACCTCCTTTTAGGGCCAACTTAGATGCTGCTTCCTCTGTGAAGCCCTCCCTGATTTTCTTAGCTGTTAGTGTTCCCTTCTTCTTCACTTAACCTTGTGTCTACTTATCTGTGGACATGTTGTATCCTCCCAGTAGACTATAAGCTCTCTGTGATCCCATTTGGGGTTTTCTTGGCAAAGATACTGGAGTGTATCTTTAAGCCATTTCCTTCTTCAGCTCTTTTTACAGATGAGGAAACTGAGGCAGACAGGGTGAGGTGATTTGCCCGGAGTAACACAGCTAATAAGTGTCTGAGGTCAGATTTGAATGCAGGTCTTCTTGGCTCCAGGCCTGTCACGCTATCCACTGCGCCACCTAGCTTACACATAGTAGGTACATAATTTGTTTGTTTGTTTGTTGAATTAAATTGTGTTCTAAATGGTGGCAAAGGATTAGCTTTTATTTTTTGTTTTCTGTATTAAGTTGCTTGAATGAGAATTAGTGCAGATAAGGTTTCTCTGAAACTTTTCTAGAAAAAACAATTCAGTAGGAAACTCCTACTCTTATGGTGGGCAAGAAACAGGAGTCAGTCATGGAAATGGCTGTCATGTTCTTCTCTCCATCGCTGTGTGGACTCTCAGTTCCTGCCCAGCCACGTGTAGCCCATGAGCCCATCTCCTCATCGCTCTTGTTACCTCCTGGCAAATGCAGCTCTTGGCCATGCTGACATTTTTATTGAACTGGAATCACCCTGTGATTGAAAAAAGTAGGAGTTGTTGCTATCTTCCTTCCTTCCTTCCCTCCCTTTCTCCCTCCCTTCCTGACCACCCATGCTTGTAGGGTGGAGCTTTAAAGCCTCATGGACCTTTGTTCTGGGACACTTTCAGGCTGGCCTATCTCCCCTGGATTATTCCACCATTTGCCGCCTCCACTCCTGCTCATGTGTTGCTAAACAGAACTGGGGGAAATCATGAGACTGTATGGACTGGGTCCATTAGAAATTTTTAACAACTAATTTCAACTGGGCCCTCACTACAGCAAGGCAACTTTTCAATTATTCCCTAAATGACTCTGTCCCATTCAACACAGCGACTATTCCAGAGTTTCTCTTTTCTCCTCAGGTATCCCACAGCAACGCCTCCCCCACCCTGACAGGGAGCTCATCTCATACTTCACTGAAAAAATAGAGGTTATTTACCAAGGAAAGAGAAGCCTTCATCTTCTCATTTCACATACTTCCGATTTCATCTCCCCACAGTCTCCTTTTTCATTTCAGTCTCTAATGAAGAAGCAATCACCTCTCCTCGTTCAACTCAGTCACCCTCCACGTACTCACAATCCTGTCTCTTCTTGTCGTCTTTAGCAGATTGCCCCGACTCTCTAATCTTTAGTCTCTCCCTGTCTACTGGTACCTTCTCTGCTAATTACAAACGTGCCCATGTCTTCTCCACCCTTAAAAACCTTTCACTGGATCTTACCATCCTCACTAGCTTGTCAGCTTATATTTCTCTTTCCCTTTTCGTCCAGCCCTTGAAAAAGCTGCCTATACTCTGTTCTTCCACTTACTGTGTTCTCACTCCCTTGTAAAAACCTTCTACAGTCTGGCTTTTGACCTCGTCATTCCACCCAAACTGCTCTCTCCAAAGTTATCGGTGATCTCTTAATGGTGAAATCCACTAGCCCCTTATCAACACTCCATCCTCCTTGACTCCTCTGCGGCTTTGGACCATCAGTCACCCCACCTCTTTGGATATTTCCTCTTCTATGTTTTTTTTTATTTTTTTAAAAAAACTTTTTTCATAATTTATTTTGATTTATCAAACATCATTTCCAGAAGCTTTTGAGTTTTAAATTTTTCTCCCCCTCCCTCCCTACCTCCCTCCCCAAGACAGTGCACAATCTGATATAAGCTCTACATATACATTCCTATTAAACATATTTTCACACTAGTCCTGTTGTAAAGAAGAATTAGAACCAATAGGAGGAACCACAAGGAAGAGGAAACAAAACCAAACAAGAAAAAGAAAAAATGAGCAAACAGTCTGCTTCGGTCTGCATTCAAACTCCAGAGTTCTTTCTTTGGATGTGGAGAGCGTTTTCCAGCATGAGGCCTTTGGAGGTGTCTCAGATCCTTGCATTGCTGAGAAGGGCCAAGTCTATCAACATCAGTCATCACACAACGTGGCTGTTGCTGTGTTACAACGTTCTCCTGGTTCTGCTCACTTCCCTCAGCATCAGACCATACAAGTCTTTCCAGGTTTTTCTGAAGTCCGCCTGCTCACCATTTCTTACAGCACAATAGTATTCCATTACATTCGTATACCACAACTTGCTCAGCCATTCCCCAATGGATGGGCATCCCCTCAATTTCCAGTTCTTGGCCACCACAGAAAGAGCTGCTATGAATATTTTTGTACGTGTGGGTTTCTGTGCATTTTTATGACACTCCTCACTTGGTTTTCTCCTCCTGCCTCTCTGACACTCCTATTCCTTCTCCATTGCTGGGTTTTCATCCAAGCCATGCCCACTAATGATGGCTCTCTTGATTGTGATCTCAGCAGCTCCCATGGGTTCCATGCTTATCTCTATGCAGAGGATTCCCAGATCTCTGTATCCAACCGTGGTCTCTCTCCCGAGCTCTGAGCTTACTTTTGGGCATCTGAAGTTGCATGTCCTTTAAGCTTCTGAAAATTCCCACGTTCAATACAGACCTCATCATCTTTACTTTCGGAGCTCCCCTATCAGTGTTGAGAGCAGTTACCCAGGTTTGCAACCTGGGTGCCATCTTCTCTCTCAGTCCCCTCACGTGTCCAGTCTGTTGTTAAGCTTCTTGTTTCTGGATATGTTTTCTTACAGTAGCCTTTTCCCCCCATGTATGGAGCAAGTGTTTATTTTATACACACAAAAGAAATACTAGGAGACACAAAATCTGATTCAATAAACGTACCCAATTACTGTTCTACTTTGTTTGGAGGCTAACACTTCAACTGCATAAGATTATAAAGTAGCTCGTGGGGCGACTGAGCAGACCCGCTCCACGTCTTCTGTTAGAGTAGGCCAGGCTGGGGCTGAAGCGGAGGGGACTCCTCCTCTCGACGCCAGGCAGCTCTGGACCTTTTGAACTCACAAGGTTACAAAATAAAAGCCAAATACAACTGGAGCCCTGTGTGTGACAGCTCGCGCTCACCCCTTCACAAGCCCACCCCTAGGCCTCTGCTTCTTCCCACTCCTCACTTCCATCAGGATTGCCCGGGCTTCCTTCAACACCCAGCTCAAACACTACTTTCTTTAGGAGGCCTTTCCTGGGCCCTCCCCCACCAGCTGCCTTGTCCTTCTCCTTTGTATGGGGGGGGGGCGGGGAGAGAGAGAGAGAGAGTGTGTGTGTGTGTGTGTGTGTGTGTGTGTATACACACACATGTTTTATCTTCCATTTGAATAGAAACTTCTTGAGGACAGGGGCCGTTGTTTTGCCTTTTCCTGGCATCCATCCCCAGTGTGTGGTGCATAATGAAGTGCTTAATAAATGCACGTTGATCGACTGCTTTCCCGCTTCTCTCCTGTGGGAACCATTGACTAGAGTTCGGACGGTCAGCTTTTCATTCCCGAACACAAGGTGTCTTTCTTCCTGCCTCCTTTTTCCTCGACCTCACCTTCCCTTCTCTGTTACCTGTAGTGTTGGAAGCAAGGAGAACTGAGACTTTTCAGGCAAAGTCTGACTGGCCTAGGACACGTTACGGCCTCTGAAAAGAGGGGCACCTTAAGGTGCTAACCTTTTATTGGTCCTGCCCACCCCCACCTCGTCCTCTGCTTTTGCCTCCTCTGGCACCCACGGTCTGGACTGCGTGTAACGATACCCGGCAGTGCATCCTCGCTTTTATGGGTATATCCTGTTTTCCCAGACTAGATCACAAGCTTCTGGAGGGCAGGGACTATGTGTTGTGTTGCAGTGACTGTCACGAGGCCTGACCCATTGTAAGTTTTTGGTAAATGTTTGGGTGCAAAAGCACATAGCTCTTGGGAGAGGTGAGATCTTCACCTGAACAAAGAGGTCACACAAAGGGAGGGCTGCTTTTTCCCCTTCTTTCCCAGGATGCTCATGGAAATGTCTGGGCATGAAGGGGGGCTGCTAGGAGCTCTTTACTGTGACCGGAACCTGGGAGGTGTGACTGCAGAGAGCCCTTTGTGTCACTCTTGGGGCTCGTGGGTAAGGGTCTGGTAGGGAGTTTTTCTTCTCTCGCTGTTTTTTTTAGGGCTTTGTTTGATTATGACCGGACCCGGGACAGCTGTCTGCCAAGCCAGGGGCTCAGCTTCTCTTATGGTGACATTCTGCATGTCATTAATGCTTCTGATGATGAGTGGTGGCAGGCCAGACTGGTCACCCCCCACGGAGAGAGTGAACAAATTGGCGTGATCCCTAGCAAGAAGAGGTGAGTCTTGGCCCATCTACGTGAGGAGCCCCCGTCCTCCTCTAGGGTTGGGATAAAATCCAGGGCCTCAGTAGCACGCCTTGGGCTTTGTCCCTGTGCTCCACCTCGGCTTCCTTTGGGTGCTGAGCTCCTTTAGGAGAGACCACATAATTGACAGGAGTCTGAGCCACAGCTAAATGCAGCCATGCTGGGCAGTAACCAGGACTTCTCTCTGACCTCCAAACAGGGTGGAAAAGAAAGAACGAGCCCGATTAAAAACCGTCAAGTTCCACGCCAGGACAGGGATGATTGAGGCTAACAGGGTAAGTAAGTGTGGTGCCTTGGGAAACGAGCCGCCAGCCCGTGCAGAGTCTTGTCTGAGGCGTGGGAGAACAGGGGCGTACCTCTAAGGTGGCCGGCTCTGCCCTCGGAACGGTACTGGCTGATCTTCCGGAAAGGCAAAGAACAGGTTGGAGTGTCCAAGGCCAACGTGGATTGTTCACCTTCCTTCATCCTGGGCAGATGGTTCTTGGAGTTGCAGTGGAGTTGGAGCAGCCTAGAAGCCAGGATGCCTGTGGGCAGACTGAAAAATTAGGGAAAAGAAAGCACCTTGTGGAAGCTTCAGCAGCTACAAATCTCGCAGGGTTCCTGGACGGAGGCAGTTCCCAGGACATGCCACGTCTCGCTGGTGCAAGGGCCTTGGCAGCTAGCTGCCGAGAGCCGGACTCCACCCAGAACAGATGAGGCGTGAGGGGTCCTCTCCATTCGCCCCTTTTCTGCTCCAAGCTTCGCAGAGCAGGAGAGGAGAGAAGGGCCTGGAGTAGCTGACTCCATCTCTGTAAGTGGCACTTTTAGAGCAGGAGCCCAGGAGGAGGCCATCTTTGTTGTTTAGGAAGTGCCAGTGAATGCCAGGAGTTTGGATTAGGGAGCTGGAACCTCTTAACATCCATCCCTTGAACACCTAAGTCTTCTCTTCCATCAGTCTTCATTGATCTCCTAGAATCCATTTGTGAGAAATTGTCCTTGACCTAGCCTCCTCGTTGTCTTCATTTTAATTTTCCTTGCATGCTTTAAAATCCATTGTTCTGTTTTTTTCTGTCCTTCCCCGCCATCTTCATGTTCTTTCACAGTCGATCAAAACGAAACGTAAAAAGAGTTTTCGCCTCTCTCGAAAGTTTCCATTTTACAAGAGCAAAGAGAACGTGACCCAGGAGAGCAACGGACAGGAACGTAAGTAGCAGCTGAGTAGGGAGAGCAAACCATCCAGCAGCCTGCTGTCTTCTTTTCTTCCTTCCTTCCTTTTTTTTTTTTAAGAAGACTGGAAAGGGCCAGGGGTGGTTGGGGCGAATCGGCTTCACCTGCTCGGCCGGCTCCCCAGTGAGGCGCATGGCGAGGGCTCCAAGGCTCCAGGCTGCCAGGCAGTCCCTGGCACTGCGGTCTGAGTGTCCACAGCAAGAGACTGAGCACTTTTCAACCGTGTTGTAAAGTCTGGTAAAGGGAGAGGAGGCACTGGTGTTCCCCTGGCTTCTTCCTCTCATCCTTTCCCCTCTCTCTCATCCAGGACTACCTTGTTTTTCTATCGGGATGTTAGAGATGTGTCATCCACTCTATTAACCCTCCTTATACTAGGGAAGAGGCTTGCTCAGGGTCACACAGGGAGTCAGGAGCAGGTCCTCTGCCACCATCCAGAATTCCACATATGCTCAAAACGTGCACACGACCCTTTTCTGGTATGGGCAGGAGACCCGTTTTCATGGTACTTTCTTGTTTCTTCAGCGACATTGAGGGAACAATCTTAGCCGTCTGTTCAAATAAAGACTTAGTGGGAGAAACAAGAGACATGAAAGCAAGCTAAACTAGCCCAAGGCTGACGTTTGGCGCCTGCTCCGGGCCTCAGAACTGGATTGTGCTAAGCCGGACCCGAAACCCTAGCTCAGACCTGCCCAGCTTGGCTCTCCTGCCTTACGCAAAGCAGCCCTGGAGTTCTGGGCTGATGGGAATAAGCAAGAGACTGGGGCCTTTGTGACTGATGCACTATTGGGGTTTGTATGGGGAACTGCTGTTCGGGGACGTTACCCTGGTGCACCACTCTAGATAGAAGCGTTTCCATTCCTGTGTTTTGTCTCTGGGACAAAGACATTTCTAGCAGCAGAGCGGATCAGGTTGGTTCAGCCCCATAATTGCAGGGGAAAAGCTTGGCCCCTAGCTGCCATGGCTCCCATTCCGTGTAGGCGTCCGAGGAGGGCAGAGCCCAGCCTGGCAAGAATGCTGTGTGTCTTCGTGTTCAGAGACCCGCCTCAGCAGGGGAACTTTGGGGTGACTGAGCAGAAACTCTGTGGGCCAGCAGAAGGGGCTGCCTGGCGCCTCCTCTGTAGGGGCTGGGCTCTTCCTTTGGGCTCCACACATCATAGGTCAGTCTTTGGAGGCCATTTCCAAAGTGGTATGAAGACTTAAACGATGGGTTTGGCCAGAATGCATCAGTGCTAGGTGATGGTCATTCTGCCTCTTTCCCTTCTATTTGAGCTTTCAGAGACCCACCAGGAAGCTTTACAAGTCCTCTTGAGCCAATGCCACATGCTGGCCAGACCAGGGCCCCAGTGGAAGGTCTTTCCTTCTGGGTACTCCCTTTCAGGTCTGGGCCCTGGTACTAGCAGTGGATTTGCAAGTGAGAAGCCAGATGTCTCTCTTGACCCTGAGATGCTATTTCTGCTGCCATGCGGCTTGAGTAGAGCTGTGTGCCTCACTGGTTTCAGCTCTTCACGTGGTTCTGTTCACCTGTCACTAATGTTCACTGGGTTCTGTATTCTTCTTCCCCACCCCCTTCTTCCTTCCCCCACCCCCCATCTTCTCTCTCCAATCTCTTCCTCCTTTCTCTTTTTATTTCCTTGCTGTCTGTGAAATCAGGACTTCCCTGGGTTAAGTGACGATTATTATGGAGCAAAGAACCTGAGTAAGTCAAACTTACACCCTCTTCACTTTCCATTTCTGGTGGCATTAGCAGAGCAGTCTGGGTGGGGGCGGGGGTAAAAAGTGTGTACAACTGATGCCTCTAAGCGGGGGGCTGGTCCTGGACAGAGCAGGATGCGTGTCCTCCAAAACCCACAGGGGCCTAACAAATGAGCCCACATTGAGAGCTGCCCTGAGTGGCGGGTGACGAAAAGTCTTAGAAGCAAGCACGGATCAAGAAATCTCGTTCCAGGGTAAAGACCTCAGCTTCTTCCCCTCGTGCTCAGGAGCCCAGAGGAGGGGAGGAGAGAGAGGGGGCCCCTGCCTGCTTGGTGGAATCTATTCTTTCCTGGGATACCAGTGGGATGGAAGCCCTAAAGGGCTCATACCACACAATGGCTATGCCAGACTGAGGTGTGTGTGTGTGTACCCTGGCAACATAAAAGGACCAGCTGGTTTGGGTGTTGGCTCTCGGGAAGGTACTGACCTCTCAATTTTGGAAAGTAATCCTAGAGTAGGAATGAAAAGAGCAAGTAATGGGATGATCTGGTGGCAGTGCCCATGGCATGGGCGGAGGCAGCCAATCTCGGGGGTCCGCTTATCACGAACTTATTATGTCCTGTCCTTCTGGGGATTTCGGCCTTTGCTAGGGCAGCACCTTGAGGAAGATACCTCTGGGAGTTGAGGGGGGAGGCCACAGCATTCCATAGAACAGTGTTGTCTTGGCTGAAACCAGCTGTTTGCCCAGCCTCTTTCTTCGGTCTGTTCGTGTCTCATCTTCATGTGCCCACACTGGTGGAAGGGGAGAAAGGGGTGTTTGTGCCAAATTGAAATTTGTTTCTGGCTTCTCTGCTCTAGCTTTTGCGTCTTACCCAAGCTGCCTAGTCCACTGAGTGTCCCTGTCTGTTTGTCCATTCGTGTCATAACGTGTTCATCTGTCTTGTGGTGGGAGACAAAGATGATCCTGTTGACCTTTTCCCATCCCCTCCGGCCAAGCCTGCTTTTTCCGTCAGGCTCAGCGAAGGTTTCCTGCCCAATCGGGTGTTTAGACCGTTAGCAGTGCAGGAGCTGGGTGAGAAAAATCTAGGGGGAAGAAACATTCGAGTTGTCTTGGTCTGGAACCGTTAGGAACCAGGGGACAGGGAAGAAAGCTAGCATTCTTTCTCTCTCTCTTCATCTCTGTCCACCCTGGCAGATTTGTGTTAGAAAGAAAATGGATGTAAGCCATGCTTAATGATTAGCTGATGGCATGCACCTTTCGGAAGGCCTCAGAGGTCCATGCTGTTCCTTCTCTCCCGCCCCGCCCCCCGAGCCAACTTTGCTCCCACCTCAGTGTCTTGTCTCCCAGAGCATTGGCGTTTGGGGACTGTGCCGTGTGACCTCTCAGTGGTGTGTTCTCAATTGGAGTCTCTTTCTGGTTGGCTTGCAGAGGGCGTGACATCCCACACCAGTGACAGCGAAAGCAGTTCCAGTAAGTGTGTGTCTTTGCCATGTCTCGTGGCTTCATCTGCCATTCTAACCATTCTCATTCCTCTGCCGCATGGCTGCCGCTTCTGCTCAGATAGGTGTTATCCTGACTGCTCTCATTGGAAGTCTTGGAGATGCTGTGGCCAATTCCCCTTATGGGGGTTGGAGCTTGGGTGTGCGCGCACACAGGAAGGCTTGTCGGGCTGAAGGGATACAGTAGTGCAGGGGCCGTGGTTGGCAGTGGCCTTCTTTCACAGCCGAAGCCACGTGGTAGCTTAATGGTGGTGACGTTGAGGCCTCAGATTAATTCCACTCGACAGATATTCTATCTGATGCACATCTGTGTGCTCAGTGCTGTAGAAACACACGTTTGAAACCATCTCTGCCTTCAGGAAGCTTAAGAAAAAGGGGGCTCTATACCGCTCTGGTTCCAAGGGCACAATCAGGGACTCTGCCTGGAATTTGCTTCTCTAGGAGATGTGGCCCCAGATTCCCTCCCCATAGTGGTCGGTTCTCTTTGTAGCTTGCCCCCCAAACCAGCCTAGGCCTCCTCGGGGAGAGGTAGAGGTGTAGGGCCTTGGCCTTGGGAGGCTGTGCAGGGCGAAATGTCCCAGGGGTTACCGGAGCAGAACTCTGCCTTGTCTGTAAAGGCCAGGTAGGTATTCTCTAAATACTGCCGAAAGTCTGGGGAGGTCCTTGCCCAAGGCATCTACCTGAGCTCCTCTCTTCTGCAGTGAGGGATAGGTCCACACACTTGGGGAGAGCTTTCCGTTTCAATGGGAGCCCTACTGGTCACCGTTTCCAGAAAAGAAAGAGGAATCGCTGCTTCTGATTCCTTTGATCTCCAAAGTAGTTTTCTGACCCTGGTTGGGAGGCAACCCTTAAGACACACTAATAAGTTTTTCCCTCTTTGTTACAGAAGGACAGGAGGACACAATTTTATCCTATGAGCCAGTGACACGGCAAGAAAGTAAGCCCTTTGTGAACGGTTGCCCTAATGGGGCCCTGAAGGAAGGGCGCACGGGAGCAGGAACCATGACTTTGCGCCATTATTTGGCAAAGGCGATTCAACCTTGGCCTTTCATGCCCCTCCAAACAGGGCTTCCTTTGACACTGAGAGGGCAGGAGAGGGAACGAATCCCTAAAGAGAAAAGGGCCGGGTCTCATCTCACAACCGTTCAGCACCACCGCTGACCCCGTTGTAGAGGTGCACCCTCCGTAAGAGGGGCTTTGATAGGCCTGGAGGTAGATCTCAGAGCTCAGTTCACTCTGTTCTGAGTCACGACCGACCCCTCACCTTGTGCATGTGCGTTCTCTCTAGTTCATTACGCGAGGCCAGTGATCATCCTGGGCCCCATGAAGGACCGAGTCAACGACGACCTGATTTCTGAGTTCCCACATAAATTTGGATCCTGCGTACCACGTAAGAGCCCAGGATGGTTCGGACCATCAATCACTTAGTCCATCCTTATGTTTCCTAGGGGAAGAGTCTGTTTCAGGGACTCCGGGGCCTAAATTGGGGTGTGTTCTGTTGGGATTGTGCAGCAGGAAGACTGACCTGCCCTGTGTGGTGTAGTGGGAAGAGCCCTGGGTTTGAAGTCAAGACGCTTTCTGCTCTCTGGGCCTCATTTTCCTCCTCTGTCAACTGAGGATGTAAGACTCTGTGACGTCTAGGGGCTCACCAGCCTGCCCTAAATTGGTGTTGTCCTTTTAGACACCACTCGGCCTCGAAGAGAAAATGAGGTGGACGGTCAGGACTATCACTTTGTGGCGTCCCGGGAGCAGATGGAAAAAGACATCCAGGAGAACAAGTTCATAGAAGCGGGGCAGTTCAACGACAATCTCTACGGCACCAGCATTCAGTCAGTCCGAGCTGTGGCGGAGAGGGTGAGACCAAACGGGCCCGGCTGGGTCTGGCCTCTCTCTCGCCTGGCAATTTTACCCGCTAGGGAACAGAGAGAGCCTCTTGTTGGCAGGAAACAGAGCCTGGGGCACCATTGCCCTGAGCCAGGTTTCTTGAGAAATAGCGGCTGGACTTAAGTGCCTGTTTATCTGGACAGCACTGTGTTGAGGAGAGGACAGACGGAACCAAGGCAGAGAGAGACACTGGGAGGGAGACGTAGGTGCACGATGAGACGTGGACGGAGAGACACAAGTAGGGTGAGGGCTCCAGATGCACAAGACGAGGACTTACTTGAAGACGCTCTGGGCCCGGTTTCTGGTTCCTCGCTGGTTCTGGAGGGTTGAGGGGGAGGCTTATGCCCTTCAGCCCCAGCAGTTCAGATAGCCATTTGACTTTGCTTTTTCCTCAAGGGCAAGGTCCAAGGGCTGTTAGCCCTAGGTCCTTCTGGAAGGTTCACAGCTCCCCTTTCTCCCCCAGGGGAAGCACTGCATCTTAGATGTGTCTGGCAATGCCATCAAGCGGCTGCAGCAAGCCCAGCTTTACCCCGTTGCTGTTTTCATCAAGCCCAAGTCTGTGGAAGCCCTCGTGTAAGTAGTCTTTTCGATGGGGGAAGGGAGGCCGGACTGTCCTTTTCTGGCTGCCTGACAGTGGTTCTCCTCCCCACGTCTGACAGGGAAATGAACCGAAGACAGACGTATGAACAAGCAAACAAGATCTTTGACAAGGCCATGAAGCTCGAGCAGGAGTTTGGCGAGTATTTCACAGGTGAGTTCACGTCAAAGGAGCTGAGCTTTGGGTTCAAATTTGTTTCCTCTGATGCTCAAACCCTCAAGTGACCCAGCAAGGCCCCTTTCCCGGGTCACTGGGATTATTTTAGCTCTCTCTTCAAGGCTGTCAAATGAGGGTCACGACATGACTTCAAATTCCATCTTCGTTTTCAGTAACCTGTAACGGAAAGTTAGCGTTTCCTTCAATTATCTCAAAACATTACGCTAAGAAGGAAGAGAGTCACAAAGATGGTGAAGAAACCGTCCCGACCCTTTGCGATCAGTCCCCTGCCACCCTTGCAGATACCCTGGGGGAGCGGGGGAGGCTGTGACCCAACCTGGGGGTGCAGCGATAACTGTTCTCTTCTCTTTAGCCATCGTACAGGGCGACTCACTGGAGGAAATTTATAACAAAATCAAACAGATTATCGAGGACCAGTCTGGGCACTACATTTGGGTCCCATCCCCCGAAAAACTCTGAAGACCATCGCCGCCCCTCGCCTCCTCCCAGCCCTTCCCCCCAAACCATTGTGAGCAAAGCCCAAGCCCCCTCCTTCCTCCTCCTTCCTGTCCCTCCGGGGAGAACAAATGACTACTGTTCCTGTCCCCTTTTTTAGATCTGTTGCAAAATTGAGTTTTCTAGTCCTGTTTCTTTTTGTTGGGATGATGTCATCTCGCTCATCACGTGACTGTGCCCATTCCTGCATGGACCTTCCCAGGAGCAGCTCAGGCGCCACTCCATCAGGCATTGTTTTTCTTTACAAACCAAGCAGCAGAGAAGAAGGCTGATGGATTGTCAATAGACTCAGGATAGAAAACCTGGATTTTGAAATTGGGCTCCACGTGACAACGAGCTCCCAGGGCATTTCTCCTACATCTGTGTCACTGTCTTGAAGCTCTGAACAGTGTGATGTAAATGGCAACTGAAAGCATCTTATTTATATGTATATGTAATTTATATAAAATATATAGAAATTATTATATATATATATATATATTATCCACCAACATAATATATATATATATATATATATGTACACACACACACACACAAAACCTGGACTAGAAAACCCTTTAGGGACTTTACTGACGGTACTGAAGGATCTCTTAACTTTCCGACACCCAAAGTCATTGATAGAAAATGGTACAAAACACGGTGGATGCTCCGTGTGCTCATCCATCCTCCTGAGAGCCAAGCTTTGTTGTCTCTTCCGCAGGCGGGGGTGGGGTCAGGCTGACCCCCACCAGACTTGTTTGCATGGAAGTTTCCTTTTGTTTGTTTTCGGCTGCTCTAAAACCAAAACCACATCGTGCTCCTTGCTGTATCCGCTTTTTCACGATTTCGGACGTCACCTTTGCTAACTGAGCATCTCGTTGTACAATGTTGTGAGGCCAGTATAAGGCCAGGCCCTGGGGGCCGATGTTTAGCTGCCAATGACTCAGAAGGCTCCCAGGGGCTCGTGGGGGTGAGATAATGGAGCAGGGAGCTGTTCTTTCCCCTTTTGTACTGGGGCAGTGAAGAAGTAGCTCTGACTATTTAGGACCTGAAAGGTTCAACACTCCACTAAGCCTTTATTCCACCCCCTCACCAGCAGCTGCTTAGCTTACTGTTACTTTGGGAGGAAAGTAGACTCAAATTGGGCACATTTGAGCTGCAGAGCTACATCCATGTAATAGTGAGAAATCAAGCCTCCTTGCTTTTCCCCAGGGCATACGCCCACAACTGCCGTCAGCGGCAGCAACAGCAGCAGAAGCCCTTTCCTGATAGGCCTGACCAGAGCAAAACAAAAAGCACAGACAGGGCTCTATCCCTATTCTCCCCCTAAAGGCCAGGTGCCTGGCTAAGGTAGGTAACCTTGCCATGTCTTACTCTTACCCACTGTGGACTGGTGATACAGGGAAGATGTGGGAGTGTCTGGGCCCCAGAGCTGGTGCACTGTACCCTACTTTCCTGGCCCATGGCAGCTGGAACACTGTAAATACCCCCCCCCCCCCCCAGTACTTAAGACAGTTAGGAACTCCTAGCCAAATTTCGGAAACATATTAAACTGTTATTCTACCAGCAACATAGACTAGCTGTCCAAGGCTGGGGTGCCAGGGGAAAGGAATAGCAGCTTTGCCTGGGCACTGTACTGGGGCCGGGGAAGGGAGGGGTTAGCATAGAAAGGCAGCTTCTTTGCTGCGACCTACAGTGAATTTTCTGGGCACAGCTTGCTCCCTCCCAGAGAAGAAAGGCAAAGACTAAAAGTAACCTTGACATGAGTTGGTTTACCACTGTTCCTTCCAAGGAGACGTATATTTTTTAATAAACAATAGTTGGCAATGAATTGTGTGGCTCAGAGACCTTCTTGGAAAAATGTGCGTTTGTTTCAAATGCTAAATCTGGTAAGAACCACCACTTGGCAAAGCAAAAAAGGGATGAGGGTGGTGATAACATGGGGGGGGGGGGGGGCTTTTTCCCGGCCCGGGCCGGGGCAAAGTCGGTTTTGGGGTTCTAAAAAATCTAGGGGGGGGGGGTCACCATAGAGAATGAAAAAATAGCTAGATGAATAATAGACATTTGTAGTAACATATTAGGAGACTAATATTCCTCTCTCAGAATTGGATAAATTCGACAAAGAAATCGTGACATTATATAAATATATATACACATACATATGTGTGTGTGTATATATATATATACACATACATATGTGTGTGTGTATATATATATACACACACACACACACATATACATATACATATATACCCATGTATATGAAATGCTGGATAAACCAAGACTTGATCGATATGGGAGATTCTGAATGGGAATGTTAAAAGGCATCTATTTCTCAATATTCTATCGTACCTTTACAAAAACTGATCATACGCTTGGGTATAAACATGTAAAAAGGCAGATATAATAAACATTTCTTTCACAGACCATAACACAAAATAGTAAGGAATAAAAAAAAAAAGGAGCAAAATATGTAAACCTAAGTAGAGACCAAGTAATGGCACCCTGTATGAGTGGATAAAAGAATAACGCATAGAAACAATTATGTTAAAGATGACACAGACTAAAACTCACGGAACACATCTAAAGCAGTCCTCAGGAAATTTTCTATCTCTGAAAACTTGAAGTACAAAGAAAGAAAAAGGATCAACGAACAGAGTCGATAACTATAAAAACCAGAAAATAAAATTAGCAAGCCTAAAGCTTGCTACAAGGAAATGAAAATATAAAACTGATAAAACTACGGGCTTAAAAAGATACTAAATTAATAAACCATAAAGAAAAGGGGACAATCATGAGAAAATTCTATATGCAATTATATAACCACCAAACCTGAGAATTCAAAAGAGTTTAACCCAATCCCATGAAAAAAAAACCCTAGATCATTGGATTTGCAAGTGAATTCTCATTAGACGTTTATGAGCTATTAATGCAAATGTTATAAGAAATACTCTCAAAATCAGAGGAGACAATATTCTTTTAACCTTCAATCTTTTTTTATTAATTTATTTTTCATTTTCAGCATTCACGATAAGCTTTTGGATTTTAAATTCCCCCCCCCACCTCCCTCCCCAAGACATCCTGCAATCTGATATAGGCTCTACATATACATTCTATTAAACATTTTCACATTAGTCATGTTATAAAGAAGAATTAGAACCAATAGGAGGAACCACAAGAAAGAAAAAACAAAACAGAAGAGGAAAAAAAAAGCAAATAGTGTGCCTCAGTCTGCATTCCAACTTCACAGTTCTTTTCCTGGATGTAGATAGCATTTTCCATCATGAGACTTTTGGAGATGTCTTAGATCCTTGCATTGCTGGGAAGGGTTAAGTCTATCAATATTAGTCATCACACAATGTGGCTGTTACTGTGTACAACATTCTCCTGGTTCTGCTCACTTCACTCAGCATCAGTCCATACAAGTCTTGCCAAGTTTTTCTGAAGTCTGCCTGCTCATCATTTCTTACAGCACAGTAGTATTCCATTACATCGATACACCACAACTTGTTCAGCCATTCCCTCATTGATAGGCAGCCCCTCAATTTCCAATTCGTGGCCACCACAGAAAGAGCTGCTATAAATATTTTTGTACGTGAGGGTCCTTTTCCCATTTGTATGATCTGTCTGGAATACAGCCCTAGAAGTGCTGTTGCTGCATCAAAGGGTATGCACATTTTTATAACCCTTTGAGCATAGAGACTGAATATTCTTTTTTTTTTTTCAGCCAAAGACAAGGTTTATTAGAACACTGTCATATTAGGCAGACTCTTAAGGAGTCTGAACATGGGTATCTAAGCCGAGACTGAATATTCTTAAGGCAGCTTCCTGAGCCCAAGTGAAAGCAAAGCAGAGAAAGAGAACTTCAGACCAATTTCACTGATCAATCTTGATGTTAAATAAACATTTTCTTAAGGAGACTATAGAAATGTATCCAGAAAACAATTCACCACAACCAAATCAAATTCATATCACAGAAGCAAAAATGGTTCAATATAGGGAAACAATGTAATTGATCATATAAACAACAAGAAATGGCCCAAACCCCACAATTATTTCAGTAGATGCAGAAAACACCTTGGACCAAAAACACCCCCAAATATTTATGTTAAGAGCCCTAAAAAAAAAACCAACAGGCATGGAAGGGCAATTTAACATGATCAAAAACATTTAAAACTAGATGACAGCATTGTTTGAGATGGAGAAACACTAGAAACCTTCCAAGTGTAAAGAGGGGTAAAGTAAGGAGACCTCTTCACAATTATTTGAAATAATTCTAGAGATGTAAGCCATAGCATTAAAACAAAAGAACAAAAGCAAAGGTCTAACACTGGCAGAGAACCATAGAATCATCCTCAGCTGCAGATGACTTGAAGGCATACTTACAAAACCCCAAAGAATCAGTGAAGAATTCAGATTGTATATTCAGGAAGGTGGCAAAATAATGAGCATTTCTATATAATAGACCTCAGGGTGAAATGATGTGAGAAATTCCATTCAAAATAGCTATAAAATACATAAACTATCTGGGGGTTAGTGGAGTCTGCTGAGACCCATATAAACATGGAGCTCTACAGAAGTAAAGGGAAAGGGGACAATATAATTATAATGACAATGATATTTAAATTAATTTATAGCTCTAGTGTTATAACAAATTGCCTAGGGGATTTTTTAGGCACACATACAACTATGTGAAAGAACAAATGAAAAGCGTGAATGAAGTTGGCCCAACATAACAAATTCAAATTCGATTATGAACGAAAAAAACAAACCAGAAGCAGACTAGAGGAAGCGATTAGATAAACAAGAAACAGCAGAAATCAACAATAGCAGCTCAGTGCTTGACAGAGTCTAAAACCGGATTCAGTTTCTGACAGAAATGAGGGTTGAGCCGACATCCTCTGTGGTGTGCCATCGTGAGAAGCTCGTGACCTGAATATAAAGAAATGACAAGAGAACAGGAAGGGGTACCTCCACAACTAATGCTTCAGGGACAATTCCTTGCTAAACGAGGAATATAAGATAAATGACAAAAAACTGAAAACATAGAAATAAACGAATAAAACCAATTCATGAATACAATTAAGATAAAAAGAGGACCTGTATAGTGGGGGAAATGCTTCTAAACCTGCTTCTACTTGAATCAAATATAGATAAAATTCTGATATCTAAGATATATAGGAACTGAAATGCAAATATAACACCTATTTCTCAATAGATAAATGATCTCAAGGAGATGAACATTTTTCAACATAATTGCACACTGTAAGACACCACATGAAAACATGTTCCAAATCACAAACGGAGACAAGTAAATTAAAACAACTGAGGTTTCACCTCATACTGCAAACTGGCAAAGATGGGAACACTTTGTGCTGGAGGGGGCGTGGGAAAGCAGGCACACTGATGAATTACTGAGAGAACTATGAAGTGGTTCAACTGTCCTGGATTTCAGTTTTAACATTAAAAGGAAGCCCATTTCTGAACACAAGAACATACCCCAAGGAAGTCAAAGAGAGAAATAAAGAGCCATTTTTTTTGTTAATCAGACCCGTGATTTCATTAGCGGAGGCACTTTTTCTACAACTTTGAGAATTGTCAGAGAAAATCCGGGGTTAAACGGCTTGCCTCGGGTCACACAGCCTAGATGACTGTGCTAAAGGTAGAGCTTGAATGACGGTCCTTCAGATTCTGAGGCAAGCTATCTGCTTTGCTATCCTGCTTCTAAAAGGCCAGCAAATGTCTAAATACTCGCATCATAAGTAGGAGATCTACAAGGAAGTCAACAACAGAAACAAGGTCAAATATGTGCCAGATCTTCATAATAGTGTGCTTTGTGAGAACAAAGCATTGGAAAGAAAGTCACCTATTACTGAGGAATAGATGTAGAAACAGTAACATCTAAGTATAATGGAATATTATTGTGCAGTCAGACATGACAAATATAGAGAATTCAGAGAAACATGGAAAGATTTGTACAAAATGATATACAGCAGCAGTATAAACAATGGCCAAAACAAAATGGGGCAACTAGGAGGTGCTGCAGTGGATAGAACGCTGGGCCTGGAAACAGGAAGACCGGAGTTCAAATCTGGTCTCAGACACTTATGAGCTACGTGACCCTGGGCAAGTCACTTCACCCTGTATGCCTCAGTTTTCTTATCTGTAAAATGAGCTGGAGAAGGAAGTGGCAAACCACTCCAGTATCTTTGCCAAGAGAACCCCAAAAGAGATGCACTGTTGGTTGAGTTGTGAACTGATCCAACCATTCTGGAGAGCAATTTGGAACTATGCCCAAAGGGCTATAAAACTGTGCATACCCTTTGACTCAGCAGCACCACTATTTGGTCTGTATCCCAAAGAGACCATAAAAAAGGGAAAAGGACCCACATGTACAAAAATATTTATAGCGGCTCTTTTAGTGGCGGGAAAGAATTAGAAATTGAGGGGATATCTATCAATTGGGGAATGGCTGAACAAGCTGTGGTATATAAATGTAATTAATACTATTGTGCTATAAGAAACGATGAGCAGGCTGACTTCAGAACAACCTGGAAAGACTCGTATGGACTGATGCTGAGGGAAGTGAGCAGAACCAGGAGAACGTTGTACACAGCAACAGCCACATTGTGCTATGACCAACTGTGTTAGACTTAGCTCTTCTCAGCAACACAATGATCCAAGACAATTCCAAAAGACTCATGATGGAAAATGCTCTCCACCTCCAGAGAAAGAGCTCTGGAGTCTGAATGCAGATGGAAGCAGACATTTTCACTTTTTTGGGTTTTTGTTTTTTCTTTCCTGTGGTTTTCCCCTTTTTTTCTGATTCTTTTTTCACAACATGACTAATGTGGAAATATGTTTAACATGACTGCACATGTATAACAAAAAAAAAGAAAATTCCCCCCAAAATCCCCCTGAAAAGTCAGACACAACCGAAAAACAAACAAAACAGGACCTGACAACATATGTGACGTGCCAGCCCAGCCTGTAGACACTGTTATGTCCTATATTGGACACCTGCTAATCTGGAGAGCGATGATCTTTTCACCCCTAGAGATGACTGTGATATAAAGACCAAAAGAATCAATTAAAATGCACCTGAGAAAAAAAAATCAGGATAAGGGACTAGGTGGTGCCTCCCAGCTCTGACATTTTGTTTTCTATGGAAGTAATTCCTGGGCAAGATAGAGAAAATGGATTTTAGCATGACTCCCAAATCATATCACGTCTGGGGGGGGGGGAGAGAGAGAGAGACTGTCAGAATAGACCCAGTGACCTAGAACAGGTATGAAGACTGATGGCTCCCACCTAGAGGGGCCCCTGAAACCCCAGTATCACATCCCCACTCCAGGTATTTACCTATCTTTCCCCAAGCCCTCTGCTACCCTCCAACTGTCTTTCAGACAACTCAAACTGGATTCCAATATGTCTAAAACAGAACTCATTCTCTTTCCACTTAAACCCTGCCTCCTTCCTACCTTCTCTATTACTGTCCAGTAGGACTAGGAGTCGTCCTGGACTCCTCACTCTCTTTCTTCGCCTCCCACACACCCATATCCAATATGGTGTCAAGCCCTGCCAATTTCACCTTTGCGACACCTCTAGAATATATCCCTTTCTCTCATCTGACACTGCCATCCCCCTGATGTGGGCCCCCATCACCCCACTCCTGGGCTACTGAGGCGGGGGGGGGGGGGGGGGGGGGTCTACCTGCTTCAAATCTCTCCTAACTTTAATCCATCTTCCATTCAATAACCAAAATGATTTCCCTAAAACACAGGTCCAGTCGTATCATTCCCCGACTCAAAAAATTGCAATGGCTCCCCACGGTCTCTAGGAGCAAATACAAAAGCTCTGTTTGGCACTCAAAGCCCTTCATAACCCAGCTCCCCCCACCTCCTACCTTCCCAGTCTTTTTATATCGTATTATACCTTACTCCCTGACATGTACTCTTCGATCTAGTGGCCCTAGCCTCCTGGCTCTTCCACCAACACGACACTCCATCAGGTGGGGCTGTCCCCCATGCCTCAAACACTCTCCCTACTGTCTCCTGACTTCCTTGGTTTCCTTTAAATTTCAGATAAAATCCCACCTTCCATAGGAAGCCTTTTTTCCAGCCCTTCTTAATTCCAGTGCTTTCCCTCTGTTAATTATTTCTATTTATCCTGTATGTTTGTACATAGTTGTTTACTTGTGCCCTTTAGATTGTGAGCTCCTTGAGGTCAGGGACTGTCTTTTGCCTCTTTTTGTATCCCCAGTGTTAGCACAGTTCCTGGCACGTAGTAGGTACTTGATAAATATTGACTGATCTAGGGTAAAGTCTCATTGCTGCCTTCCTGGTCTGACCTTTTTTTTTTCCCCAGCCAAAGACAAGGTTTATCAAAGATCCACCATATTAGTCAGACTCAAGGCATCTGAGAACCTGCGAGTATTGGCTAAATTGTAAAAATCTGAGCACCTTAATAGAGCCAAGATGGACCTTATATACAGAAAGACTGTGGGAGGTATCTGGGAGTGGCCAGGTAGTTTGGGGTGACTGGAGGAGGGGTCTAAGGAGGATCTGAATGGGCTGATCTGACCTTTGCCAGCTCTCAATCCCAGTTGGGGTCTGGGAAATACCACTGCAGACTTGACCCTAGTTCGAATTCTAGTAGTTAGCTACAGACCACTATGCTGCAGGGGTGGAACCCTTGGGACCAAAGCAGAAGCAGATCTTTCCAGTTCTACCTTTACTTGACCAAAGGCATGTTGAAAGACCTCAGGCAGCCCCTTCCATTCTATGAAAGCTTCTCATGGTTAGAGTCAATTCTGGTGCTGAACTGAAAGCAGCCTTCCTGCAACTTCCCTTCACTGGCCCTCCTGGTCTTATCCTCTAGAGCCAAGCAGAACAAGCTCCCGAGCCTTCCTCCAGAGACTTGGAGACACCTATCATGTCTCTCACCCAGCCCTTTACCCTGAGTCTTCTCTTCTCTGAGGAACTGGAACTGGGGGAGAAAGGATATTTTTTTCCTACCTAGGGAGAATTTGGGAAATATGCTTGACTCGTGTGTGTGTGTCTGTGTCTGTGTGTGTGTGTGTGTGTGTGTGTGTTCTGTGTATGTGTGTGTGTTTTGGGGATCAGGGGGAGGGGAGGAGGGACACATTTCCTGCAGAGAATTTGAGCTTGAAGAAGACTCAGAGACAGACCTAGGAGGAATGGTTGAGGGCCCTCAACCACTTTCAAAAAATTCTACCATAAATGGACCAGAGATGAACGGCAGAGATATGATACACAGACATGGCAAGGAGGAACAGCCATTTTTATTAGTTAGAACAATGTTGGAAACAGAAACCAGTCCTCAGAACAACAGAACCCAAGGCTTAAGAACATGTCTGCCGACCATTTTCCCTCCTCCCCCTAATAATTATGTCATTTTAGTCAATCTAACTCCATGACTTTAAAACTTCCAAGAGACCCTGAGAACAGACCTCCACTGTGCTCCAAGTTCTGGTAGCTCCTATTCTTCGTTGGGACGCAAGCTCTTATCTCTCTCCACCTTGGCCAAGACCTCCCCATACACATCAGTCATCTGGGAAACAGAAACCCCGGCAAGCTTAGAGAACAGATAAAAAAGCAAGGATAGTGTCGGAGCTAAGCTCACATGATGAGTTTGAGTCCCTGTGACCCCTCCCTTTCCCCAAGCTCTGGCAGCTGCGGGGGGGGGAGGGGAGGAGGGTCCCATTTTTCTCTCTCAGGGTGGGGTGAGCCCTATTGCATTAGGCCTGTGTTTCAGGGCCAGGCAGTGATGAAAAAAAAGTGTTTGCCCAGTGACTTATAACACAAACCACTGCTGGATCATATCATTAATTCCCCCTTCAGATCAACTGTCTTTCCCTACTAAGTCTTTCTGGGAGGGCTAGAACTTAGAGGCCTCAGTCAGTGCCACATTTCCCAATATGTCCTCCCCATCTTCTCTATCCAGCAAGTCATCCCTTGTGGCAAAGAAGAAGAAAGGAGAAAAAAGATCAGTGCAGGAAAACTAATCATAGCATCAACCAAGACTGAAAATACAGGTGCTGGTCTATAGCCCAAGTCACCCCCCCTCCCACTTGGGGCCAAGCTCAAAGTCATTAGGATGAAACCGTAATCCTTTTGGGCCAGGCCTCCGTCAAAGTGGCATTGACATAGTTTTTGAGTCCCTTAGTTGGACTGAAGCTAATCCTTTTCTCTCTGTCCATTTAATCTTCCTGTTTCCCATCCCATTAGAATCATAGAATCTTACTGCTGGAAAGAACTGAAAGCTCATTTATCTATCCAAAATAAGGCCTCTTCAGCATTCCTGACAAGTACCAAAAAGTCTCCATTGGAAGACTTCCTGTAACAGGAAAGTCACTACTAAAACAAGATCCTACATGGGAAACTCTTTGAAAACTTCGAAAGCACCGTGTCACACAGGCTACCATCATTAGCCCATCCCACCTTCGGACAACTGGCCTTTCTTCCATCTCTCAGCCCCCTCTTTCATTACATTTGCCATTACCAACCTACTGCTGGGAGCACACAGTGCATGGAGCCAGGAGTTAGAAAGACTTGAATTCAAATTCCGCCTCAGACACTAACTAGTTGTGGAAACCTGGACAAGTCACCTAACCTCTGACTGCCTTAGTTTCCTCAAGTATAAAATGGGGATCACAATAGTACTTGCCTCGCAGGGTTATTGTGAGGATCACAAGATCATGTTTGTAAAGTACTTAGCACAGTGCCTGGGCACATAGTAGGTGTTTAATAAATGCTTGTTCCCCCCTCTGAGCCCCTCCCCTCTTCTGAGGTTCCCTGGTGTCCCCTATCCTTGTCTCTATCTTACCTGCGCTTCATAGCACTTCTTCAGAGAGCCAAGGTGGCCAAGAAAGCGAATCCCCAAACCGCACCACTTCTCAGCAGTTATGTACATGCCCTCGCTATACTGATAGACTCCTGTATTCCAGGCTTTAGTCATAAGCCAAAGAATCTCCACCTGTGGGTATTCCTCCTGAAATGCAAGAAAAGCAGAGTCGAGACTAGTGCCCTTCATCTACAGCCTATCCCCAGGGTAAAAGGCCAAGTGGGCATCTGCAATACATTCCACACAAGATATTCATAGGCAAGTTGTGTGCTCCCACTCACCTCAAAACAGACACGAGCAAGCAAAAAAAGCTCCCAATAGCTGGGATCTTCGGCTACTTTGTTCATTTGCTTCTGTATATTGTGGACCTAATCTGCTCCACTGATCAAGCTCTCTATTTCTTTTTTGAAATTTATTTTGATTTATCAACAATCGCTTCCAGAAGCTTTTGAGTTTTAAATTTCTCGTCCCCTCCCTCCCCACCTCCCTCCCCAAGATGGTGTGCAATCTGATATAGGTTATACATATACATTCCTATTAAACATATTTTCACATTAGTCATGTTGTAAGGAAGAATTAGAACCAATAGGAGGAACCACCAGAAAGAACAAAACAAAACAAAACAGAAGAAAAAAACAGCAAATAATATGCTTCGATCTGCATTCAAACTCCAGAGTTCTTTCTTCTTTATGGATAGCATTTACCATCATGAGACTTTTGGACATGTCTTAGATCCTTGCATTGCTGAGAAGGGCTAAGTCTATCGACATTAGTCATCAAACAATATGGCTGTTACCGTGTCCAACGTTCTCCTGGTTCTGCTCGCTTCACTCAGCATCAGTCCATACAAATCTTTCCAGGTTTTTCTGAAGTCCACCTTATCATTTCTTATAGCACAATGGTATTCCATTACATTCATATACCACAAGTTGTTCAGCCATTCCCCAAGTGACGGGCATCCTCTCAATTTCCAATTCTTGGTCACCACAGAAAGAGCTGCTATCAATATTTTTGTACATGTGGGTCCTTTTCCCATTTGTATGATCTCTTTGGGATACAGCCCTAGAAGTGCTATTGCTGGGTCACAGGGTATGCACATTTTTATAACCCTTTGGGCACAATTCCAAATTACTCTCCAGAAGGGTTGGATCACTTCACAACTCCACCAACAATGCATTAGTGTTCCAATTTTCCCACATCTTCTCTAACATTTATCATTTTCCTGTTTTGTCATGTTTGCCAGTCTGATAGGTGTGATGTGGTACCTCACATCAACCTCTCTATTTCTTACCCAGTACCAAATTGTTTTGCTTATTACAGCATTGTAGTACAGTACTGATACTGCTACGCCTCCTTCCTTCAACGATGATTTTTTTTTATCATTAATTCCCTTGACAATCTTACCTTTTAAGTTCCTCCAGATGAACTGTTGTTATTTTTTCCAGCTCTACAAAGTAACCCTTTGGTAGTTTGATTAGTACGGCACTGAATAAGTAAATTAACTTAGGTAGTATTGTCATTTTTATTATGTTGGCTCAGCCTACCCAGGAGCAATTAATATTTCTCCAAATATTTAGATCTGCCTTTATCTGTGTGAAGAGTGTTTTATAATTGCGTTCATATAGTTCCCGTGCGTGTCTTGGCAGGTGGACTCCCAAGTATTTTATACTGGTTATAGTTATTTTAAATGGAATTTCTCTTTCTATCTAGGTGATGCAGGACCTGGAGGCAGGGGGTAGGAGGACTCTATTATACACTGGATGGAGGAGTTCATAGCTTTAAAGAATGTTATCTTAAATGATGACTGGGTAAAAGAACAAAGCAAATCAATGGCACACAGCTGTAGCAAAGAAAACTATAATGAAGCAATATGCCAATATTTATGGCTAAAGCAATCATTAGAGGAAAGTGTATCTCTTTGAACACATATTACCAAAAGAGAGGAAGAAGACCAATGAACTGAGCATGGAACTAAAAAAAAAAATCAATAAAATCAACAAATTAATGATCCCTAAACAAGCATGAAAGCAGAATTTTTAAAGCCAAAAAAAGAACTAAAGTAAAACCGCACTTCTAAACAAAGTTTTTTGAAAAAAGCGAGACTAATTCAATCAATAAACTGTTGATTTTTTCAGTGAGAGGAAAAGTGATTTACTCTGATAAAAAACCAGAGAGGAAGGAATTGACAAGGATTGGAAAGGAAACAAAAGAAAATCATCAGAAGCCACTTTAGGGATGTGTGGGAGCCAGCTAGAAGCAGGAATCTTTGAGGAAATCTGCAAAGGCTACAAACCAGGGTGCTCATTTAGGGTTTTCTTGATTGTCTGGCCTTGACAATGAAATGGAGAAGATGTTAAGAATACAAATTAAACTGAAAAGTGTGGCCAGATATTAAACATTTACCTGAACACCATTGACTTTACTCAATTATCTGCCAACTAAACTGAAATCTTAAATGACAAGGTGAATTAAATATAAAATATCCAAATTAGCAAAACAAGAAATACAGAATTTAAATAATCTGATTTCTGAAAGAGAATCCCCCAAAGGGGGAGTGGGTGTTCTTTGAGGTCTTGTCCTGGGCCGCTTCTCCTTCTCTACTCTCTCTCTTCTAGACCTCAGCAATTTTCATGGGTGAGTCTCTCATCTCTATACAGATGACTCCCAGATCTAGATATTGAGCCTCAGTTTCTCCCTTAAGTTCCAGTGCCTAACTATCATTTGAAACTGGATGTCTCTGAGACATCTTCAACTCAATATGTCCAAAATTCAGCTCCGGATCTTTCCTACTAAACCCTCATCTCTTCCCCGATTTTTGTTAAAGGCACCACTATTCTTCTAGTGTCTGAGCTTTGTAACCTCAGCATCTTCCTTAACTCCTCCCTCACCCCTCTTTTCCAATCAGTTGACAAATGATGCCACTTCTACCCCCAACATCTCTTGCATCTGACCCCTTCTCTCCACTCACAGAGCCAACATTCTAGTTCAGGCCCCATCAACCTCTCATCACTGTGAGAAGCACTAAAGGGCTCTCTAGTGGAAAAAATTTAAGAAGCTCTGACCTAGATTATTGTAACAGCCTCCAAAGTGGCCTCCCTGCCTCCAGATCCTCCCCTCTCCAGTCTAGTACACACTGCTGCCAAAGTCATTTTCCTTGAACACAAATCTGAACGTGTGATTCTACTACTTAAGCTACTCTATGGTTTCATATTGCCTACAGGAAAAAAAAAATATCTAAACTCTGTTCTTTTCTAGCCCTGCACAATGTGGCCCAAACCCAGCTTTCCAGTTTCACTGGACATTATTCCCTGTCTTGCACTCGAGTCCAACCAATTTGGCCTTTTCTCTTTTACTCCATCTGTCGTTTCCATATCACTGACGCTTACCGTCCTTACGTCCCCTTTTGAGTCCCTTTGCTCAAGCATCATTCTCTACATGAAGTTCTTCCTGATCTCCCTAACTATAAGTTATAATTAACTACTCCTTATAATTAACTCCTTTTTATATATGTGGATCTACTAACATTATGTTTACTGTGTACATTTTTATATGTACTCATCTTCATTAGAATGTAAGCTCATTGTGAGTACAGATTATTTCATTCTTTGTACTTGTATGGTCAATGCCTAGCACGGGGCTGGGTACATAGTTAAGCACTTAATAAATAGCTGTAGATTCACTGATGGATTTTACAAGTGAATTCTATTAAATATTTAAAGATTTAATAACTCCTATACTACACAAATTGCTTATAAAAAAGAAAGAAGGAAAGCACCACAAAACTAAACTCCTTCTCTAAAACAAATATGAACCCGATACCTAAACTAGGAAAAGAGAAAACAGAAAAAGAAAACTATGAGCCAGTAACACTAATGAACATTGGTTCAAAAAGAGTTAATAAAATGTTAGCAAAAAGAATACAATAATATATTTTAAAATTATTCATTATGACTAAATTAGATTTATACTAGTAATCCAAGGATGATTCTACATTAAGAAAACTATGAACAGAAATAATCATGTCAATAAAAAAAAATGAAAACCACCTGATTGTGTCAAGAGATGAAGAAAAATCCTTTAACAAAATGCAGCACTCATTTGTGTAAATTATCTGCAACAGAGAAACACTGGAGTCTTTCCTCATAAGATCAATGGTAAAGCAAAGATGTCCATTGTTTCCATTATTATTCAGCATAGTACTAGAAATGGTACCTATAGCAATAAGAAAAAAAATGGAAGAAATAAACATAAGCAAAGAGAAAGCAAAATTTCCATTTAAAGGTGACACAGTCATTTAACTAGAGAACCTTATCAAATCAGCAAAGAAAATTGAGAAAATGATTAGTATTAGTAAAATAACAGGATACAAAATAAATCCACAAAATCATCAGCCTTGCTGTGTGTTACTAACAAAACCCAAGAGCAGCTAGGCAGCACAGTGGATAGAGTGCTGGGTCTGGAGTCAGGGAGACTCATCCTCCCGAGTTCATATCTGGCCTCAGACACTTCCTAGCTGTATGACCCTGGGCAAGTCATTTCACCCTATTTGCCTCAGTTTCCTCATCTGTAAAATGAGCTGGAGAAGGAAATAGCAAACCACTCCCGTATCTTTGCCAAGAAAACCCCAACTGGGCTCAGGAAGAGGGACGTGACTGAATAACTACACTGAACAAAACCCAGGAGGAAAAAACAAGAAGAGAAATTCAAGATAAAAACAAAATGCATTAATTAGCTAGGAATTACGCTTCCAAGAAACACAACTACACGAGCCTTGTGAGTGGGGGGAAAAGGACATATATTCTATGAAGGTAGAAATGACAAATGGGGCAATGGATTGAATAGGAGAGGTGAGTGAGTAGTCAACTGAGATTGGGAGCCTGGGTGACTGAGAGAATTGAAGCGCCCTTGACAGCAGCAGGAAAGTAAGTTTTTAGGGGGAAGACTGAGTTCAGTTTTGGACATGTTGAGTTGAAGATGCCTAGGGGACATCTAGTACAAAATGTCCAAGAGGCAGCTTTAGGAGACTAGAGTTAGACATACAACTCTGGGTGGGAATCTTGCTTAGGGATGAGCGTTGAACCATGATTTTAACGAGATCACTGAGTAAGATGGCATAGAGTGAGAAGAGAAGAGGGTCTGAGACAGCACCTAGTAGAGTCAAAATTATGATTATTTCAATCAGTCATCAAAAAAGCATTTATTGAGGGCCTACTATGTGCCAGGCACTGTGCTAAGCATTATCTAAAATACTGTACCAAATTAATCCTATAGTAATCAAATTACCAAAGAGATACTTTATAGAATTAGATAGCAACAAAACTCATTTGGATGAATAAAAGGTCAAAAATATCAAGGAATGTTATAAGAGTAAGGAAGGGGGCCTGGTACGACCAGGTCTCAAGCTATAATATTCTAAGCAGCATCAATCTAATCCTATTCAAGAGGAAGTAGGAACCAGAGCAGACTGGGCCCACACTCAGCTGGGCAGTGACAGCCCAGCCTCCTTATGCTTCTCAGAGTGCAGCGTGGGTCAGTGAGACTTTACCCAATATGAACTTTCAGGTTTCACTTGGTACTAGTCATATGACTTTGGTACAATGAAATTATTCCCCTACTCTACTACATACAATTGTTTTACTCTTGGCCTAGAATCAATAAAAACAATAAACAATACAAAATAAAACATGCACCTGGCACCTGTACCACCCCTGAAGCCTCTTCCTGACCCAGGCAGTTCCTAGACAATTGAGTCCAACCAGACTCAATTCTGGCAGACAAGAGCAAGGGAGGTTTCTATGTTTTCCCATTTGAGGAAACACTTGTGATCTCTTGCAAATGCACAGGGCACACATGAACATCTGTGAACATATGTCATAGTACCATAACATTGCATGGAATAGTTAAAGGTAATCATCCTAATGGCCCACAGCATTCACACGAGGATTACGGACAGTACGTCTTGGTACACATTGGCCAGCATCTCCAACATGTTACACACAGCCATCAAATACATAGATCATATGTACAAACAATCATACATGCACCATGTGCATGGCAGCAATGCCAGTGTATTGCATAGGGGATATACAACATGTAACATATGTTGGAGCTATTTATACCAATAATTTTCCTAAGGCATGATCACATTAAACCCCCCTCCCCCGCCCCAACAAACTCCAGTGGCTCTCTATTATTTCCAGGATCAAACATGAGCTCCTTTGTTTGGCATGCTTCATCTGGCCCCTTCCTCCTTTTCCAGTCTTTTTACAATTTATTCCTTTCCTTAACATTCTGTGACCCAATCATACTGGCTTCCTTACTGCCCTGCACAGGACACTCTTATCTCCCGTTTCAAATGCCCGTGTATTGGCTGTTCCCCATACCTAGAATGAACTACCTCCTCACTTCAGCCTCTTGGAATCCCAGGCTTCCTTCCAGACTTGGTTCAGGTCTTGGTGCTACCATCTACACGAAGCCTTTCCTGATCCTCCCAGCTGCTAGTACCCTTCCTTCCATAACCACCTTGTGTTCATTTTCTATACATTATGTATTTACTTTTATATGTGTATGTGTGTGTGTGTGTGTGTGTGTGATGTCCTTCACTAGAATGTAAGCTCCTTGAGGGCAGGGACTGTTTCCCTTTTGTCTTTGCATTCCAAGTGCTTAGCACAGTGCCTGGAACATAATAAATAGGAAGGAAGGAAAGAGCATTTATATAGCACCTACTATGTGCTAAGCGCTTTTCAAAAATATTATCTCATTTGATCTTCAAAACAACACTGCAAGGTAGGTGCTATCATTAGCCCCATTTTACAGTTGAGAAAATTGAGGCAGACAGAGGTTAAGTGACTTGTCCAACATCACATAGCTCAAAGGTGTCTAAGGCCAAATTTGAATTCAGGACTTCCTGACTCCAAGCCCAGCACTCTATCTGCTGACCCCCAGTCTGAACAGAGGCCTCTCTGGAAACAGGATAGACTTGAAAGACTTCTCTAACCCTCCAGAAAACACCAACCCCACATGTATCCCTCCTTATATGATTCAGTCAACTGAGTCATCATCAGCTCTGACAGTCAGCAGTGGGGCTAAGGCCCTTCTTAGCGTCTGCTTGGTTGACTTTTCATCGCTCCTTTTTTCCTGCTCACCAACTAATTCTCCAAGAGGTAATAAGTGGCTGCAGAACATTGTCCTCACGGAGCCCTGCCGTTCTTTAGGGGGAGTTGCTTTCCATGGAGATACTCTCTCGGGCTGTTTCACATAAAACACAATTCCTTAGCAGGACTTTGAAGATCTTGACAACAGCAGGATGAAGGATTACCCTACCACTTGTTTCTATCGGTCTTTCTGACCTCAGGTCTCTTTCAGCCGATCTCATGACTGAGAGAGATATTGAAACCATACTTCCTTCCTCTTCTGACAATGTGAGGCACAGGTCAGTGAACAAAAGTGACTCCTACCTAAACATTAACAGGTAGACTTTGAAGCCTGTGACCTCATTCCTGGTATCACTATGTGCATTCCCTAGAGATGCTTC
Organism: Vombatus ursinus; assembly: GCF_900497805.2. Lineage (NCBI taxonomy): Eukaryota > Metazoa > Chordata > Mammalia > Diprotodontia > Vombatidae > Vombatus > Vombatus ursinus. The sequence goes on along the minus strand of NW_020954597.1, from coordinate 916,782 downwards.
ATGTTGATTCCACTGAGCCCCCTGCTCAGGCCCTAGTTCTTCCTCAGGGTAACAAGGCATGGTTCTGGGCTTCCTGTTTCCCGCCAAGACCAACAGCCCCTTTAAGTAGTTTGCTTTTAAATTCTCTGCTTCATGTTACCAGTTCAAATGGACTCTGACAAGAAAGCCGCAAATGTGGGGACAACTTCTTGGTGACAGCCCACTTCAAGGCCAGAATTCCAATTGATGTTAGGGATCACGAGTCTCACCCTCAGTAAGCCCTTCTCTGGCAAACACACTGAGTTTTTGGTGGCCACCACTCTCTCCTGGTGCAAGAACACTCTCAAGCCTTCAAAGCTAGCAGGAGTGTGCAGCACAAAGGGGTTTTCTAGGATATGCATAAGCCAGCACCAAGGCACGAGGAAAGCAGTTGATCATCTAGTTAAAAGCTGGATGGTGCTTCTTATTCCAACGATCTTCAGATGGTATGAGAGGAATGCCAGGTCAGCCTCAACTTTTCCCCCTGCTTAGGTTTTCTTCCAATCCCATGTCCATGGGTAAAGCGATTGAGAGGCAGGACAGCCATAGCATCATTCTTCACCCATTTTCCGTACTCATCACCAAATCCTAGACAAGCCTTTAATTCATGGAGATTATTTGGATGTGGCCAGCTGGTAACCACTAATATCTATGCTGCATCCATGCTCACTTCCCACTTACAGAGGCTCTCTAAAATTGGCACTTATCAATCTACAGCACAATACTGGCTTCCTCGTGCTGACTTAACCCTTTCATTCATCTTTTATGGTGTCTTCAAGGTCTATGTGACCATTCAGGAGACCCACTGAAAAAAACTGACAGTCAAAAGACTCTAAAAGCAGGATCTCCTACTGGCAAAGTGTGTTCACTGATCTTTAAACACTAGCTACCTGAAGAATCAATAACATCCCAGATTTAATTCAGGCCCCGCATAACATTGTGCAACCAAAGATCATCTCTACAAAACGGAAGAAATGGTCTTGACAATTGCTGATGGAACCAACTGTGGCCACTGAAAATAGATGCCCACTGCAGGTGGTGGTGGTAGAGGGTGAGGGGCAGTATTGGAACAATGAAAAATAGTCCAGTTGAACATTTTGTGTCTGTTCAGAGACAATTAACTCAATTATACAGTCCTGCTGAATAGAGCTGGAGAAAAATCACAGAACTGGGTTGACTGTAGCCACTATACATTTAGGTTACATAATCTTCACTGGGCCCTCCCAGACGTGAGGCAATCCATTTATGCCTCCCTCATCAATTCCCTCTCCCACTCTCCAAACTTTTTTATACTTCCTCAAGGCTCTCAAGTCAGCAAAACCTACTATGTGCCAGGCACTGTGCTAAGTGCTAGAGATACAAAGAAAAGCAAGACAGTTTCTGCCCTCAAGGTGCTCCCAGTCTAATGAGAGAGAGAGATGATATGCAAACAACTATGTACCAACATGATATAGACAGAATAAACCGGAAGTAATCTCGGAGTAAAGGCATTAAGGTTAAGGAGGCCTGGGAAAGGTTTCTTGCAGAAAGTAAGTGAGACTTGAACAAATCTAGGGAAGCCAGGAAACAGAGATGAGAAGGAAGAGAGTTCCAGGAATAAGAACATAGGGGATAACCAGTAAAAATGCCTGGAGTCGGGAGATGGAGTGTCTTATACAAGAAAAACCAAAGAGGCCAATGCCTACTTGCTGCTCCTCATACGCGACACTGCATCTCTTGCCTCCATACCTTTGCATAGGTTGTGTCCCTCATGCCTGGAATGTCTTCCCTCCTCCTGTGACTCTTAGAATCCCTAGCTTCCTTCAAACTCACCTTAAGCGCCACCTCCTACATGAAGCCTTTCTGGATTGCCCAGTATGTACTTGGGATGTGTTTTGTATTTACTTCTATATGTACGTGTTGCCTCTCCTGAGAGGAGGTGAACTCCTTTTTTTCTTTTTTTGTCTCCGTGCCCCCAGTACCTAGTACAGTGCTTAAAAATGCTGGTTGATTTTAAAGGAAGACTTGGTGAGTGGATATGGCAGATGAATAAGGAGTGATCAAATCTTACTGAGAGAACTAGGAGGGGAAGTGGCATTGAATTGGAGGTAGAGGGAAGGCTAGCAGGAAGTTGCTGAGTTCAACTTTAGACACGTTGAGTCTGAAGTGATGATGTCATATCCAATTAGAAATGTCCTACAGGTAACTGGCAATATGGGATCTGAACTCAAAAGAGTAGTTGGGGTTGAAGATGTAGATTTGTGAGTCATCAGCATAAAGGGGATGTTTAAAGCCATGAGGCAGGCCTAGATAACAGCAGGGAAGAGCATAGGAAGAACTGAACTTTGGGAAATGTCCATGGTTAGGAGTGTGTGTGGAAGGAATAATGAGAAGGAGCTATCAGAGGGTGGTTAATAGTGTCAAATGCTGCCGAGAGGTCAAGGAGGATGAAAGCAGAGAAAAAGTCACTACAGATGGCAGAGATGACCTCTTAGTGAGCAATCTGAGTAGAGTAGTTGAGATGGAAGCCAAATTATAGGGAGTTTAGGAGTAGGTAGGAAGTAAATGGAGACAGGAGGTATCTGCCATTCTTTTGATAAGTTTGGCAGTAAAAGGAAGGGGAGAAACGAGATGGTGGGTAGCTAAAGAGCAGGGTCGAAGTTAATTATTTTTTTTTCCGTGATGAGCTATGCATTTCTGAAAGCAAAAGGGAAGAAGCTCTTAGAGAGGACATTAGGAAGAGAGATTGTGAAGGGGAGAACAATGTGCGTCAGTAGGTGGATGGGGATGGGATAGACAGAACAAGTTTCCTCTCTTAGACTGGAGGAAGAACGAAAGAGATGGGCTGAAGTGAGGTAGTGGAGAGATAAGGGAGCTCCCATCAGATGACCTTTAATTCAGAAGCGGAAGGTATGGGGTCATGTGCTTAGAGTCAGGGAGATGAAGGTGGGGCTGAGGGCTTAAGGAAAGAGGAGGTTTAGAGCTGCCAGTATTAGGGGAAGCTCACTAAGGCGTCAAACCTACAAGGAAGGGATCTTTACACATCAATGAGGACTCAGTTGAGACTTGTCATCATGGATACGCAGTGGACCAGGTCTGCAGGGTTTTGTGTATTTCTCCAGAAATGCTATACCATTGAGGGGCAAGAACAGAGAACATGGACAGTGGGGGTTGTCCAGGGTTGGGAATTGGTACGATGGGCACAACAGTTCAAGGGAATAAGGGATTTTAGGGTGGTGATGAGGCAATACCTGAAGTAGCTGATTAAGAGGCCAAGGCTAGATAGGGAGATGTAGTTAGAAGCAATGAACGAAAGGATGAATGAAAAGCCTATATTAAGTGCTTACCATGTGCCAAGCTCTGTGCTAAATTCTGGAAATATAAAGACAAAAGTGAGATGGTGCCTTCTCCCAAGGAGCTCACACTCTAATTGGGGAGAAACAATACACACAGGAGGGTTGAGCTTCAGGGTACAGAGAAAAGCACAGTGGTCTTTAGGGTGCTGCAGTAGCGCACATGGCAAGGCCCAGTGATCCACAGGGTGCCTTAAAACAAAGCAACTGGACTATGTGAAGTCAGATGGGTTGATTGATTAGAAGTTAAGTGAGGGCTGAGAGAAAGTTTACTGGATGCGAGGGAGTAGGAAGAATTATGGTCTGAGATGGGGGGCACCAGGTTTGAGAGCCTCAAGGTAGAACAGTGTTATTTAACAATACAAGGTACGAGGTGCAAGTATGTTGCCGGGTACCTAATATGAGGTGGAGATAAAGGTCAATGGATGGGTAGGCTCATGGCAGGAGCAAAGTAAGCCAGTTGTTAACATCATCAAGAAAGATAGAATTGGGTCTTGTGGTCAGCAGATGATACCAGGGATGTTTAGAGAGGATGGTGAAGATGGAAGACATAGACTTTACATGAGAAGTGGAATGATGAGGGTATATTTCTGTACCCAAAGTAGCAATGGGGGCCGAGGTGCTTCCTCCTCACCCACTGAGTCCAAGGGAGCAAGAGAAGGCAAGGTTTCCACAGGAGAGTGCAGTTGGGTTTCAGTGAAGGCAAGAAGGTGAAGAAAAGGCTCAACATAGAGGAGATCTACATAATGGCAGAGAAGATTCCAAGAGTCCTTTTCTGAGCTAACACAAAGTATGAAGTGACATGGTTAAGGATCAAACATAGAAAGAGGTGAACTGATTCTATCTCAGCGTCATCAGTGGCCAAAAAGAGCCTGGGACAGATGTTCCAAATCTTCATTCCACAACTGGTCTGGGTAGCTCTGAAATCTCGTGTCATGATTTGGAAGCTTTCTTCTACCTTCAAAGATGTACGATCCTTACTCTAAAACAAAGACTCTTTGCCAGATCTCTGTCAAATCACATTGAACCTAGGACAAGCTACAGTCTGTCTTTCTCAAAGCCATGCCAAGATTCTGGCACTGGCTTCTGTAGCCACTTGGCTGCTTTCTGCGGGGAGAGGGGGAGGGGGGGGGCGGGAGCAGATCTTCTTGTCACATCTACCTTTCTCTAACAGCCAGTATGTGCCAGTGGATAGAGGTGCTTGATAAAAGGTCATTTGATCAATAAAGAATGAATGGTAACTAGAGAAAACAAATATGCACAAGATGTTCTTGTGAACAAAACAACTTGCACCCTCAACAAAGAAAAGTCACATCAGTAACCAGAATAGGCCATCCCTTGAATGGGAAAAACAAGCTACACCATAGAAATAGTCTAACTAGCAAATTAATCTCTGCCTGAAAAGTTAACTTATCCAATTATGTTTTGGGAGACAAGCAGTAGGAACTGGGAAACAGATCAGAGAGAAGCATTCAAGCTCTGACCAGAGTCCCTCTGAAAGGCTCTTTTCACTCTCTATTCCTTTCCACCTGGAAAACAGAGAACCAGAGATGGGGCTACGCTATTTCAGGGGGGAAAGAAAGCAGCCAGAAGAGAATGCAACCCTTGCGTGGCCTCCCCCTTCCCCACCCTTGCTTTCTCCCTCTCTCCCTCCTATACCCACCTACTTATTGGAGGAGGGGGCTCAGGCAAAGCCAACTGCCATTTGTGTTACTATAGAAAACATGCTAGGAGGCCCAGGTAAGACTCAGAGCTTAGTAAGGGACTCTTCTTCCCAAAGGGAGCTTTACAAATTCTCCTAAGGTGCTTGAGTTACTAATCAAATTACTAATGTAAAGTTAGAGAAACTGTCATCTCCTAGATGCCGGAAGATTCCCAGCAAGACAGGATCATAGATTTAGACCTCAAAGGGACCTTATCAAATCAAGGGCAACCCTCTCACTTTCCAAAGGAGGAAACTAAGACTTATAAATGTTAAGTGACTTGCTTAAGGTCACACAGGTCAATGCATCTTGTGCCAATCTGTTATCTCACTCTCCTGGTCCACCTGCCTATGCGCTCCCATCACATATGGGCTGGTTTACAGATATTTGTATATGGGCCATTGAGCTCCAACACATTTTACAGCTAATCCACACCCCACCCCACAACCAAACAAGGTTTTCTTTTATTTGCTCATCAAAGCAGACCATAGCCCAGAGTTGTAGAGGGGTGGGGAGCAGGAAACCACTTCTTTTTCTCTGCCTCTGCCTGATCCTGGGGACCCTGAATTGCTGCACAAAGCCTTTCCTCCAGACAGGGTAGCAGGGCATTTCTTACCTGAACTAGGGGCACAGGTGGAGAAGATTCTCTAAGCGGCTTCACTTCCCCCTCTCCTTAGCTACCAGTAAAGGTCTTTGTGAACTAAAGGGTTCCCACGACCCCCTCTTCCATCCACCTCAGTTATGCAGGAGATGGCCATACTCTCGATTTTGCTATCACCTGCAAATGCAGCACCTCCATGCTCATAATGGCTGGAATTCCCTCATCTGATCACAATCTGTTGTCATTCCACTTCTCCTTCTGTCTTGCAACCCTAAACCCTGTCCTTAGCCCTCACCTTGACCTTCAACCCTTCCACTCCTCAGCTCTTTCCCAGACTGTCACCAAGCCTCTTCCCTTCACCATCCTGACCCCTTGGTGAACCAGTTCAACTCTACACTGTCCTCTTCTCTTGAGCTCCTTGCCCCCTTATCCTATCACCAATCTTGCCCTGCCAAGGCTCAGCCTTAGATTACTCTCACCATGGCTGCCTTCCCTCCTATTCTCATGATGTTGAACAAAGCTGGGGAAGATCATAAAACCGTGCTAATTTCGTCCACTACTGGGTTCTCGTTGCTGCAAGGCAAACCTTTTGATCCCACTCACCACAGCCGCTTTTCCAAACCTTTCCCTCCTTCCTCCTCCTCGTCTCAGCTGAGAACCTTGCTTCATATTTCACTGAAAAAAAAATGGAGGCCATTTGCCAAGAGCTCCCTCTTCTCCCCTCTTCCTCATCTCATGGCACTCAGATAGTTCCCTCCCCCGCCCCATCTCCTCCATCAACCATGAAGAAGTTACCCTTCTTCTGGTCAAGGCCAAATCCTCTACCTGCACAAGGGACCCCTCTCCATCCCATCTTCTCTAGCAGATTGTAGCCTTTATCATCTCCACGATCTCACTAATCTTCAATCTCTCCCAGTCTACAAACATGCTGATTTCTCCTTTCTCCTCCTCCTCCTCCAAAAACCCTCATTTGATCTATCCATCCCCTCTAACTACTGTCCCATATCTCTCCTCCAAATTATGGCTTAACTCTTTGATAAGGCCATGCACTTCCTTTTGTCTCATTCTATTAAGTCTCTACAGTCTGGCTTCTCACCTCAACATTCCAACTGGAAATACTCTCTTCCCAAGTCACCAATGATCTCTTAATTGCCAAATCCAATGGTCTTTTCCCAATCCTCATTCTCCTTGACCTCTCTGCAGCTTTTGACACTGTTGATCACCCTCTTCTCCTCGATCCTCTCTTCTCTCTAGGTCTTCAAGACACTCCCTCCCCAGGTTCTCCTCCTCCCTCTCTGGCTGCTCCTTTGATGGCTCCATGTCCTGGTCACACTTAGCAACCATGAGGGTCCCACGGGTCTCCATCTTGGGCCCTCTTCTCTTTTCCCTTTATGCTACTTCACAGGGTGATCTCAACTCTCATAGATTTAATGAGAACCTCTATTCTCAAATGACTCTCAAATCTACTTCTCTTTGCTGACCTGCAGTCTATCATCTTCACCTGCATATCAGACATCTTAACCTCAGTGTGTCCAGAACTGAATTCATTAGCTTTTCCCCTCAACCCTTCTCCTTCCCCAGCTTCCTTATTACAGTAGGGGGCAACACCATCCTCCCAGCCCCCGAGGTTCACAACTAGGAGTGATTCTGGACTCCTCATTATCTCTCTCTTCCTCCCCCCATATTCAATCTATTGCCAAGGATTATTGATTTCACCTTTGCAATATCTCTCAAATGCACCCTCCTCTTCTCTCCTCGGACACTGCTCGGACTCGAGGGGAGCCCCGGCTGGACTAGTATAATCACTGCTGGTAGGTCTGCTGGCCTCAAGTCTGTCCCCACTCCACTCCATCCTCCACTATCAGTCTCACCACATCCCTCCTCCGATTCAGTAAACTCCAGTGGCTCCCTATCACCTCCAGGATCAAATACAAAATCCTTTGCTTAACATTCAAAGGCCTTCCTACCTTCCCAGTCTTCTTCTACCTTACTCTTTGAAACATACTCTTCCATTCAGTGACACTGGCTTCCTGGCTATTCTACACATAAGACACTCCAGATGTTCCTGGCATTTTCCTTGGGGTGTCCCCAATGCCTCACCTTTGCCTCCTGATTTCCTTCAAGTCCCAGACAAAATCCCACCTTCTACAGACTGTAGTGGTCCCCCTTAATTCTAGTGCCTTCCTTCTGAGATTTAGCCCCAATTTCTCCTGGCCCAAGCTTGTTTCTACATGGTTTGCACATTGTCTCCCCCATTAGATTGGGAGCTCCTTACTATGTCCAAAGGGCTATAAAACTGTGTATACCCTTTGACCTAGCAATAGCACTTCTAGGGCCGTATCCCAAAGAGATCATAAAAAAGGAAAAAAGGACCCACATGTACAAAAATATCTACAGCAGCTCTTTTTGTGGTGGCCAAGAATTGGAAATTGAGGGGATGCCCACGCATTGGGGAATGGCTGAGCAAGTTGTGGTATATGAATGTGATGGAATACTATTGTGTTATAAGAAATGATGAGCAGGCAGACTTCAGAACAGCCTGGAAAGACTTGTATGGACTGATGCTGAGTGAAGTGAGCAGAACCAGGAGAACATTGTACATAGTAACAGCAATACTGTTCGATGACTAACGTTGATAGACTTAGCCCTTCTCAGCAATGCAAGGATCTAAGACATCTCCAAAGGCCTTGTAATGAAAAATGCTATCCACATCCAAAGAAAGAACTGTGGAGTTTGAATGCAGATCGAAGCATACTATTTGCTCTTTTTTATTTTCTTCTGTTTTGTTTGGTTTTCTCTTTCTTGTAGTTCCTTCTATTGGTTCTAATTCTTCCTTACAACATGACTAATGTGAAAATATGTTTAATAGGAATGTATATGTATAGCCTATATCAGATTTCAGGCTGTCTTGGTGAGGGAGGGGGAGAACAATTTAAAACTCAAAAGCTTATGGAAGTGATTGTTGATAAATGAAAATAATACGTGACCTTGGGCAATTAACACTTCTCCAAAGAACACAGAGAGCTCTAGTGATATCTCGTGATGGAGGGATCTTTCCCTCAGGCCCAGCAATACCTGGAATGGAGACTGTCCTTTGACCTGGACTACTGACGCGCCATAATTGTGCTTCTTTTATACAGAAGGTCATAAACAGACTAAGCAGAAAACAGGAACCTGGGGCCATTTCTTGAGGTTTGCTTTCTGTACCTAGCATTATCATGTATGACCTCTTAGCTTGACTTACTGAGATGCTAATCACATGAAGAGCATCTTCGAAGGTTCTCCAAATTTCTTGCAGGGGACACATATCTGTGCCCAATACCCCATCTGGCAGCGAAAGATTAATGAAGCTGTGCAGACATTTGCTGGCAATCAAAACAGAACAGACCATTGTTTAGGGGACCAAGGAAATGAGAGCTACCCAGCATCCCAAGCCCAGGTGCAAGTTTCAGAAGGGTTCCCCCTGAGGCCCTGGCTAAGTGCACATGCCTGAAGGGACGACTGTACTGCCTCAGCCCATTTGTCACCATCACCAGGCCTGTGCCAAGAGTGGTCATTCTGTTTTAGGAGTCAGTCCAACTCAAACAGGCAAGAAAACATGGGATCTTGGCTGGGAATCTTTCCATGGTATTCTTGGACAGGGAGATTGTAATGAGACTTTTCAGAGGAAATTCTAAGTATCTTATTTCACTCACATGTGTACGTGAAGAACTCAATAGCCTGAGCTTCTGTGGGTTGCCCACTGCTCAACAAAAGGCACAGGGCAGTTGCATATTCTCCTAACACAGACTCCCTATCCTTCCCTCAGTCCCCTTGCTCCTTGGAAGGAAGCAGCGTCTTGGAGGGAAGGGAAAGATCCAGGGACTGGGGGGAGTGCTGGGCCCTGACCCCAGCACAGACCTCACCCCAAGATTCTCGAGACGTGCAAAGAGGAGAAGCACTTCGTCTTCTGCTGCTCCTTCTGCCAAGCTACTGTTTCAAGTGACCTTGGCCCCACAGTGAGGACTCAGTACCACCTACTAACCTGGACTGGCCCCCTCACCTGAACTTCACAGCATCAATGGGTTGTCCTTGCAGGTAGAGACACAAGGCCTTTTTCAAGGCCTTTTTTGAGACATCTGGATAGTGGGCAGGGTGCTCCACTACTACCGCTTTAAAAACAAGAGTGAAAAGCAAGGTCTCAGTAGAGATAGCCACATTTTCTGAACATCAGCCACAGTCACATGTCTATCACAGCCTATGGCCTCCCTGAGCAAGATGGCTGGAAATCAATAAAACTCGTTTTCTACAGCAACAAATCCACGGATGCTTTCTGAGAGAGCTTTTTACTTCTCCATGGCAGAGGTTCCAGGCTGTTGTCTAGAATCTCACCTCACTTCATTCAACATTCAGTGAGGACCTTTACCGTGTGTGTGTGTGTGTGTGTGTGTGTGTGTGTGTGTGTGTGTGTGTGTGTGTGTGTGT